>NW_024096871.1:1200000-1582500 GCF_016545835.1 Crotalus tigris
TATCAGTTACGAAAGAAACAGAAGGCTAGGATTATAGAGAAAGTAAAATATAAAGATACTGAAGTTTTTCAGCAAAATTTGATTAAAAAGAGTTTTTTAAATTTTTACACAAAACTATACTCAAGTGATAATATAAAGGGAATGGATATAGATAAATATTTATAATCAGTACATTTTCCTAAACTTTCTGAGGAACAGCAAAATGGGATGAATTGTTTAATTACTGTGGAGGAAATTGGCTCGGCTATCAAGCAGTTAAAGGTGGAAAAGTCTCCAGGAACAGATGGATTGACGTCGACGTATTATAAAAATTTATATGAAGAAATGTTGGAGCCATTAAAGGAGCTTTTTAATAGTATTTTGCTGGGAGCACAAGTTCCTCCTTCTTGGAAAAGAGCATTTATATCATTGATTCTGAAGGAGGATCTAGATCTTACAGAGCCTAAGAATTATAGGCCGATATCATTATTAAATGTAGATTACAAGATTTTTACAAAGATTTTGGCAAATAGATTAATGTAGGTTATGAAGGATTTGATTCACAGTCATCAATTAGGATTCATAACAGAGCGATACATGAAATATAATGTTAGACAAGTTATTAACTTAATTGAGTATTTGGATAAGAACAATCAGATTCCTGTGGCTTTTATATTTTTGGATGCTGAAAAAGCCTTTGATCAATTAGATTGGCAATTCTTATTCTCACTGGTAGAGAAAATGAATTTTGGGGATAATTTTTTACATGCACTTAAAGCTATATATCAGCAACAATCTGCTCAAATTGTTGTTAATGGGGGATTGACTGAGACTTTTAATATTGAAAAAGGGACAAGACAAGGATGTCCATTATCTCCATTGTTATTTGTTTTGACATTGGAGATTTTGTTGATCTAGATTCGAGAATCAACGGTAATCAAGGGTATAAAGATAAGAAAAAATGAGTATAAATTACGGGCTTTTGCGGATGATTTGGTTTTGATTTTGGAACAACCGATTAGAGCGGTTGATTGTCTATTAGAACTTATAACACAGTATGGAAAAGTTTCTGGTTTTAAAGTCAATAACCATAAGACTAAGATATTATCTAAGAATATGTTAGCCAATGACAAGGAAAGTTTGGTTAAAGCCACAGGTTTTCAGATGGTGAAAAAGGTTAAATATCTGGGAGTATATTTAACTGCCTCAAATGGAAAATTGTATAAAAATAATTATGAATTACTATGGGCAAAAGTGCAAAAGGATTTAAATGACTGGAAAAAACTGCAATTGTCATTGTTGGGGAGAATTTCAGCTGTAAAAATGAATGTTCTACCAAAGTTTTTTTTCTTGTTTCAGATGATACCTATTTTAAAAAAAGATGTAAATTTGGAGGAATGGCAGAAGGGTATCAATAAATTCATTTGGGCTGGGAAAAAACCCAAGGGTTAAGTTTAAGATTTTGCAAGATGCCTGAGAAAGAGGAGGACTTAAAGCATCTAACTTGAAATTATACTATGATGCAGCTGCCTTAACTTGGATAAGTGATTGGCTTAATTTAACAAATAAGGATATTCTTGTTCTTGAAGGGTGGGATTTAATGTATGGTTGGCATGCATATTTAATTTTTAATAAGAAAGTGGACTGGGCTTTCAAATCACATATTTTGAGGAGTGCCTTACATCTTCCTTTTCTATTAATTTGTCTATTTTGTGGTCCCAGTTCTTGCCTGTAGACAAAAAATAATATTTTTGCAGATATTCCAATGATCCATTTTTGATATTTTTGATATCTGTGCAACTATAGCAGCTAAATAGGTAGTCCATTATTTTCTCAGCTTCATAGCAAAGGTAGAATTTGCTGTCTGTTGCTATCTTCTCAATTCTGGCCTTGTATGCATTTGTTCTAAAGACTTGATTTTGTGCAGCCAGAATTAGCTCCTCTGTCTCTTTCTTCAACTTTCCTGCTCTTAAGTCATTGCCAGGTCTTGTAATTATCTGCTTTGTTTCTGAGTCCTTTCCAAGGATCTGGGATAGGTAGATGTTGTTTGATGATGTTAATTATTTTAATTATGATTTGTCACACAGCCAGATATTTGGACTGCATTTGGCATTTTTATCCATCAAGTCCTTCCTAAGGACTTGAGATATGCAGATGTCATTGTCTGATGGTGTTAAATGTTTCACTGTAGGTTGTAAGTTGTTCCAAGTAAAGATACCTTTTGCAATTGACTTATGGCAATTATGGTTTGTCATACATTCAGCCAGAGGCTCAGACTGGATTTGGCATTTTTGTCTGCCTATCAAGTTCTTTCCAAGTACCTGGGATAGCCAGATGTGGGTGATTGATGGTGTTATAGAAGTAATCTGTTCAAAATAAAGCCGCCTTTACTTTACTATCAAACCTTTACTATTGAGCCTGTCCCAAGGACTTAAGATAAGCATGTTTGATGGTGTGAGAGACACTATCACAGAATGTAAGCAGTTCCAAATAAAACTGCCTCTTGTAATTGACTGATGGTGAATTTATGCTGATGGTATTGAAGTGGTATTCCAAATGTTTTGGATTGTACCAAGGTGCCTATTGGTATTACCACTGCTTTCTTTTGCCACAATTGTTTTATTTCTATTTACAAGTCTTTGTATTTTGTTATCTTCTCCAGTTCTTTCTCTTCTACTCTGTTGTCTCTAGGTTTTGCCACATCCTCTATGCAGACTATTTTGTCTTTCTTATTTATAATTGTTAAATCTCGAGGTGTTACGTGTCAGGTGCCCTCCTTCTGAATTCTAAAGTCCCAGGGCACTTTTGCTTCTTTGTTTTCTATGACTTTCTCTATTTCATGGTCCCACCAGTTCTTGATTGAAGGCAAATGTATTTCTTGCAGATCTTCCAATGCACCACTAATGTTACTTTGTCATGCTGTTGTTTGTAGTCAGTCTTACAATCTTCTTGCAGCAGTTAACCAGACCATTCATTGTGTCTTCAGCTTCTTTACTGAAATGACACTTGCTATCTGTTGCTGTCTTCTCAATTCTGGCTTTTTATGCATTTGTTTTTAAAAGATGATGATGATGATGATGATGATGATGATGATGATGATGATGATAAGCAAGATCTGACAGACAGATTATCTACAACATTATGATTGAGTTGCCAAAATTATATATTGGAAGCTTTGCCAGAAGTTTGAATTCTAATGCAACAAAAATTACTGGGAACACCAAATTGACAAAGTTCTTGTAAATGAATAGGTCAAGATCTTGTGGTTGTATCAATATTAATAGGAGACCTTGGAGCAATACCCAAAGGGCTGCCTAGATACATGGAAATTTTGAACTTATTTGACCTGAATAGTCTGACTTTGTAAAATACAACCTTATTTCGGAATTGTCTACATATTCAGATGTTATCTTAACAACTCTTAGAACCTTAGGACTTTATGTTTTTACCAGTCATAAACTCTGAATCAAATTGAAGATATAATAATAATAATAACAATAATAATGATGACAATGATGATGAAGATATCTGACTAGTAGATATGGCATACCTGGAGAGAGCAGAACAGAAGAAAAAGAACTGAAGATAACAAAATACAAAGACCTGAAAACAGAAATAGAATGTGGCAAAAGCAAACAAAGATAGTATAAATAGTAGTAGGTACCTTGGGTGCAATCACAAAACTACTGGAGCACCAGCTGAACACCATTGGCTTTGAAAAATTCACCATCAATCAATTGCAAAAGGTAGCTTTATTTGGAACAGCTTATATCCTGTGATGAAATCTGTAATACCATCAAACATCTACATCTGCCTATTCTAGGTCCTTGGAAAGGACTTGATAGGTAGATGAAAATGCCAAATCCAGCCTGAACATTTGGCTGACTGTGCGACCAAATAAAATAAAAAGAATGCCATTTGATTCCCAATGATTCTGAATGGTTACAAATAAAAAATATTACAAACAAGAAGAAAATGAAAAACCCAAAACAATAATGTACAAAGGAAGAAAACTGAACAACAACAACCCCAAAAAATAATACATAAAATTGAGTAGCAAAGCTGGCAGGGATGATAAAAAAAGTCCAGATGGGAGCAAAAAGGAACAAATATACACAAAGAAAGCTCCAAAAAAAGAAAAAGAAATTCCAATGTATAATATTTCTTAGATAGAGGTTGATTTTTTTTATTTTCTTTTTAAAAAATAGTGTTTTAAACATGGGGGATCTGGCTTCCCATGAATGTATTCTATGGGGTCTTCTTCCAATGCAGTTTTTTTCATGAAGAGATTCCAGTTTAAGAATTCTGTAACACTGATTTAACTTCAACATTTTTTTTTTTAGATATTTGGCAAATATACGAATTCAAAATGTGAAGGGGAGAAGGGTTTTTCCCCTCTGATCTTATTTAGTATCACAAAACCAGTATCTTGCTTCTTACAAGTAGGCCTCGAAAATAATGGAGTTTAAATGAAAGACTTTCTTACAGATCAAAGATCACAACAAAATGTAAATATTTTAAGTAAGTTTTCTTTGGGTTTGGTACTACCATAGTATCTGTATTTATAAATATGGTTTTATTTTACAAAGACAAAGTTGGGAAAACTGGCTTCTTAATTAAAAAAAACAAAGCTTTTGTCAATCATAATATGTCTATATGTTATCAAACTATACTTTGGATATGAACTCCCTTGGGCACTTTTTTTTATCTTAGTGTTAATTTGTATGAAAAGAAAGTTCCCTTAAACTTCTTTTAACATTAGTGGACTTGGCTTCATAAAATTTAATGCTGTTCATTAACCCTATGCACTTAACTTTGTCCAGTAATGTTAGGCATTTGACTTTTCAGTGCATCAGAAATTCAGTGGGGAACTATTTGAGATATAAATTACTTTTGTGGTAAAGTAATGCAGAACAGTGAATGGGTAAATCAACATTATTTTAGAATGGAAAAGTTGAGTTCTGACATATGCAGTTTTAATAAATGGTTCCACATAAAATTGGGGGATACAAATTATCTAAATAATTAAAACAAAACCAGAGTTGCAACCAAGTTTCCTATATTCAATAAATAGAAATGGGGCCCATGCCGTTTAATTTTTGTTTTTCTTTCTATTTTTTTTTATTAAAATCTCAAATACTTAAATCAAAATACATTTTTAAAAAGAATTTATGACAAAATATACCATTTCTATTATGCCAGCCTTGTAAATAAGACAATAGTAGTGGGTAGCCTTGAAAATGAGATTAGTAACACAAATGTAAATAATTAGCAATTTAGTAAAAGATTGGAATCATGAGCTATCAATTTTTTATATTATTATTATTATTATTTTTAAAAAAGTTCTCTTCAGGAAGAATTCTGAATGTAAGATAAAGGTCTATCTTCCCTTCAGTTTAAATCAGATCATCCCATTTCCAATGGCTGTGGAGGAGACTTTCTTTTCTTCAAACATCATGTGGAAACCAAATAGGGTGATTAAAGATGAGTAAATTATCAGTAGGCACTTTTACCTGCATGAAATTTGTATATTCACTTATATTAAACTTCTATATGTCAAGCAGACCAGCTGTTCAATGCAACTCTTTTAAATGAAGCTCATTTCTCTTACAATTCATACATACAAAAGCTTTTGAGCAAAAAATATGCTAGACTTAGAAGAGCAGCATACCTCTTCAACTAAAACCAATGGAAAAGAATAAACGTTCTTTGATTCTCCTAGGGTCTTTATAGACAAGATCAAGCAAGTAAAATTCTACAGAGAAAAACTAAAGTAATGATCACAAGGCTGTGGATAATTTCTGAAGATAGGTAATACAGTAACTTAAGTCATCCTTGGTAAGAAAGATTTGTGGCTCTGATCTTTCTTAGAAACATCCATTATGATTTGTTCACAGATTATTAAGCAGGAAAATATAGACAATATCAAGAGATTCATATAATCCTTACAACTGTTACTATGTATATGTTATTCCATCTTTCTTTTCCAGAATATGGTCTTTGGATTTGTAATCTGACATCTGCATTTTGCTTCAGCAACAATTTTCAGCTCTCCTTAATCTTGGTAAGGGGAAACGCCATATCTGAATTAGCTAGCTGCAGTAGTGAAGATGGAAGTAGTGAAGATGATTTTCTGCTGGTGTGATTAAAATACAACAAAGAAATTGACATCAATCTGTCACTGGTTTGGCAGATATGACCAGATCTTAAGGAGTCAAAGCCAATTATTGGGATGCACTCTGCATCTTATTCAAAGACTGACAGCAGGAAATAACTCTGGCCACTTCTCTAGAAAAGGCAGTTTTTGTAACTTTCATATCTCTTATTTGAAACTAACCACCAACAATGAGAATTAATATTCATATAAAATCCAAAGATAGAAAAAGTCAGTATTGCAATGAAAAATAAAACTAATAATATACGTAGTCGTCATTTATTGCTTGTTCAATGAATATCCAAGGTAATACTGCTAAAAAAAGAAATCTGTAACTGATCCTCGAACCTGTGGCCATCGCAGCATCCCTAAAGTCACATGATCATGATTTGGCAACCAGTAGGCATTTATGACAGATGCAGTATCTGTAAGGACCCACCCCACTTTGCATCTTAAGAAGACAGAACTCTTGGAATAATTCTTCCAACAGGAATCTTTTATTAAGAGAAAATGGTTGCAGGCATTCTAGACAGGACTAGGGGTCCAAGCCCTCCCATTCAAGGTTTTAAGGGGTTCCCCAGTAGCCCCACCCAATCACCCCCCTCTTTCAGCGACAGTCTCAGGCATTGCATTCCCAACCCCTTTTCCTTACTGCCGGCTGGATGGAGACTTCAAAGAAAACTACATGAAAGGCAATAGCCCCATTCTTATGGTTAGCTCTTTTGGCAATACACACATTCAGTTCCTCTGAAGTATACCGAAGGAAGTGAGGGCTATAAAGCCCCTTTGTTCACCCCCTTCCTCGTATGGCAGAATCCATAGAAGGCAGAAATGGGGTTTTTATAATTGATAACTAGAGATGAAATATAATTGGATTCTGACAGTATCCTCCAGCCAGCTGACTTCTGACAAACAAAGTGGGGAAGTCAGTAGGACCTTGGAAGTTGCAGTCAAGTGACATCATACTTAATGATTATGCGTGATATGATTCATGATCGCAGCTGTGACTGACATCATGATATGCTGGGCACAATCATATGATATATTGCTCTACAACTGCCAGCTCCAACTGTGGTAGATAAATAAGGGCTCCTTATAGTAGCAACATTACTATAGTATCTTTAGCTATCCTAGATCTTGGGAAGAATAAAATAATCAATATCAAATCCAATCAGATATAATAAACTGTTAGACCATCTGTAAATGATAACAACTGTTACATAATCTTACTGAAGATCTGTAGCAAACTTTAAAGGTTGTGTTTTATGAAACACTTGGGGCATTACTATACATCTTTCTTCGAGAGTCACTATAAATCAGTGCTTATATAAAATTTGTTGCTGCCATTACCATTCTCTTCTGCCATGGTTTTATTTGTTCTTAGTCATTGCTAAACGATATTGTCCTGAATTGTGAACATTCTATTTATTTACAAACTACAAGCAAGTTTGGTGATTTTCTTCCCTGGCTTATCATACCATTCCCTGGCTTATCATATCATTTGTGCAAAACATCCACAATAATACACTAAATCAAGAACACAGAGATTATCACTTCAGAATTCTATCTGGATTTCTGAAGGCTAGCTTGTTTGCTCTTCCACCCTCTGATATTTTGCAGTGTAAAATGTAAAATAAAGATAGGGCAAAGATAGCCCAGAAAAAAAGAAGCAGCACTTGCCAAGCTTGTGCAATTAAGAAGGTTAGGGAAGGAATGCCAGAGAGACTGTCAGGAAGAATGGCAAACTAATTCTGAAATTCTTGCCAAGAAAACTGCAGATATTAGTCCAGGTAGTTGCCAGAAATCAGCATAGATCTGAAGATGTACACACATTCTCTCTCTCTCTCTCTCTCTCTCTCTCTCTCTCTCTCTCTCTCTCTCTTTTGTCTGCTTGCCTGACTGTCTATCTGTCTCTCACACTTGGCACAACAATGAAACTGGTTAGTTGTTGAGTTACCATATTTCTTACTTTGCAGTAGCAGGTAATAAATGCAACTGACAAATATAGGGAAACTGGCAGTTTAATATCTTTCATTCTTTTCTGGACAAGGCAATAGAAAAAGCAGGGGTGTTTTATTTAAAGATAAAAACACATTCCAGAAAACTATTATAGCGGAAGAGTACAAACACATCTCCTCTTGGGGTCATATGATAAAACAATTACAATCAAGCATGACTGCACCATTGTAAACTGGAAGTGTCATAGGACTGTAGCATGCACATTAGCCAATCATATTTTAATATGGCTTCCTGTATTATTTTATGGTTTTGTGTGTCATGAAATCCAGAAATTGGATTAATTATGAGTAACCACATCATACTGTTACAATATAATGAAAGTTAAAAGACATGGCACAAATGATAGAAAAGCTCATTCCTAACTTCTGTTTATTCATGCAAAGTTGAAAAATAATTATCGTAAATCTATTTGGTATTGTCTATGCCTAAAATGACTTCTGTCTTAGTGCCTTATTCCCACCCATTTATATTTTTATTACTGCAAATGGGCATAGCACCCACAATGCTTTAAAAAATTCAAATACCATACCAGCCAAAAATGTTGACAATCTTTCATTGATGCTATCTAACAATGAATCTCCAGGAGTCTTTCTTAATCTTGTCAAGAGATGCTGAAATTGAACCTGGGAATCTTCTGTTTTTAAAGCACAAGTAACATTACAAAAACTATGATAAAAGTACAAACAATGTGTTGATCAAATATTAATCATTGCTAATTCTCAACTCTCTAATTATAAATGCCTATGGTTGTACTGCCAAAACCTTATTGAAAACTACTGCAAAATATACCACAAAATACATATTTTACTGGTCTACCCAAAACCTCAGGGATTTATAGATTGGTTACAAGGAAAGACTAAGTTTACCCATCACTTACACACATAAAAATAGTCCTCTTACAAAGATGGTTCTACACTTGTGTTCCAGGAGGAAGCCATCTTCCCTACAGACAATTCAATTAATCTTACAATTGACATTCATACAAACACAGATGTGGAATAGAGATTTACAAAGTTATTGAAACTTTTTAACAAGTAAAGTGCATCTTTACTTAGCTACACCAGAATGAGGAATAAAGGGGTTTACATATGTTCCAATTCTAAACCTATCAATCAAACCCATGTTATTCCTTTGGGAGCTTATTTACATGCATATTTATCAGCCTCACATGCTAATTCCCTGCTGTTTTATGCCTGCGAGGCATGTTTATGAGTCATAATTGTTGATCTCATTTGATGTATTTCACTGAAGAAAGACATTATTCAGTTATGTGGCCTAATGTCAATGAATTACGATGACCTGATCTTCCAAATGCATCTTGCTCTTTAATTTTTATTAGAGCATAACTTATGCAGATGAAAAAACACTTTAAAATCTAACATGAAATGAACTTTCAGTGGTTTATTTAATCATCTCTTATACAATATTTCTTCACTTAAACCATTTTAAATAGTAACAGCTATTGTCTTTAATTCCCTACTCCTGATATAAAATCTGACACGCACACGTATGTATCTGTGCGGCAACTGTCTTGAGGCCAAATGTGGGTTTCTAATTTATTCTTATAGTGTGGCAGCTGCTGCTATGTTGTTCTCATCTGTGATGCTGAAGCATACGAAAAAATGCCCAGTCTATAAGACAAGTATACAACAGGCCTTTTCTCCAAGTAGATGTGTATTCATATAAACAAGAGGGTGGAAAAGGGGCTAATCAAGAAAAAGTGAAGCAGCAATAATTACGAACTCTTGCAAGTGAAGAACTATATGATATTACAGAGAAGAAGATATGTAAGTCTGATTGCCACAATTTAAAAATTAGAGATTTGGATGAAAGAAAATACATAAGAAAATAATTTATATTAGCCAGAGATATTGAGAAATTATTTGTTGACATGGGCCTTGATGCAATCATATGCATGTCCAGGGTCTCACTCAACATATGGCAATGCTACCAGCTTTAACTGTATCAATCAACTATGTAAACAATCTAATGTCACAATATTTCTACTTTTTTAAAAAGGCGATCAGCATTATCAAAGCCAATATTGTTTGTTACCTAGTACAAACATTAGTGAGGCAGATAGCATTATTGAGGGAGAGGGTGAAAAGACTATTCAAGAAACAGAGAAAGCAGCAATAATTACAGACTGTTACAAGTGAAGAATTAATATCAAAGATAAGAGGGAATGTAAATTTGATGGCCAACACTAAGATTCTTTTATTATCAGATTTTATTATACAGCCAATGTATTTTTACTTCTCTAAAAGTGCAATTATTATTTTCAAAGCCAATACTGCTTGCTCAGTTATCCTTTCTCTTGTCATCTATCCATCTTCATTTGACAAAATGAAGGACAGCCATCATTACTGTAAATAATATATTCACTTAGCAACATTTTGATTATCAAGTTTTATTAAAAAGGGCTAAGAAAAAGTAAAAACAAAGGAAATAGAATATTACAAATATTACCCCCTTAGTTTAACATTTTAGAATTTTATAACACAGGGATATATTGTATATGACTAATTCAAAATCCTTAAAGAAAAATATGCATTCTTATTTACCAATTCTGTCTTTTTTTCAATTTATTAGATACTTGTTTGCGTAAAATGGAAACATGCCCATATGTTTGTTATTTTGTTTTTTTTATCAGGACCTTACAGTTATCTTTACTTTTTAATTCAAAAATTTAAGAGCTTTGTTATGAAGGCGGAGGAATCATAAATCTGTCTATTAGCACGCATTTCTACCTTGTGCTCAGATGAATTCTCATCAAATTTGATTTGCTGACTGGTGGCCAGAACAGATGTTGTCTTAATGGAAGAGAGAAGAAAATTAAGTGTGTTGAGCCACTGAGCCACTTCTGAATTTCTATGGCTCAGTTTGTAGCTCCTCTAATATGGAAAATATTAGGATGTTTTTGCCAAATAAATATTAAAATGGGGAGCAGTGGACCCATTTCAAACAGAGAAGAACAGACACAAGGGGGAGAGTTTTTCTCAGATGTCTCCTTATTTGATGAAGCTGTGGAAGTTGCTTCTTATATGAGAAGAGCAGTTGTAGCGATACAATTTTGAGGTGGGCTACTCTAGTCCTATATGCATTTTCTCTGTACTTTTACACCTTGCTTTATAATTGTTTAATATGATCATATTCTAATAACTAGGCTAAGCCTTATCATGTTTAAATAGATTATTGAGTTTTATATTTTTTCTTAATTTATTGGTATACAACAATCCATACATTCTAAGCTTTCATTTAAGCAGGGTTTTTCTTATTCACTTTTTAAACACTGAAAAATATGCTGCTCATATTATAAATATGATTGCTGGTTGTTCATATTAGCTACAGAAAACTACTTCCAAGGAGCAATATAGCATGTGCACACTGTAACTCTATATAAGTTTAGATTAAGTCTATTTGCTGCTCAAGAGAAACTTCTATTTTGCAATATATTCAGGGGAAAAAACTCTCATAGAATATTATATCTGCAATACTAAGTCTAAGCAAAGCTTTGCTCTGCATTCATATAGATTCGCAGGTATTTTTTTAATCTTCTGAATTTTGATGTATCTTGTTTATTCCTCACTGTATTATATATTTACCATTAGCATTAGATTCTTTCTTGCTATGTAAATATTGGGCAGCAACAGATGATCTCCAGCATTTTCAGTCTTGGGTGAGTACAACGTCTTGGAAGAGTTCAGAATCTTCCCTTATGAAGTTTAGATTCTTTAAGTCTTCCATATATTTTGAGAGCACCATCTTGAGTGTTTAGCTTTCGGGGATGGAGGGTTCCATCTCATTACTATCTTGAGGATGATTGTTCTCCATGTGAAGAATATGACCTGCAGGTTCTGCAGTCTTTTGTGTGTGACTGTGGAGCACTTCTTTATTAGTAGTTTGGTCAAAATAGAAAATCTTGATTTTCGAAAACATCTTTGTAAGAAGACATCAAAAGGATCAGATTGTATTCGTTGTCTGGAAAAGAGTTATTGCTTTTCCAATATGGCACTTGACATCCATCTCTACATCTCCATTTTGGTGACTACACTACCCAAATAGATAAGTCTTTCTACTTCTTCAAGTCACTGTGATCTGAATATGATTCCCCATATCCATGCACTGGAATTCACATACATGATTTTCAATTTCTTGGCATTTATCCTGAGGCCAATTTTGGTTGCTTCTTCATCTAAAGCAGTTATCACTTGTTGTAGTTTTGTCTCATCTTAAGTAGGACAATATCATTTTCAAAAGACAATCTTTGTCATAATAATAAATGCCTTCCTGATGCATGATGGTCATTGCATGCATAATGTTCATTGTATTATATAAACAGTAATAAAATGTTTTAAAGGCCTATTTAACCAAAAGCCAGGATATAGATTCATACATGAAAAACTACTAAAAATTCTATTATTTTAATGAATGCTATCAATTTTTTATTTCTAAAACTATGTCATAAAGTAATAGTTAATATGCTTCCCTAAGAATGTTGCATTTGTGGCAGCTAAGCTATATTCTGGGAAACTGTTCAGTTATTACCACAATCCACTAGCCACATTTGTCCTTAATTCTTCTACATCTTTGTTTTAAATAGTTTTTATATGGTTTTTGTATTCTTTTAATTCTTGACCAACAGCTGCCCAGAGCTGGGGTAAAATAGGTGGCTATAAAAATGTCTTACACACATATATGGAAATTAATAAAATATTTGTAACAATAATAGTAAAATACAGAAGAAAAAGTGACTTACTTTACAATGTTATTTTCAAGCTTCACTGAAATAAAGTACACAAAATGTTGTGAAATTTTAAAATGATCAATATGGTAAATGGAAAATATTAGCCCCAGCTCTTGCTATCAACTGCACTAATTAAATCTTTTTTGAGACATAAAAATAAAAGCTTTTGTATTAATCATGCACATCTCAAAACCTATCAACAACACATAAATATCTGAAATAAAGAGAAATCTTTCATATTTTCAGTATGAAAATAATCTGGATATATCATTTGCAAATGTAAAAGATTGTTTGTCAGAAAAATCTACTTTCTGAGAAATTAATATATCTTCTATCTATTTCACTGTATGAAGCCATCATATGTTCTAAATGTTAGAAGACATTCTGAGAAAAAATGTGGTACTAGAGAAAGCCAATTGCTTTGAATTGTACATGACATATTCAAACTGTTTATTGTACAATATGGCCAATCATGGGAGCATTTTAAAAGTGACCCCCTTATTTCAACTGTTTACATAAAATCCAAAATTTATAAATTGGTTCCCACTTGGGAACAGTGACATATTATATTATGAATTATCCTTATACATCAATGGTTGCATAATTATTTTATTTATTTTTTACAATCACAGATATTTAATTATAATAATTACCACAACAACTTAAACACAATGGAAACTTTTTAGACTGTGAGTGGAGAATGAATTTAAAATGTGTAAAAGGCCACCATAAAATGGGGAGAGGATCGTCATAACCTACCAAATAAAAGAACTATATGAAGTAATGGATCTGCTGGAAATTTAAAGGAAGGCACTAAGCTATAAAGGAAGAAACAATGGAGAAAGACTTATAATTTGCAAAGTGAAGATTTTGCTCTAACTTATGTTTCTATGGAAGTACCCTAGAGCACTAGCTTCTGATGAATTCCACTATAGATGGAAATTAGAATTCTTCTGGTGTATCATGTGAATGGATCAAAAGGAAATATAATTTAATAATTGATAATATGTTTTAATAAATAAAATAGATTTCTTTAAAACTTAGCTGTGGATGTCATGCTTGTTCAATATTACAGTGCTATTGACCAGTTCACAGCATTGCAATTCCTCCATAGCCCCAGCAGGAAAATATATGTAGGAGTGTAGTTAAGAAAAGATATTGTTCTTTTCCCTTTAGTAAGGCAACACCTGCTTCCCAACACAGTTAAGACTGTTATTACTATTGATTTAGATATACGAGTGATAGAGATGATGTTTTAGCTACTTTATATTTAGTAATATCATGCCGATGTAATATATCTTTATGCTGTAATATACCTAGCAATAAAAAGAGTTACCAAGGATCATTACATTTCAAATATTTCATTAATAACAATGTTATTTTGGATAAAATTATGCAGACAAAGGAGAAGATATTCAAATCTTTTCTTAAGTGTTAGTATGTAAAAGTAAAATTTGCTTGATTAACAGATTTTACTTCTATAAAAATAACAATAAAGCATATAAAGGAAATTTAAATATCAGCTGCTATATGTTCTGCAGCTGATGGTGCTTTATTTTCCAACAATACAACTATGTGATTACTGATTCAGAGATATGAACAAATCTGAAAATCAGATCAAAATTAAACACGTTACTGGCTAATTAGGATGAACTTTGGAAAATGTTCATCTTAAACTTAATAAAACATGCAAACAAGTACATACATATAATGCCTATCTTACAGCAATATATGGGAACAAAACAAGCATTTCATCTGGAATTTTTTTCACAGAATGATGAAGAAAAACATGAGATAAAAATAAATACTAAATAATCTTTCTCAATCTTGTTTTATTCCAGATGCATTAGAATTCCATCCAGCAAGATATTATTTTTCTCTTTTTTAAGGGAAATCAATGCCATTTATATTATGCTTTCACACACAGAGATACATGCATACATATATATATACACACGCACACACACAAACATGTTTTTGTACCCTGAAGTCTTTTGTCACTCAATTTTACTTCTCCTAACTGAATTATTAAAATACAAAAACAGACTTATTGAAGAAAAATAAATAATCTACACTGAAAAAAAGTAAAAAAAAATAATTTTTGTTTGTGCCCAAAAGACATTTATTTTGAGGGGAAAAAACTCATTTACAGTACCATTTTATTCATTTTATAAATCTATTGTTTATATTCTTATTTTTAAATATTTATATTTATTTATATACAATATTATTTTATTTCACTAATTTTTATAAAATAGCGAGTTTTTGTTAAATGTATGTTTTTTTAAACATTCATTAAATATAAGCAATATTAAGACAGTATAATCCAAAGTAGAGGTGAAAACTATCCAATGTGGCTATTTCATTTCATTACCAGCTAGCTATATTGTTCAAATTGATACAAATGGTCTCCTTCTGTTTCTAACTGTCGGCTTGTCTGATTAGAACAACTAATTATTCGGACTGGGAAGATCTCCTGTATCTAAATAGAAGATGTGCAGTTTGTAACCTGCTTAATTTGCCTTATGTCCTACATGGCCCTCAGTATGGTATTCATTAAACTATCAGCTGTTTTGTTTATAAAAATGGCAATATAAGCATAGACAGATTTTTCTTTGTTAAAAAAGCCATATCGCCCATAAATAATATGCACCTTGTCGAAAATGGCAAAAAACACCATCAGGTATGTGTCGTGACTATCTTGTATTTCTTCATATTATATGTCCTAATGCAGTTACACTGAAAGACTTACGATACTGACTGGACTATGAAGATTTAAAATAAGTTCAACATCTTTATTTAGACTTCTACATTAAATTTAAGTATTTATGACAAATCAGGTTCAAATCCAGAGCATCTGATTTTATTTCATTTTCTTGGAAGAGATTTTTGAATTAAAATACATAATTTGAGACTAGATGATATTATTAAATATTTAAAGAATGGACTCAAATCTTTTTCCATTAACTGCATACAGTTTTCTATTTAATTTAAAAATTATAACTAATCTATTGTAACTTTATTTTTAACTAAAGAAACAAAACTTGTTGGGAAGCTGTATTTGGATCTCAAAACATCATGACAACAGATTGATTTCTTAAGAATTTAAAGAATCTGAGCTGTCAGAAAAAAACCCTAAAAATAAAATATTAATCAATTTAATAACATAGATGCTAGAATTTTATTTACTACTATATAGATTATGTGAAGAACAATAGATTTGCAGATGAGAACTATAACCTTAAAAAGTAGGAGTTTTGATGGGAGAATTATTTTATTATCTACTACCATTGTTAAATGATTCATTCTACTTTATTTTATAGGAGACATTTTTACATTTATATAAATTACATATATAAACTGAAAGAACTGCCACAGGAATTTTATTACTCAATGTTTTCAAGTGTACATCATTTTTATGTTGATTTTGTAGATTACCTTCTATGTCCAAAATTAGGCCAATACTTCCTACATCAGCAATCAAAAGCAAATAATTGTAAATAGGTATTTAAGCTTATCAGCTGATTTCAAATGCAGTATCCTCAAAACCTAAATAGTACTGAGGTATACAAGTGGCATGAGAGTTGATAAATTAGTTCAGATATATTTAAAAATATTATTTAAGCTATGTTAATTCTTGAAAAAGAGAAACAATGATGCTCACTGTGTTTTATGCTCCAATTTTTACTATACATGAAAATATACAAGAGACTACAAAACAGGAGAACACTATTTAAGAAGCAAGTGACAGGAATAATTATTATCAAACATAAGTGGAGAAGTGATATTCCAATGGCCTTTGTCACTAGAAATCTGTAGCTGTTCAAGTAAAATCAAACTACACAGAAGCTATTATTAATAAATGACTATTAAAAGCTTGCTAAGTAGCATCTGGTGTTGGATGAAACAGAAGGAAGTTTTGATGCTATTTAGAGAGAATAAAATAAAGCAGACTGAATAAGTTTCAGTATTGAATGTTCTACACAAGTCTTAATTGTTCATAACTCACAGCTTTCTAAGCCAAACAAATATTTTGAGACATATTTTTAATACCTGTCATATTAAAATAAAATTTTCATGTTTAATTCTTACCTTTTCTGATTGGCCCTATAACCAAAGCAACTCCAATGATCTATTTCTTTGTGTAACTGTATCAAGTGAGGAATTATATCTCTTATTTATATCTAGAAATATTGATTGTTTATAATTAATATCTACCTGATGTGTTAAAAAAGAAATTATGTGCATATCTATCTCTTGCATAGCAGATCTGGATGTTTGGCTCATAGACTAAACCTGAGGTCACCAGCCTTTTGGGCAACAGGGACTGGTTTTGTGGAGAGAGGTTTTTCCGTAGACGGGAGGGGGCGTGGTTAGTGTGCTGCCTGCATCCCGCAGATGGGACTTTGCTTGTTTGCATGGACCAGTTCTTGGCATTCTACGGTCCAATGCCAGCCCACAGATCAGGGGTTGGGGACTAAACCACAAAAATACATTAAATTAGCTTAACATGGTATCACCGAAATACCAAAATCAGAAACAAAATCTTTATAAAATATAAATTGGGACAGATTTTTTTTTTTAGTCTTAACAGTCACATTGGATGGGTTTTCATTTTTGAATTTATTCTATTCAATATCCAATTGCTTTGACAATTATGCATCTTCTCTCTTGGCGAAGACATGGAACAATCCAAACCACTCCTTCAAACTAGACACGGTCAGAAAATAGATTCTGCAAAGTTTATTGGAACTCTATTTTACTGATCGTGGTATAATAACAAAATCTAGAAATCCTAACAGAGATTTTTCATCTTTCCTCTTGTATCAAAGAGAATCAAGGGAGCCAAAATGGTTGAGTCAAGAATACTATAAATTCCATGGGTAGGTATGAAACAAATGTAAATTCTATAGATGCAAATGTACTACTCGGTCTAGAAGATGAAAGTGAAACACTTCAGTCATATATTTAAGACAGTAAGTTTCTCTAAACAATAAATACATGATATATATGTAGAGACATTAAACATATTCAGAATATCACCTCTTCTCTCTCATATAGGATTAATCTGACTAATGATGACTTCATAGCTAATAATTAAAGACAGTATTATTCGCAATTAGCCAAGTGCATTTTTAAAGATGAATCAAGAAACTTATTATTTTTTGAACAAATGGAACAAATCCTCCATTCATATTTAAATAAATTAAATGTAAATAAATGGTAAAGGCTGATAGAATATTTATGAAAAGACAATTCAATGCTACAGAGATTGTTCAAATTGTGTATGTGTATTTGTGTGTGTAATTTTACCATAATAAAAAGCTGTTACTTCAATATTGTTTTATGAAGAAAGGTAGAGACTTTTTCTTCAACATAAATGGTCAATTTTAGCATGCTTTTTTATATAGTTTCATCATTAATCAATGAAAGCTATATTATCCATAAATGAGCTGATGCTGAATTTATCTTTTCTATCTGGATTAAAACCTTACTATCAAGCCACAAATTCCTAAATATCAGATGCATATATAGACTAATTTAACTGTATTGTAGCATATAAGCAGGGGAGGATTTATGCAAAGTACCCAGTACATCTACCTTTTTTTATAGAACAATTGTAGTCACTTAATACTGAATTTCTGAGTTATGGCATTTGTGCTAAGAAAACTATGCTAAAGTCCATTCTACTGTCAATATCCACATCTTGCTTTATTTTAAATAATAGTATAAAAATAAAAGATTATGAATCTTGACTGCATATGGCATTAGATTAAAATGCAGTTTGTGTTTCACTGTAAAAAAAGTCATGGGGATGAAATAGATGCTTTATATAAAATATTTACATATAGAATGTAAAAATGTATCATGGTTGGTAACCTTTATGACTTTGAGGAACTATATATTTACATATGTCTATCTTTGCATGTGCATATCTCTGTGTTGTGTATATATTTTTAACAGTTGACAGCTGTTTTAGAGCATACAGAGATGCCAAGCTGAATGAGGGTCTTGATTACTTCAAGATTAGCTATCTTAAGTTTCTATTCATTTTAAGTGTTGTTAGTGCGAAGAGTCATTAGTCACTTCCTTGTCTCATAGAACATCAGCATACATTTACATTGTTAATGAAGATTTGGGGTAAATGAATTAATGGCTCTTTTAAACATCAATTCAAATACTAATAACTTTATATGTCATAGCAATGTTAAAGTTAAAAAAATTAAGAAGTCTTCCCTTATAGAGGTAACTAGGTACAAAAAAAGAAAAAGAAACAAATAAAATAAAATATAATTGCAAAATGAACTTTAAAGGAGAATGTTTATAGCTTAGAATTGAAATGAGGTGTCCTTGGTGCTCTCTGAACTTGATTGTTTTCCTGCAGATTTCATTACCCAAACTAGACAATATCATCAGTGCTAGTAAGGTGGGGTTTCCACTCAATTAATATTCTGGAAGCTTGCCTTGTCAGTATTGGTCAGAGTGGTCTTAGAAGGTTTTTTTTCTGATTAATATCAGACCAACAATCAAGAAGTGAACAATACCGCAATCAAAGAACTGCCAAATGAGCCAACAGTAAACAGCTCAACCAAATAACCATCAAGACTACTCCTACCATGGCAAGCCACTAAACCATAAATTGAGAGCAAACCCCACTCCATACTAGCACTGATTATCTTACATAGTTTGGGTAATGAAACTCTTCCAAATAACTATCAAGCTCAGAAAGCACCACAGGCCCTTCAAACTGAACTTTGTGTTACCAGTGTTGCGAGAACTCCTAGCCAATCAGAGAATATAATCCTTATATATAAAGGTAATGGATGCATATTCATAAGGATATATGAATTGATATAAAGGATCGGTCCAATATGACATAGCCCCTAACCGCACACTCAGTTGAGCAGCAGAAAAGAGTATCTATAAACATTAGATTATATATACTAAAAAAAAGTTTTTGGCAAGATTATAATAGAGGGTGGAAAACCTCTAGCCTTATAGATATTATTGAAACAGAATAAGCATCAGAGCAGTCAACCAGCATGGGGAGATGTGAGAAATGCTGGGAACTTTAGTTTAGCAACAGGATGCTCAGTAATCTCATCCACTGCCAAACAACAATGATTGCTAGTAGACTGATGATATCCAATTATATATCTCTACCCTGGAAAATTAAATGAAACCGCAAATATTTTACCCAATGGAAGTTGTGAGGCTATCTGGTTTTAATCTTTATAGCATGGGTTTCTGAGGGACTTAATTACATCAGCCTATCCCATCAGATCTGACAGACAAGGTATGCTGCAAGTTCCATCAACTAGAGATCTACATTTGGTGGATGCCAGGAGATGCCCATCTTGTGGAATATTCTTGGCCTGAAATTAGATTAATTCCATTCCTTTTGATATTCTTTAAGTGTCTCAAGACTTGTGCTATATTATTAGGCTTGGGGCTCCTAGGGAACTGGAGACATGCTTAGATGGCTTTATGTTGAGGTGGTCATTCTTATCCTCTCTTTCCTAGAGTTTATGTATTTTATTGATTTGAAAACAAAACAAGTCTTCTCCTGAAATTTATATCAAAAGCTGTCATTCCAAGCTTTTCCAAATATTTTTAAAGTGCAACTACAATACTAGAAATTATATACTCACCTTCATCAGTTTTGTTCCCATAACACTGAAGGGGATCAATCCCTATTTCTTGCTCTTCAACTTGCAAAGGATGACTAGCTCCAGAAACAGAGTGATACATATTGAGATTTGGCACGTCCAGTAAGTTGAATTATCTAGATTAAAAATTACAAGTAAATAATTAATCATACTACCAACTATTTCTATTGTATTAAGATATAAAAACTTCAGAAAAATGCAGTATTTCGTTCAGAAAATTCTTAATAATTTCTGCATGGCACAGCTACTAATCATACTATTAATTACTAACAAAGTTTGAAGGACTATGAGAAATGTGAATTATTACACAATACACACATTTACTTTTTGAAGCATGTCTCAATATTTAATTTTTTGCCACCTCCCATAGAAATACATAGAATTTTTTAATGACCACTTCTGCATTATTCTCAAGAAAAGTGAATAACTATATCCATGTAGATTACCAGTTGAGTTTGAATTTAAGGAAATTTTCAATGTATTCAGTATCAGACAAATTTAACAGAATTGTATTTGTGTTCATTTGTGTGTTTTATTTAGTTATTAAATTTATAACCCCCCCATTTCACCAATAAGGTGACTTTAGGAAGTTTAAAAATATAAATATAAAAACATTAAAATTACAAATTATATACATAGAAAACCAAATGGTAGATAGCACTGTAATGAGATATTCTTACATCATCAATTATCTCAAGCAAGGAGTGCCCCTAGGGGCCCTGAGCCAACTGGCAAAACTAGGTTTTAATGGCCCTCCAAAAGCCAAAAGGAGGGGAATGATCTCACAAGGTGGGGGCCAGGTGAAAAAGATTATTCTTCTTGAGTTCACCAGCTGGAATTTCTTATTAGGTGGAATGCACAGGAGACCTCTTCCACTGGAGTGAGTGCTGTGGACTAATCCCATTGGGGTGAAAAGGCTCCTCAGATAGTCTGGATCTATCCTACAAAAGGCTTTAAAAATAATAAAGTGACCTTTAAATGTAACAATAAACAATATGAACTGGATCTGAAAGCAAAATGTAACCAATGCAACTGGTACAATAGCTGTGTTATCTGCACTATTCTAAGGTCCCCAGAACTGCTCACATCACTGCATTCTGTACTAGCTGCAGCTTCCAAAGACAGTTCAAGGGTAGCCCCATATAGAGTGCATTGCAGAGAGATCATTAATGACTGTGCACAGGCCGCATGATCCAGATATGGGTGCAACTGATGCAACTGATGCACAACATGAAGTTGCATAAAAACTTCTTAGTCATAACTGCCACCTACTCTTTGAGCAGGAGTTGTGAGTCTAGGAGAATCCCCAGTTTGTTTGGAACCCCATCCAGAATTAAAGATGATAAACAACCAGATCTCTAGGTTTCCCACGTACACAGCCACTCTGTCTTACTAGGGTTCAGCTGAAGCCTGTTGTTCCTTATCCAGACCTTCATAGTCTCCCCACTGAGAAACGACCATCACAACATCACTTGAATCACCAACACTGGAGATGTAGAGCTGCGTATCACTTGCATATTGACGATACCTCATCCCATGGTGATTGATGATTGCACCAAGCAGTTTCATGTAGATGTTAAGTAGTAGAGCGTTCCAAGCCTTGCAGCACTCCACAAAGTAGTGCCCTTGGACTGGATTCCTCACTCCCTATTAATATCAATTGGAACTTTTTAGAAAGAGCTGAACCAGCACATTATTGGTTTCTACAAAGGGCAGGGAGGCTGATACAGCAGCAATAACATCAACTGATCTCACAACCCCAGCTTCAGGAACAGGGTTTCACATCTGTAAACCTGAGGAGCATGGTTTCTGAAGGCCAAAAGAGATTCTCAGATGACAGCTGCTATATCCTCTCCCCTGAGGTCTTGGCTAGTGCACATCCTAAATCCAACTGGACACATCTCTTCTGGAATCAGTCAGAAATAAGGATTGTTAGCTGATTTGGCATTTATCAGCAGCAACTGAAGGCCCAAGCCTATGAGGGTCTGCTCTCCAGGATCTAGGCATAAGCTCAGAGTGATAGAATACACACACACACACACACACACACACACACACACACACACACACACACACACACTATTGGGGCCTGTCCTTTGGCTCCCATATAATACACATACAAATACATATCCCCCCCCTTCCTCCCACAACAATAATTTAATTTTCAATTTTTATATTCCATTGGTAGATGCCATATGGATATGAAACATAATCCCAAGAGAAGTATTTCCTTGATTAGTATCCTAGTTCCAATATGCTATAAAAATGGTAGTTTGGAGATTTTTGTGTATTTTTGCCAGTTCCATAAGTTTCTCATTAATTACAAAAAGTTAATTAATTTTTGTGAGAAGATTTTCAGTAAAAATATTTTAGCCCTTCTAGGTAAACCAGATAGGAAACACAACTTGATACGCTAATCTTATTTTATTGTAAGGCTACATTAACGGCATCTTCCAAACTGAAGGTACAAATCGCCAGCTACCACTTTTAACTGCCTGATCAACTAGTTCCTAAGTTTCTTGCTCTGGAAGCTCACCCCCTGTCGTCAGATCAATTCCTAAGCAGCAGCCCTTCCTCTCATTCCTGAAGCTCTTTCTCACATATCATTATATAATACTAAATTACAGTATTTAGTATTTATCTTTTTTCCTATTATACAAATTAAATGTGCTAGTGATGACAATTTTTTCTAATATGCCAGTTTAGAAGAACAGAATAGGGATGTATTCTGTCCTCTTTATATGTAAGGACCCACCCGACTTTGCATCTTAAGAAGACAGAACTCTTGGAATATTTCTTCCAATAGGCATCTTTATTAAGAGAAAATGGTTGCAGGGGTTCTAAACAGGACTTGGGGGCCAAGCCCTATGGTTCAAGGTTTTAAGGGGCTCCCAGCAACCCCACCCCACCATCCTTCCAGTGACAATCCCAGGTGTTACATTTCCACCCCCTTTTTCCTCAATGCCGGCGGAAGGAAGACTTCAGAGAGGAGCAGATGAAAGCTGATGGCCCCATTGTTATGGTTAGTCCTTTTGGTGGTATCCACTTTGTCCCTTTTGAAGTTGTACCAAAGGAAGTGAGGGCCATAAAACCCCTTTGTTCACTCCCCTTCCCTTTCATCATATGACAGAATCCACAGAGGGCAGAAATGGGTTTTCCATAGTCAATAACTAGAGATGAAATATAATTGGATTCTGACATTATGTTTTATTTGAAGTCAGTTGTCACCAACCTAACATAAAACCGAATTCTATCTCCCTAAATTATCAGTACAAAAGTTAGAATGTGGTTCTTTATCTTGATTGTGTGGCTATTCTTTTTTTTAAAATGCCCTAGTTACCTGTTGCAAGAAAGGCTTATAATAAACTACAAGTAGTCCTTAACATAGGACCACAATTAAGCCCAAAATTTCTGTTAAGTGAAACATTGTTTAAGTGAGTTTTGCCAATTTTATGATCTTTCTTGCCACAACTGTTAAGTGAATCACTGCAACTGTTTAGTAACAAGGTTATTAAGTGAATCTGGCATCCCTATTGACATTGCTTGTCAGAAAGTCACAAAAGAGGATCTCAGTGCAACTGTCATAAATATGAGCAGTGCCAAGTGTCTGAATTTTGATCATGTTACCATGGGGATGCTTCAATGGTCGTAAGTATGAAAAACAGTCATATGCTGTAACTTTGAATGGTCACTAAACAAACTGTTGTAAGTTAAGGAGTACCTGTACTTTTCAAAATTGTGTTTCTTTAAAAAAGGGTCCTAGATGTCATTAACATTGATGATAAATAAATGAGAAACATATACCAGGTTTCATCCTTCAAACATCTTGTATAATATTTCAGTCATCTAAAATCTATAATGAACATATTAAATCCATTATAATAAGGACTACAACAGTGTTAAAACCATACTTTAAAAAACTAAAAAAACTTAAAGCAGAGGCCCCCAGGCTTTTGGGCACCAGGGACCGGTTCTCTGGAGAAAGATTTTTTTCACGGACCAAAAGGGGCATGGTTTTGTGTGCTGCCTGTATCCAGCAGATGGGGCTTCACTTGTTTGCATGGCCTGGTTGCTGATATGGCGTGGCCCGGTGTCGGTCCATAGACCAGGGGTTGGGGACTCCTGCCCTAAATGATATAAATACATACTTGTCTATCATAAAACTCTTTAAAGATAAATCCCAATATTATATATCTTACCTTAAAGCTTGTAATACCTTAAAGCCCCACTATCCAGTTTAGATTACTAACAGTGCTATTTTGATTTCTTGCTGCATTTAAAATGGGAAATTGGGATGATTCTGCTGGAGTCTATACCGCCATACTGGATCCAGGAACTCCATACTTCTCCACTGAACGTTTGGATTAGGCTTTATTGTTCCAGTGACTCCTTGGCATCAGGATCCCTTCTAACATTTTTTCTTCTTTCCAAAGAGTAGAATCCAGAAGAAGTATGCCAGTACGGCTCCTTGTTTTAAACTCTGTTGTCAATGAGACTATTACAAGCATGAGCCACAATTGGCCAATTGTTAACAGAGGTGATCCTATCCTACAGATGATTTTCTTTATCAATATTTGAATTAGAATTTTTACATCTCTAGAAGACTAACAAAATTACTTAGTTACCTCAGCTTTAGATAAAAAAATACCTTAATTTTAGGGTTATATAACTCCAAAAATCTTAAGCTTTTTTATGTTGCTTCTTATCTTTCTGTCAAATAGAATAGGACAATAACTTCAATAAAGTTATATACTACTTCTTGTTGTGATAATGCTGAAATACTTTAATAATATTTTTATTTTAATAACTGTTTCACCTAACATAGGAGTCCCCAAACCCCAGTCCATGGACCAGTACCGGGCCACGGCATGCCAGCAATTGGTCCGCACAAACAAGGAAAGCCCCATTCATAGGAAGTAGACAGCACAGAAAACCACACCCCTTCCGGTTCACGGGAAAAAAAATCTCTCCATGTAACCAATCTCTGATGCCCAAAAGGTTGGGAACCTCTGACCTAATATATAACAAATAAAAAAATAAAATAAAAATAAAATTTAAAATAATTTGGAATTGTCCACAATTCTAAAGTAAAGAGCATAAAAGAAAGCATAACTGAAAAGGGCTACAATAACAAAAATATTATATTTCGGCAGTAGTTATTAAAATTCAATTGTTTTGACAATGAAATGGAAAAAATGTGTGGAAATTCCTATCAACCCTTCAGCCCCACATTATGAATCTATTAAAAGAAACTTGTTAAAAATTCTTTAATTTTGAAAGAGTAGCAAATAGCTCCTCTGTTTCTATGATCACTACTCAATGTTACAGTGAATTGAAACACTATAAAATACTCTTCAATTACTTAACAATATTTGTAGAATACTTTGATTTAGAATAATTAAAATGATTTCAAATGGTTGGAAGACAGCCAAACACAGAAAATTATTTATTAAGGATGGTTCAGAATTCAGATTGTATTGAATTCAGCAAATACAAGAAATTTCCTATAGGTCCAAAATTAGATAGATTTCATGAATACATAATGCAATAATATCAGTAGCAGAAAATCTATGATGCAACAAATATTCCCTTAAATATCTTCAAAAAACATTTACTATTTATTTACACAGGGTTGTTAAAGTTGTGCCAATACCTAGAAAGACATAGTTTACTTATCGTAGGAACATGCACTAAAATAAGTTAGCTTATCACTAAACATGTTTAATTATTAAACATTACTCAATTACATTAAAAAATAATGAGGGTCATATTGAGGATTAGTAAATATAATTCTATATATGTATGTACATAGCTATAATTTGTATATAAGTAACAAGCTTTGACTAATTTTCCTCAAATAAACAAAAGCTATAATGTTTTGACACATTTATTTAACTAAGTCAGTGGTTCTCAACCTGTGGGTCGGGACCCCATTTGGGGTCGAACGACCATTTCATGAGGGTTGCCAAACAACACAGTCCGCCATTTTTTCCCCTTTTCCTTAGCTGTGCTACTCCCTTTTATTCTATTGGCTTTTGAAATCCAATAGAATAGACTCTCTTGAATAGAGTCTAATTCTATTGGCTTTCAAAAGCCAATAGGAATTGTCCAGGCTGTCTCTGCCCTGCTGAGCCCGCCAAAAGTCCCATTCTTCAAACGGTGCTGCAAGTTGTCTGCAGCGAAGGCGAGCTGTCTGGAAGCTTCCACCCTTCCCTGCTGAGCAACTACTAAAAATGTAAGTAACAGAGGGCCAGGGGTGGGAGGTGGGAGGCCGGCGGGCGCAGGGAGGGTTGCTGGCGCTTGTGGGGCCCGGTGAGTGCCTTACCTCCCTTGGGCTGGCCAGCTGGTGGCCCAGCCGGTGGTCTGCCTGCGCTATCTCTGCCGTTTGCCAGCTACGCCTCGGCCGGCGCAGGGGGCGGCACCACGCATGTGCAGCACTCCTAGGCAGGGAAAGTCCTCAACTTACGACCGGTTAGGTAGTCCTCAACTTACAACCGGTTGAGTAGTCCTTGACTTACGACCGGTTGGGAGGTCGCGGCATCGCAGCATTAAAAAGGTTGAGAACCACTGAACTAGGTACTCCTCATATAATTTTAGGATTTGTGTTGCCAACAGATCATGCTGAAGTCATATTTATGCAAAAATATTGAAAAAGTCAAACTTTTAAGTACTATGCTATTTTATTTTATTTATTTGTATTTCATATTTCTAAACCTAATTAAGTTAGTATTGACCATGGTGACGTTAGCTGAAGGTCTTTGCAAGTTCTACTAACAGATCACTCAATTATTTCTTTGTTTGCAAAAATGGTGCTTTATCATTGATTCATAGTGATAAATAAGGAAATAAGTTTGTTTAAAGTTCCTACCTATTTTTTATGTTATATAATGCCATGGTATTTCATGTTCCAAACATGAACTGTGCTCCTCATTTTGCTGCTTATATGTTCTATTTTTCTTAAAGTCATTTTGTCACTTTACTATTCATTTTCCAGTACTTTTGATTGTACCAACAAAAGAAGATAATAATTAGTAGCCATTAGTATGTTCTCTAAAAGGATATTTTTAAAGGTTTATCTCTATCTTCAAACAAACATAAGCAAAATAAAAGGATGTATTCAGGTCTTTATATTGCTGACCTTTTAAATTTGCAGGTAAAAATCTTCCTCAAAAAAATATCCTGTCTCTAATCCCTTCCAGAAAGATAAACGGAATACTAGCCCTCAGCCTCTATTACAGAAAACAAGAAAAGTCATCAAACACTGAACATTTTTCTTATTCACCTACCAAGCTTCTTTCATAATTCACTAACCATCATCTGTCAGTGAGCAAGTGTTTTCTTTATATATATAAAGATACACAATTTGACATATTTTAGATAATGCAAAGCAAGCATATTTTCTCTTATAAACTGTGTCAGATTTTAGATCATTAAAATGGAATGATGCAAATAAAAAATCTGCTTAATACAATGAAGTACATCAGCTGGATTCCAAAACATAATGCAATAGCTCATGTCACCAAATAATCTGTCACTAATAACTATAAAATCTAGTGATTACGAATTGTAGCTAGTTTCATTTGCTTAGCAAAATTTTGGAACTTTTATACATTAACAATATAACCTTCAATACAAAACAGTGTTGCATTGGACTTTAACTATGTTAATTAAGTGTTAAAATCAATCATGTGAAAGTCTTAATATTTAATATTGTTAGATTATGTATCAAAGTGGTTTTATTATTTATTTACTCAAAACCTTTCCGGAATGCTTTATTTTGCATCAGGGGGTCTGTATCTCACAAGATAAATGCATTTGCAACATCAAATAAATTATATATAAAAGCATTTGTCTTAATACATGTCATTCAATATTAAATATCACCCAATGGTACCACCTTGAAGCCTCAATCCATTTTAACCAACCAACCATTTGTATTATTCAAATGTTGCCTATTAAACAGTTGTTTCTCAAGTCATAGTACAGAGATATGTATCTAAGAATAAGCAGCATAGGAGTTTTAAAATACTGTTTTAAGATTTAACTCTACCGCATTGTCTTAGCACTTAAAGAACAGATATAAATTCTGTCATATATTAAAATGTCAGAAATGAGAAATAATATGAATTGCTTCAAATACACAGGAAACATGAATAGATGTTTATAAAATGGCATTGCAAGAACCTCATGTATATAAAATAAAGATCATTATATTTTTATTTATTTATTTATTTATGAGACTTATATACCGCTTTAAGTGCAAGCACTCTCTAAGCGGTGTACACCAGTAAGCAATGTATATATATATTTACATTGCCCCCAACAATCTGGGTCCTCATTTTACCTACCCCGGAAGGATGGAAGGCTGAGTCAACCTTGAGCCGGTGAGATTTGAACCGCTGACCTGCTGAACACAGTCAGCTAAAGTAATCCAGTGTAAATATAGTTACTGAGGTCAACTTGAAGAACTGAAGATCAGCTTATGCAACCATCTTCTTTGTACCTAAATATTTTTAACAATTCATTTGTTGCTAATACCAGACAATACATTTTATTGGACAGGATTTCAGAGACACTGTGGCAATTCAGTACCTATTATTTTGGTGGGAAATTAGTGTTTAGATTAATTTCAACAGTTTTAAATATGCATTTGACATTGAAACTCCTGCACCTGTTCTGACATGTAACATTTATTGATGGAAAGATACTGAGGAGAGAATCATACAACCAGCATAGTCCTTTAATTTATTTATTTTCATATGTTACTGCACTAGTGCTGAAGGTTATTCCATTGATATGACATTTCTACTCCAAACAGCAGTTTGACTTTGAAGAAGTGACAGGCTAAAATGACAATTGATTTATTCTGTATGAAACCAATAAATGAAGTTGTCAGGGTATTTGAAGTGAGCTGCCATCAGTTTAATAATAATAGTTAACTACATTTATCATAATAAAATCCTTAAAATATAATCTATGTAGGAGATGACCAGATTGAGCCTGAGGGAGAGGTCAAATTCATCATCAATCTTGAGTCCCTTCATGCCCACAGGAAATCTAAGTTTAACCCACCCTACTCTTATCTCCTGCTATTTTCCGTTGGCTGTTAGTAATTCAGATTCTTGTAAAAAATATTGCTTGCAATAAACCTTATACACATTTGTACTGTTTGGATCTCCTGATTTTCCTGGTGCTTGATAATCTAGAACCAATGCATTGAAACAAATCTTAACAAGACTGGACACTCTTGTACAACAGTCATGAAGCAAGTGACAAGGAACAAAGTGCCAAGAAATAAACAATGAAAAGTGCAAGCACTTAAGTACACGTGGTTATAGTTGCATACTTGCTTGGAAAAGTACATGTATATGAATCTCATAGGATTTAAATTTGATTTTATCAGCATAGTGAAAGACAAATTCAGATAGAAATAATTTTGTGAGAGGGAAAAAATGAGCAAAATTGCACTGTGAGATTACAACTAAAGAGAAAAAAACCCACAGAACAGAAATTATCACAGACTAAATAACTTGATCATACCTAGTAAAAATTCATTCTAATGAATGAGTAAGACATAGGTTAAGATGTATTAAAAAACCACTAATTTCTAAATAGTCTAAATGTATAAGAATAGATTCAAATTGCTGTATACTCTAATAATGAATATTTGAATATATTTTCTATAATCAAGACTAAAGTAGTAATCATTTTCTATTAGAAACAGTTTCAATTTATTAGGTTAATCTTAGTGCTCTACCATTTGAACATAGACAGCAGATATCACATATTTTACTACTACTACTATAATCCTGTCAGGAGCACCAAAGCTTGTCTGAGTTGAAAGGACTGAATGGTGACATCACTGTTGCCTGAGGCATGCCTATTTGGGTGCTCCTTTCATGTCCTCATTAAGTTGCTCACCAAAGTGATATCCATCTATCTAATTGTGCCTGCCCAATTGCGAAAACTCTGTCAGAGAGTCAGTAATAATAGTGCCATTCAAAATGTGCAGATCCAACTTATAAAAGGGGCGTTGTCTTACCTGAACGCCTTTTGTCAGCACAGAGATGGAGAATCCACCAATGGGTTAGCTCTATCTTCCTGCTCATTAGTCAGCCAAACTTGCCACGCCTGTCCTGACCTAGGCCACACCCAGTCTTGACGAGGCCGAAAGCCACTGACTATGGTCAAATGTGTTGGCTCCCAAATCCCTAACACTGGCCCAGACGGACCTCAAGGGGTTGGAGTGGATTCTCCATCTCCGTGCTGAGAAAAGGCGTTCAGGTAAGACAACGCCCCTTCTCCAGCACAGGAGATGGAGAATCCACCAATGGGATATACAAAAGCCCTATTGTCCCAATGGGGGGAAGCCATGAGGGCCAGAGCCTGGTCACTAGGTATGACTTGCTGAAGGACCCTCCGTCCAAAGGAGGCGTCCGCAGAGGCAAACCTGTCCAGTTTGCAATGCTGTACAAAGGGGAAAGGTGAAGACCATGTAGCCGCTCTACAAATGTCTTTGATGGGACGCCTGAGTGGCCCATGCTGCGGAGGCAGCCGCACTGCACATTGAGTGTGCCGTGACACAACTTGGAGCCAGCAGGAAATGCGACTGGTACGCCCCAGCAATGCAAATCCTGATCTATCTGCCCATTGTAGAGGCAGACACCCTCCTTCCCATAGAGGAATGGTGAAAGGAAATGAAGAGGGCTTCGGACTTGTGGAAGGCCGTCATCCATTTGATATAGCACGGAGGGCTCTGCGGACGTCCAGAGAATGCCATTACTGTTCCAGGTCATGAGACGGATTAGGACAGAAATATGGAAGTACGAAAGAAAGTGTTGACTTTGGGAATAAAGGTAGGATCCAAGTGAAGGACCACCCGGTCCCGATAAAAAATGCATAGGTCATCCCTGATGGAAAGCGCCAACTCAGAAATCTGCTTGGCAGATGTAATTGTCCCCAGGAAGGCGATCTTGAGGGACAAGGAACGTAGGTCACAGGTTCTGAAAGGCTCAAAGGGTATCCTGGTGAGGGCCTGTAGGACCCGTGGCAACTCCCAAGAGGGATACCTATGAACCACAGGGGGCTTGGTGTTCGTGGCACCCTTAAGGAGCGTATAAAAGGATGTTGAGCCAACTGCACCAAGTTGTTATAGGTAAGTATGATGGAGAGAGCTGCCACCTGTCTACATATGGTATTAGGCGCCAAGCCCCTGTCAAGACTCTCGAGTAAGTAGTCCAAGATCCTTGGAACGGTCAAATCCGAGATAGTCAAATGATGTCTTTCGCACCAGTGACAGAAATTCTTCTATGTGGAATCAAGATATGGTTTGTCGTGGGCCTTTGGGAGACCTGAATCATGGAGATGACGCCTGGTGAACAGGATTCCTCAGACATGATCCGGCACTTAAGTGCCAGACAGTCAACTGAAGCCAGTGGGGGTTTGAATGAAGCAGAACCCCCTGGCTGAGAGAAATGCGACCCGGAGGAATCCTCCAAGGAGGGGACCTGGAGAGGTTCACAAGGTCGGCAAATCACAGCCTTCACGGCCAATATGGAAGTGGCTCTGCCCTCTTCTGAAGGAGTTTGCATATGAAAAGGGAGCCGTCTGAGGCCTCCGCAATCCCAAGCAACAACCCAGTGAGGCAGATCTTAAAGTGAGGCCAAATGAGGTCTCCGTGGCCTCGTAGGAGAGTGGAGAGGTGGGCGTCCTCCTGAGCTGCAGTGCTGATACCAGCGCTACACGATAGTAAAGGGCTCAATGATGGAAGCCTTCGCTCTTGTTAGGATCCCTGGGGAGAAATCCTATCTTCCAGCAGTCATTTGGGCAGTGCTGATCCCAGTGCTGCTGAAATGACCATGGATGCAAGGGAGAATTCACCAAAGTAAGCTTAATACACCCTGTTTGCTGGGAGCCAAGATTGCTATGTCTGCTAGAACTGGAGACCAAGTCAAGACTGGGTATGTCCTAGCCCAGGATGGGCGTGTCAAGTTTGGCTGACTTGGTCTAATGAGCAGGAAAACAGAGCTAACCCATTGGTGGATTCTCCATCTCCTGTGCTGGAAAATGTCTGCAGCATCTGTAAATCCCCAAAGTCTCCAGTGTGGTCTTCAGATTCTCTAATTAGGAGAGGGAGGAACAGTCTGCAGGTTATGTGGAATTTTGGAAAATTTTATTTCCCACATATTTTTCCATTCCTTTGATTGTTCATCAAAACTATCCATTTTTAGAGTGTAAAATCTGTGAAGAAACAGATTTTGTTGTAGTTGCTGTCACTGATTGTTCTTTCTTATATTCTATTCAAACAATCACTATGTAAATAACATGATTACCCTTAAGTCATCGTATTTTTTTGAACTTCTGTTGAATTAAATAAAACAAAGGAATGGATATGAAAAATGCAGTTATCAATATTTCTCCCATTTTACTAATTTTTTTCAAAATTGCTATTCATACATAATCATATACAGTATTATTATTTAAGGACACAACTGAATTTATGTTGATTTTTTCCCTAGCATGGTAAAAAGCCACTAAACATTGTGCAGGTTAAGATTGGAAAAGGCTAATATCCCAGTGAATATTAGCCCTTAATATCCCAGTGAATGAAATGTTTAGATGTGCATCCAGAAACTGTGTATTTCTAAACATAGAATGGATGTATAAGCAACAGCACAGGGCAAATATAGATGCCATGCATTTATAGTTTAGACATCACACAATGATTGATAGCTTGCCAATATAAGGTTTGCTCTTTAGTGCTGATTTTCATGGAAGCTTTGCTTTGTTGTCATATACATGCAACAAATACAAGATAATTTATTTTTTCACTAAACATTAAGAAGATTTTAAGAACAACATCTGTCTTTATATTTTATATAAATCTTGTAACACCTTGTGACTAATCTTTTAAGCCCATTTTATTAAAAAAACATAGGAGATGTAAACAAGTGATAATCATAAATCTCCTTGATTTATTTTTTCTTTTGTTTTTAAAAAAGCTATTGTAGTTTGTTTTTCACTTCATTTTTCCTATAAATCTTTTCCAGCTGCCACTAATCAACTAAAAATGAGACCCCGGAATTCTGTCTAGACATTATATGGCTGTCTGTGCAACACATTGGCAAAATTCAAACGTTTTTGAGGATTTTTGTTAAAAAATGTATTGTCTCAATTTTAGTTGAAGCAGAGGAAATAAGGAAAGCCACTGGTAATGCTTATTAATGAAGCCTATATTAATGTGGGGATATGAGAGAGAATTCTAGCATATATGATATACAAACTGAAAACTAATTCCTTATTTACATTAATGGAAGTGGTCCTATTCATCCAAAATGGAGGGGATTAATCTTTTCCTGAAACCTTAGTATAGTACAACAGAGACCGGCAGAAAGTTTTGGACAAGAAAAAAGGAGGTCCCATTGTATTCTCAGATGTTTGATTTTTACCAAAAAATAAACAAAAATAACATGAAATTTGCATTGCAACATTTAGATTTATGACATTAAGGAACTTCCATGGATTGCCCAATCTCAATTATGAAATCTTTAGAAAATTCTGCTTTTAAAAGAATCATTGGGCAATAATACTGAGAATCCTGTAAGTTAGGAAGAGCGTTAGAATATATTGCTCTTATTGTATTCTCTGTTCACAAAAAAGTTCAGTTGGATACAAACCTATCACAACTGGTTGTTTGTCCATCGATTTCGATGAAGACCTTAACATCTTGTGGGTTATGAGCCATCAATGATGTGTCTGTAGGTGGCTAATAAGACCGATGTTAGCACGGAATGTTCTGCCACATACTGAACAAAGAAATGTAGACACTGTTACTTCAGCATTTGCAGCTCTGGCTTTGTGGAGTGCTCGCTTTTCTTGTGCCAAGATTGTCCTTCCATGTTCATATGTCTGGCAATCCTGATACACCAAGGTGCGCCATGTCGGTCGATCATGCGCCAGAAGTTCCCAAGAGATGGTGTTAATATCCAGGGTCTTAAGAGAGGCTTTCAACGTATCTTTGTATCGCTTCTTTTGTCCCCGGTGTGATCGCTTTCCTTGAGACAGCTCACCATAGAAGAGCTGTTTAGGGATGCAATGATCTGGCATCCTTACAACATGGCCTGCCCAGCGCATCTGGGCTTTCATCAACAGAGTGTAAACTGATGATAGGCCTGCTCTGGAGAGGACATCTGTGTCTGGTATCTTATCTGCCACCGGATCCTCAGAATTCTACGAAGGCAGGTCATGTGGAAGTAGTTCAGTTGCCTAACATGCCTCCTGTACACTGTCCAGGTCTCACTAACATACAATAGGGTAGTTAGCACTATTGCCTGGTAAACTTTAAGCTTGGTAGCAAGACTTATTCCACGGCGGTCCCACACGTTAGTCTGCAATTTGCCAAATGCAGAACTTGCCTTGGCAATTCTACAGTTGACCTTGATGTCAATTGTCACTGCATGGGAGAGGGTACTACCGAGATACGTAAATTGGTCCACTGCTTGCAGCTTTTGTCCCTTTACTGTGATGGTAGGCTCTTGATATTGGGCTTTTGGCGCTGGCTAGTACTGTTGTGATTCTGTGCCAGCCTGTGCTCCCAACAGCTGAGTCGGAGGAATCTGAGGAGGAGGTGGAGGAGGCATTTGAAGGACCATCAGAGCCAGAGGGAGGCTCTGTACAGGACTCACAGTTGGATGCAGAGCCTGGGCCCTCCAGTTGTGTTTCTGATGAAGCTCAGCTGTGTGAGGAGCATGAATCAGACTTGGAAGAATCACAACAGATGGACTTGCTAATTGATGCACGCAGACGGCGTCAATTAGCCAGAGTAAGGCAACAGAGGTCAATGAGGCACCTCCAAAGTAAGAAGAAATGGCAAGGAGAGGCACTGCCTTAGGACTACTAAATAAAGGGAGGAGGTGTGGGTGGTGCTGGTTGCTGAAGGCAACCGTTTGAAAACTGCGTCTTGGAATCTTGATCTGTGACTTCTCTTGTGATTGCTTGTTTGTTTTTCATTGTGCTCTTATGGACTTGAGTTTGCTGTATTTGACAGGTTTGTCTACAATATTAAAAGGGGTTTTTCTTTTTGTTTGCAAGTCTCCAGCCTATTGCAGCAGCAAGGGTTTTGTCCTTGTGAAGTTAAGAAGGACGGCAATAGGCTAGAACAGAACAGGTACATCACTTCAGGTTTCTTCATGTTGATGAAGAGGCCAAAGTTGTCACAAGCGAATTTGTCCATGCTGGCTTGCATTTCCTGCTCCAATCCTGCATTAAGGGCACAGTCATCCGCAAAGAGGAGATCTCGTAGCACAGTCTCCTTTACCTTGGTGAGAGCCTGAAGTCTTCGCAGGTTGAACAGTTTCCCATCGGTCCTGTACCTCAGATTAACTCCCACTGAGCTGTTCTGAAAGGCGTCTGACAGCATGGCTGAGAACATCATGCTGAATAGGGTTGGTGCCAGCACGCAGCCTTGCTTAATGCCATTAGTAACAGGGAAGGCCTCTGAGGCTCCACCGTTACTCAGAACACGAGCCACCATGCCATCATAGAATGTCATACCATCAGAATAAACCTGTCAGGGCACCCAAACTTCGACATAATGCGCCATAGTCCTTCACGACTAACTGTGTCAAAAGCCTTGGTGAGATCCACAAAGGTGGTGTACAGTTCACGATTCTGCTCCTGACATTTCTCCTGGAGCTGTCGAGCTACAAATATCATGTCCACTCTGCCATGCTCTTTGTGGAAACCACAGTGTCTCAGGTAGTATACCCTGTTCCAGATGGTCAATCAGGCGATTTAGCAACACTCGTGCAACAAATTGCTTGCCTGCAACAGAGAGAAGTGATATTCCTCTATAATTATCGCAGACTTGATTTCCTTTCCTCTTGTAGAGGTGCACGATGGATGCGTCTTTCAGTTCCCGAGAAATAGAACCTTGTTTCCAGAAAGATCGAAACAACTGGGTAAGTTTTTCAACAAGCACAGCACTGCCAGCCTTATAGACTTCCACTGGGATTGCGTCAGATCCTGGCCCCTTACCACTGGAATATTGACTGATGGCCTGTGAAGTTTCAGCCTCTGATGGTAGGGCATCCAGGCTATAGTTCATATCTACCTGGGGTATCCTGTCAATTGCCTCATTATTGATGGTGGATGGGCGATTCAGCACAGAGTGGAAATGCTCAGCCCAACACTGTAAAATCAAGGTCTTCTCAGTGATAAGAGTTGCACCACTCGAATCCAGTAAAGGAGAGCTTCCTAAGGGCTGAGGTCCAAACAGGGATCTAAGGGCTTCATAGAATCGTTTGGCATCGTTTATATCAGCAAACTTCTGGATTTCATCTGCTTTGGCCCTCAGCCAGGAGTCCTGCCTCTTGCGGAACTTGCTCTGTACAATCCTGTGAGTGTTTATAAAAGCATTTTTCTTTGCAGTTGACGATGGGTCATTCTGATGAGCGTGGTAGAGATGGTATTTTTCAGCAAGCAAGGCCTTAATCTCTTCATCGTTTTCATCAAACCAGTCCTGCTGCTTGCTATATGAAGGGTCCAAGAACCTTAAGTGCAGAAGAATGAAAGATGTCCCGGAAACATTCCCAGTCCTTCTCAGCGTTTTTCTGTATTTGCAGCTCCAGGAATTGATTGTCAAGATCTTTTATTAATGAAGCTACTACCTCGGGGTTTTCCAGTGTACTGACGTTGATCTTTTTCATCACAACTCTGTTTCCCTATGGACGGTTCTTTGGCTTGATGTGAATATTTAACTTGGAAATGATGAGTGTATGGTCAGTCCAGCAGTCAGCACTCAGCATAGCTTTAGTTACTCTTACATCTTGCATGTCTTTCCTCCGCACAATGACATAATCAATGAGATGCCAGTGCCTGGAGCGTGGACGCATCCAGGACGTCTTTTTACGAGTAGGTAGGCGAAAGATGGTATTAGTAATGACCAGATCATGAGCAGCACATGTCTTCAATAGCAACAGGCCATTGCTATTACATGTGCCAATTCCATTTTTACCAATAACGCCATCCCAGGTAGAGTGATCGGACCCCACTCTCACGTTGAAATCGCCAAGTAAAATCAGCCTATCGGTGCGCTTCACAGATGAAAGTAGAGCATCAAGATCTTCATAAAACTTGTCCTTTATTTCATCTGGATTTGTCATTGTGGGTGCGTAGGCACTGATCAGTGTGGCTTGTTTTCCACTTATTAATGGGAGATGCAGTGTCATGAGTCGATCATTCACACCCTTAGGAAGACTGGCAAGTTGGCAAACAAGATGGTTCTTAACCGCTAAGCCAACTCCAGACTCACGACGTTGGTCACTGCTACGTCCACACCAAAAGAATGTGTAGCTGCCTCCTGTTTCTGTGAGCTGACCTTCATTGGCTAGACGAGTTTCACACAGGGCCGCAATGTCAATGTTAAATCTTGCAAGCTCTCTGGCTACCAGAGCTGTTCTTCTTTCTGGGCGATCTGCTAATGAATTGTCTTGAAGCATACGTACATTCCATGTACCAATAATAAGTGGTAACACCTTGTGTTTCATCTTAAATTTTGTATTTCGACCGCATGAGATGGGATCCCCTCCAACCGCGGTAGGCTGGACAGGGTTTGAAAGAAGCAACAATATTTAGGTACATTTTCTAGCCCCTCCCTCATACTACGGAGGTGAGCAGTGTGATCCTAAAGAGAGCTGCTCAGTCGCTCAGATAGACGCCGAATCCAGCTGTTGCTTCATCAGCAAGAAGCGACCATTAGACCTGAGCCGCCTGTGTGCAGGTCCGCGTCCACAGCTCCCAGTGATTCCACACCTGCTGCTTCTTCGCTCGCCTATCGCCATAGGACTTTGAGATTTATCAGAGTTAGGGAAAGTCAAGATGTCAAGACCTGCGTGTGGATTGGATTTAAGTGAGGGAGAGGTGCGCATAGTCAGCCTCACACTCTCTTCCCAAATTCCATCTTATTCCAATGGCAGGACAAAAGTCGAGACAATTGGAGATGAGTTGGGTGCAGTGGTTGACCAGGGCATCTTTCGTGTCTTTCAGTGCTCTCAGCATACCACGTCGCCTGCAGAAATTGCCTTCATGACCATTGGTTCTATTTTAACCAGGTTGAGAGTAGCCACTGTGTCTTCGACACTAGTGAGCAAGGGATTTGAAGCATGTGAAGACAGACTCTGGCTATCACAACTATGGACTAAGCAAAGCTGAAATTATTAGACTTAAGAATGAATTTGCAAATGTCAAAAGAAACTAATTACAGTTACCACTACATTGAAATTGCAGATTTGAAACACTTGTCAACAATGCCTGAAACTTATCAAATGCTGAAGATATTAGAACAGTGGTTCTCAACCTTTTTAATGCCGCGACCCCCGACCGGTCGTAAGTCGAGGAGTACCCAACTGGTCGTAAGTCGAGGACTTTCCCTGCCCGGGAGCGCCGCGCATGCGTGGTACCGCCCCCTGCGCCGGCTGAGGCCTAGCCGGCAAGGGGCAGCAACGGCGCAGGGCGACCACCGGCTGAGCCACCACCTGGCCCAGCTTTGGCAGGTAAGGCACCCGCCGGGCCCCACACGCGCCAGCAACCCTCCCTGCACCCGCTGCTGCCCCGCTAGCCTTACCTTGGCCACCGCCCATTTGGGGCGGTGGCAGGCAGGCCCAGGCACTCCTGGGTGGCCACGGCAAGCGGCAGCAACGGCGCAGGGCGACCAATGGCTGGGCCACCAGCTGGCCCAGCCTAGGCAGGTAAGGCATCCGCCGGGCCCCACGCATGCCAGCAACCCTCCCTGCACTCGCCAGCCTCCAACCTCCCACCCCTGGCCCTCTTTTACTTACTTTTAGTAGTTGCTCAGCAGGGAGGGAAGCTTTCCTTGCAGCACCGTTTGCGGACTGGGGCTTTTGGGGGTCTCAGCAGGGCAGAGACAGCCTGGACAATTCCTATTGGCTTTTGAAAGCCAATAGAATTAGACTCTATTCAAGAGAGTCTATTCTATTGGCTTTCCAAAGCCAACAGATTCTATTGGCTTTTGAACGCCAATAGAATAAAAGAGAGTAGTACAGCTAAAGAAAAGAGGGAAAAAATGACAGACAGCCTTGTTTGGCGACCCCCGTGAAATGGTCGTTCGACCCCAAATGGGGTCGCGACCCACAGGTTGAGAACCGCTGCATTAGAAAGAACACTGTAATAGGTGCAAGGAACAAGCACATTCAAATTTTAGCCCTGTAACAACCAGATGCAGGGACTTGCTCCTGCATCTTTAGCTCTGTGATTGCAGTGTTATATTCCTTTCGTTTGCAACAGCTTTCTTTATAAGCCTATGGATTATCATAAAATTTCTAATTAGATTAGATGTGCAAAATATATCAATCAACCATAATGAAACACTTTTTCATCCTTCATGCTAAGAGTTCAACTCTGTCCTCTCATACAAACTCTAAACTAGAGGTAGGTCACTTTTGCTTAATATTCCTAAACTATAGTTTCTGAGTTTTTAGTAAACATAATCAATAGTGAGATATATTAGGACTTACATTTTAACAATATCTGGTGTGCCAAAGGCCACTTCTCCTTCTATGAACCTTAAAAATCAAAATCATTGACAAGCCTAAGCATTTTGGCTGAAGTGCTACTTAAATCCCCAAAAAGAGAGCAGTTAAGAAAAGCAACCAGACTTCATGAAACAGTACAAAAATATTAAAAGAGCATAAATAGAGCAGTTGTGTATAGTGGGGATAATTAAAAGGCATATGAAGGATGGTAGGGGTAAGGGAGATATGTAATATGAGAACAATTTTAATGTACATTTTAAAATTTTAACTTAGAAATCTTAAACTAGGATATCATCTAAAATCAAACCTTTAGCTATACATATGCACAGTTTATTAGAATTTCATATACAAACCAAGTCTGGCTTTTCAGCTTGGTTTACGCATCTTGAGTTAAAAAGTCTTTCTAAATGTCAACTCTCAACATTATAAAATTATACAGAAGGAGAAGGAAACAGGGTTTACAGTGCATATAAATATGGTAGTGTATTAGCCTGCATTTAATTACCAGTTCAAACAACAACCTGATCTAACCTTTGACAAGTAAAATAAATGTTCTGAATAATTTAACCAAAGCAAACATTTGCTGTTAATGTTGGCTAATTATAGTAAGAGTTGTTGAGGAATGAAGGGGGGAAAGAGAAGGAAATCAGTGAAACGATAATTTATACACTTGTATAGCAATTGCTACAACTATTTTTTAAACCCCCTGAATGCTTTTCTTTCTAATCTTTACATTCAAATCCTACTTTTCTTCCAACTGTAAAAAATTAAATATATTCTGTTGAATAATATAAACAGAGAATGTATACTATAATATATATTATATGTATTTATGGTCCCTAGAAATGATATTTTCTTTAGTAATTAAGTATTTATTTCCATATGTTTTACTTGAGAAAATATTGGCAATTTTCCTAGTAAAACATTTGTAAAAAAAAAATTGCCAAAACCTATTTTGGTCACTTGTGTAAACCACCCAGATGGGCAGTATAGAAATAATTAGCTAATTAATTAAATTTAATAGACATTTCCACACATAAAAAAATGCTGTGGCCAGGGTCAGTAGTGTAAGATATATATAAGATGTATTTAAGATGTTAGTACTAGATTAATTTCAAATCACTCATCATCTACAGCTGCTTTATATAGCTTCTCAGACTTCTTGGGTAACAGCATAGCCTGCAAGTGGTTGATTTTAAGAAGTCTGTCAGAGCTCTGATTAGTAAAATGTATTAAAAAGAAGATTAAAATAAGGATATCCTGAATACTATGTATTAAATTCAGACACTATAAACAGGTAAATTAGGTGAGAGATTTCTGATTTTTTTTCTTCTGCTCTTTTGAGGTAAAGAGACAGGGGCTTATGTTTTTTGAACAGGAGAGACAGACTGGACCAACTGATTTTAGAAATGATTTTTAGATTTCTATCAATCTGGAAAACTGTTTTCCCAGCCTTGGTGAATGAATGTTAGAACTCAAGAAACCTTTCAAGGGCTGCAAATTTCAAAACTAAGCTAAAGAATCTGAGAATGATTTGCTGTTTTTTCAAACAGATGGACTTACAAAAATGAGAACATGAAAAAAACAAGGTATGAGTAAATTATATATTCTAATCCAAAGTGGCAAAATCTGTATATGTTTCATCTCTTCTTCTCAACTGAACAAAAATCAGGATTTATTTGGAATTCTGATCCAAACCATTCTTAGCCCTGATATCTGTTCCTCTACAAGCTTCTTTTTTTATTTTCTTCACATCCTAGACCAGTGGTTCTCAACCTGTGGGTCGGGACCCCATTTGGGGTCGAACGACCATTTCACGGGGGTCGCCAAACAACGCAGTCCACCATTTTTTCCCCTTTTCCTTAGCTGTGCTACTCCCTTTTATTCTATTGGCTTTTGAAATCCAATAGAATAGACTCTCTTGAATAGAGTCTAATTCTATTGGCTTTCAAAAGCCAATAGGAATTGTCCAGGCTGTCTCTGCCCTGCCGTTCTGCAGACGGTGCTGCACCAGTTGAGTAGTCCTCGACTTACGACCAGTTGAGTAGTCCTCGACTTACGACCAGTTGGGAGTCGCGGCATTAAAATGGTTGAGAACCACTGTCCTAGACTTTGATTATGAATTGTTAGTCTCATTACTAATCTCAGATGCTTCCTGTTTTTGTGTTTAAATGTTTATATATTAACCAACACTCTTGTTAAAGATGGTATAGAATGTGTAGCAGGGAGAAAGAGGGAGAAGGGAATGAAAGGAGAAGGTTTTGGTGGGAAATGGAGAAGAGAAAGAGAGGATGATAGAAATATGTGAGTCTTTTGGGAGCGGGCCTGAGGAAAAAGAAGGAAAAGGGAAGTAGGGCCAACCAGCTGATCTGGCCTCCAACCCACCAAGTGAATGAAAATGAGGAGGTTTTGGAGGGAAAGAGAAGGAGAGCAAGAGATAAGAGAACAGGACGAGAAGGCAAGGTGAGACTCTTTGGGGGCAAGCCTGACGCAGAAGGGAAGCAGGCCCTACCGGATCACTTGTCCTGTACCCCACTGATTGAGGTAGGGAAGCGAAGCATGAGGATAAGGTTGAGGAAAGGTAAAGAAAAGAATGTGGGGAAAGTGGAGAAAGGAGTGTCGAGAAAGGTAGAAAAAAAGTGTGTGAGAAAAGGTTGAGAAAAGAGAGGGAGGAAGGTGGGGAGAGAGAGAGAGAGAGAGAGAGGGAGGGAGGGAGGGAGGGAGGGAGGGAGGGAGAGAGAGCGCAAGGGAGGCAAGCAGAGGAAACAATACAGGAGCAGAGGCAGTGGAGGGAGAGACCAGCAAGCAGTAGGAGTGGATGGAGAGAGAGGAGAGAAGCAGAGCCGACCGGCCATCTGATCACCATTCCATCATGTGACCCACCTGCTGAGAGGAGATTGACCACCACTACGCATTGCGTGACCTGCCTGCTGGAGAAGACTGCACAAAGGATTGACTGGAACGACAAGACAGTAGAGTCCAGCTGATCCAGGCAAGTGGAGGTGTCTGAACGAGGAACCAGTTGTTATAGCTGGACTGGCAGCTATAATAACAACATACCAGGGAAGCCTCTTGGATGGTTGAAAAAGAGGACCAGTGGAACCCAGATTCCAATGACCCTTTTGGGGGTAGTGCTTCACATGCAAAAGATGAAAGAAGAGGGCAGGGAAATTCATGGCCTGTGTATATTTCTCTAAACTGCACTAGTGTTTATCACTATTTCTTAGTTTCTCTTTTCTCTTCCCTCTAGCTGGTACTAGAAAAATAACAAAAACAAAAACAACTAACAACCCAAGAATATGAATAGCAAGCTCTGGAAAACAAACTACTACCAAAGCCTAGAGGTGGTGATGGTGGTCGTGAGATAAAATTAATTGAGTCATTTATTTTCCATTTAATTTTCATGGCACGTTCTGATAATCCTTATTCAAGAATTTGGAAGGGTTTAATTTTTATTGGTTTCCCATTTCTTTACTTTAAAAATGTGATATTACATCCCCAATTTATTTCTATTTATTATTAATATATGAAGAAGGTTGCTATCTAGACATTATTTAGATATACAGCAACAATAAATTTTGTACTCTCAGTGGTATTTAACTCAGCAACATTGATATCCATTTAGTATTTTTTTGTGCGTCATTCATTTTATCTACTGTTCTTTACCAAATTGTAATAAGCTATTTAGCCCTTAAGGATCAAGGCAGTGGAGAAATTGCACAAATAAATACATTTACTTTTAACTGACAAACGGTAGAACCAACAACAAAGTTTCAAAACCAAATTAAATCAAAACAAAAAAAATTAAGAACCAACAATAAAGTTTCAAAACCAAATTAAAAACAAAGATTTCGCAATGCAAAACGGACAGTTCAATTATAAGGAAGGTTTTTAAGAACTAAAATATGCAAATATGTAATAAAATCTGTGGGAAGATGGGGTTTCATTTCATACAATTCAAAATTAAAATTATCATATTATATATATCTTTACCACTTTAATTTAGATATTATCAAAGTACAAATGAGAAACAATACTCTTTCTAAAAACAGAATGGTAAAAAAATTAAAATGATACTTCTCTGGTAGTTGAAAATGGAAAAGATTTGAAAGCTGTAGTAATGAAAGTCAAGGAACAGAGTGAAAATATGGGATTAAAATTAAATATGAATGATAACAGATGGAGCAAGCTTTAGGAATAAACAATCAAAATACTGAGGTTATAAGAAGCCTCTGCATTTTAGGATCAAATAGCAACAGTAAAGGAACCAGCAGACAAGAAATATAGCGCAGACCAGCACCATGGTTTGCATTGAAGACCTTGGAAAATATATTCAGATGCCAGGATTGCATTTCTACTACAAAGATCAGAATTATGCCAGCAAAGGTTGTCTCTGGACACTCTACAGAAGTGACTTTGAAAAAGCAGGATAGAAAGGTACGGATATTTTTTACCTCTGATACTGGAGAAGACTCCTGTGAGCATCATGGTTGGTTATAAAAACAAACTGATCATCAAGCAAATAAACTGAATTCTTATTCAGAGTGAAAATTGCTAGACATAAATATGATGTGTTGGATATGTTAGGCAAAGGCTTAGATATCTTGGGAAGACGCCAATGTTGAAAATGTGGAAAGAAGAGAAGGAAACAACCAGCACCGAGATGGATTGACTGAGTTACAGACGTGTAACTCCTAGTAGTCCTGAATGACTGGGTAAGACAGTTCTTACCTAGATAAATGGGTGAACCTGTGGCACGCAGAGCCTTCTGTGTGGGCACCCGCGCCGTTGCCCCAGTCCTAGGCCTTCAGCTGGGTTTTATAAAACCTTTTTGCTTTAGGCTTCTGCCGCGGTGTGCAAAAAAAAGGTTCAATCAATCAATTTCAACTTTTCACGGGAACAAAAAGATCTCACAAAGTTGGAATTGATTGAACTTTTTAGTCCCACCCAGTCTGCTGTTGCCACCACAGCCATGCCGACCCAATTGACCACACCCACCCAATTAGCCATGTCCACCCAGCACCCGATGATACATAAGTGGGTTCTGGGTTGCAGTTTGGGCACTCGGTCTCTAAAAGGTTCGCCATCACTGATCTAGGTGATCACTAAGAATTGACATTAACTTGGTGGCACATATCAATCAATTCTGCATTCCACTTAACTATTAACATTTGTATACCAAATTGATTAATTATCTTTTATAGAGTAACTATAGAATTTTTAGTGTCAGAGAATTTTCTAATCATTTGTAATACTGTACGTATTTCTGAGGCTGAAAATGCTAGCCAAATGGGATATCAATAGTTACTGCAATTGTGAATTCTGCAACTGAACATTAGGTGATAAATGATAAAAATGCATTATTTTTATCTATCTTTTTTGTGTAATTATAACTAATCAGTAGAATTTTAGTAGGTGGCTTGCGATGGGAATGACATGAAAAACCAGGCAAATGGAGTTAACTGTCCAAAGACACAGTGGGAAAATGCGGATAGTGAATTGCCAGTGTTCAGATTTATAGGAGCAAGCTTAGCTATATTGAGATGTTCTCCTCCTCCTCCACCACCACTCTCATCATCAGCATCGTGGCATTAAGCCATTCAAATTTGATTATTCCAAATGTTGAATTTACAACCTTTCTTTGTCTGAAATAGAAACAGTACTTCCTTTCATTAAACATGGATATAAAGTGGGAGATAAATGCTTTCCAGATATTTTCTACACCTGCACTTAAAGCATAAGTCAGAGAAATTTGAACACATATTTATATACAGGTAGTCCTTGACTTATGACCACAATTGGGACCAAACTTTCCATTGCTAAGCAATATGACTAAGTGAGTCATGCCCAATTTTACAAAATCATTTTTGCCACAATTTTAAGCAAATCACTGCAATTGTTAAATGAATTATATTTTTTCCTACAGTTCTTTTAACAGCAAATGCAAATTTTAAAATGTTCTCATGATGCAAAATATATTTTGGGCAGTTTTTTATTCCCTCTGCTATGCATTCTATTTTAACTATACTCAAAAGTGTTTTGTTTTTTTAAAAAATTACATCTGACATGTCACGTTAAGATTGAAAGCACTACATTCACACCTTCAAAATATGAAGGCAAAGGGAATTTTCATGGACATTTTATACATTTATTAATATGATCAGTTCCATCATGTCCCAGGGAAAACATCTTATTAGTGCTACAATTAAAAGATTCAGCAACCATCCACACTATCTTTGCCTTTTAACAGTTCCAATCAGTAGCAGATCTAGGTGTAATCAACAGCAGCAGGGGGCTTTAAGAAGCAAAACAAAACAAAAACAGTAGGGTTCTTTACTAGTATACTCTAAGTGATAACAAGGAGACATTTTATTCTACCTTATTTCGAAACAGAACTTTGCAAGTCTTGTAATATACTTGTATGAAACACATTTTAATTACTCAGCTGCAAGACAAAAATATCACATCTCAAAATGCTCGCTTTAAAATGATGAAACAATAAAAATTAGCATCACTGTAAATGTCTTTCTCTCACTGTGGAAGTCCATGACATGAATCTTTTCATATTTTAGAAGACAAGATTAGGGCTGCTTTATTTTCAAATGATTATGGGAAATCCTGGTGAATTCATATATACATTTATGCAGAAAATTAATTTCACATATGCAAGAAAGAAGAGGCTAGCTTTGTTTCTTCTGAAAGAATTCATTAAATTTGAGATCTGACAAGCTATGGATTAATATCATAGGAAACAACAATCTATAAAAACTAATGTTACTTTCTGAAAAGCCCTATGAACCTTATTTTTAGATAAAAAAATTAGCTCCATCAAGCACATCAGGATGCAGACTGTGTCAGCCAAAGTTTATGTCTATATTAATTATTAGAGGGAATATATAAAATGGCTTATGCAGATTTTAATACTTCCTAACTATACTCAGACTTGCTTTGTGTGGCTGTCTTTAAACCTACCATGTAATGCTTTTTAAAACTCCCAATTTCTGTAATCTTTAAGGTAATGGAATAGAAAAATTATTATATTCATATTAACAGTATTTTAACAAATATAACTTGTGACATGTCATTTAAGACTTATCATTGCCTGAGCAATGGTTTATATTATGCCATCAGAACTATTGTTTTAAAACTCCTAGATAAAATTTAGAAGCAAAACACTTTTGTGCATTCTATATGGCTGATTCAGTTTTCCTCAACACTGACTTAATTCTAAAAAGCAACATGGCCTATTTTTCAAAAAGAGAGGAAATAGTAATGAGAGGGAACTTTAATTAGCCTGACATCTGGTAGGAAGCAAACTCCACCAAGTATGCCATTCCAGAAAATTCCTGACTAGTCTCACTGATAAATTTTTCCTTCATAGGTTGGAGAAAAGCATGAGAACATCAGAAGCTGGAATAATGAGAGAAAGAGATCATGTAATGGAAACTGAAGATGAGTGTAATCATTACATAAGCTGAACTTCAAAAAAACTGATTTTAATGGGAAATAGTTTCAGATGGCAGTTGTTAAAATAGGAGAAACCAATTGAACAATTGCAAATAATTCCAATGGCAGGTAATAACAGAAAACAAAAAAGCTAGCACATATGCATAAAAGTCTATTAAAATCTGAAAACAAAAAAGACACAAAAGGAGACCTCAAAGGTGTTTTTTCAAAAGGCAACTGGATTGTTTTTTCTCTGTTTCCAGTTGCCTTTTGAAAGAGCATCTTTCAGACAACTAAGTCCTAGATGATTGAGAATCTCTACAGACACAAAAGGAGATGGACAAGGTCAAGGAAACATATATGGGTAGCCTACATATAAAGAAGGTTTCAAACAAGCCAGTACTCAAATTGAGTTGAGGTAGTTGAAAAATATCTATTAATGAGCAATAGATATGATTAAACCAAAGAAATGACAGAATTGATATACCAGTTGTTTAAAGAAGACAGAAGAATGGTAACAGATAAAAAAGAAGCCAACAAATAAAAGATTCACTCAAGTCTTACATTAGCTTAGTTTTCCTCAAAAAAGGTTATGTCCTATATTGATAACTATGAAGGACAAGATAATTTCAAGATTGTCATAACTGCAGCAAACCATGTGAGGATATAACCATGCAAATGATGTTAATATGTAAGTTGCAGTATTTGCATGATTGAAGTTATGCATTTGCACAAGTTATGCATAAGAAAAAAAGAGTAATTCAAATGTCAACTTGAACACATTATTTTAGTTACATCAGAAGTAAACAACTTTGCTAGAGCCCAAATCAAATCATTTTGAACGTTTGCAGACTACAGAGGATAGGATAGTTTTATCATGAAATGACATAATTTAGATTATAGGAATATTCTAGTTGTTTAATTTTACAGAACTATTTTCTCAGTATGTCAGATAATTTAAATCTTCTCAATTGATAAGGGAGGGTTTTAGGAACTTCAGGTGAATGTGTTTAAAATTTACCTTAACAATTCTGTATGAAATGCACAAGGGTTAAGTTTAAAGGGCAAGGGGAGTGTAGTGGCTTTTGTAGCCAAACTAATTATCTGGTATAAAAGTGAGGTTTAAATATATATAAATGCAGAATAGTCTTTTTTTAGTACTGAAAACAACGCACAAAATATTATCTGACATTTCTTTTGCTTGGTCAAAAAGTAGTATGCTAATTTTTCATTGTAGAAACCAACAAAAATCCATAAGCACAATCAACAAAATATTGCTGTAAGGAATTTACATAAATTCTCTTTAAATCCTTAATAGCATCAGAGGCTAATGAAATCCACCTATTTGTTAGCTGAATATTCTCTAATTCTATAATCATATTTACAGTGCAACTATGCATAGGCCATACCATACTGAAGTACAGAGTGTATATATCAGTAGCAAGTCTTCTGTGTTTCAAATTACAGAATGTGCTTGAGATCTCTGTTAAGCCTCCCAGTTTTTTTTTTAAGTAAGGGATGTAGACATTCCTTTTTAACTACTTTGAGCTAGTTAATAGTGACTTATATTCTTCCCTCCCCCCCCCCTTTTTTTTTTTTTTGTCCCTTGCTACTTGGGTTGAGTTCCCTTCGAGTACAAAGGCAGGATATAAATTGAAATCACCATTTAAATACCCAGAGAACCTTCGGTTACCTGCATTATTATATTATATATAATATATAATAATAATATAAAATATATATTATTCTAAACAATCATAAATCTAAGTAACAAACATTTTTCTTCTCGTGTCCTGAATTTTTAATGTACTAAAGCAATTACACCTTTGTTTCCTATACTAACAAATGAGAATCAGATAAAATACAAAGGAAGTTATATGCCTGCACACACACAATACCTACAAAATATTTTCTCCCCTGACTATACCATTGCTTTGCAGACAACAAGCTAATTTGACTTCCTATCATGCATCTGATCGGTCATACAGCAATACAAAACAGAAATAAGTAAAGACGACCATCTGCTTGTTAGCTGAAACTATAAAAGTACATCTTTTTAATAAACAATAAAATTAGTTTGACAGGGCAGAGACCACCTGAATAGAAAATCAAATATTTCATGTTATTTAAGGTGTATGTCTGCTGGCTATTAAAATACTCCTCTTTAATTTATTACAGCAACACACACAATACTCATGTCATCCTCATTTTCTAAATCAATAATCAGCACAGCATGCTTCATTAACAGTGACCAATCACGAATGAGCTGGGGATCTCATTTTACAACATGAGCATTCCTAAGACATAAACCATCTGCTACTTGTAGTAACAGAAAAATCAAATTAATCCATTCTTATCATGCATTCAGGTTTTAAAGCAATTAAAGATGCTCTTAGTGTAATCGCAGCCACAGAAGTAGTTCTGTAATGAGGAAAGCAAACTCTTCACTGAACTTTCTGTCATTCTCAATACATTTGAAAACTTTACAAGCTTCCTGCACTCCAGTGGGCCATTGTTCTCTGAACACAGATGCTGAAAACAACAAGCAATTTTTATTAAACATTTAATTTTTGCACATTTGAAGGAGTTTAAATACTGAAGAGTGCTCAAACATGGAACATAACCACAAGAATTATTTTCCAGTACAATAATGAAGAATGCAACTTAAATTATTAGACTATGGTAGCAATAGGAAGGGGGAATATTCACTATTTAATGTTTTTCTTTTTGAAATAGGTAAAAATAGGTTTTTAAAAAACATTTTGACCTCATTATTAATCTTTCTTGTCTTTTTAATCATCACTACATATGTCCAATTGTTAGAAGTAAAGTCATCATCCTGGTTCATCCAAGCCGGGAATAAATAAGCAAACATGGCGACTGCTTTGGGAAGAAGGTTACAGTTTATTGCAGAAAGATGGTTCTTCAGAAAAGTGCAGAGGAGAGAGAAGGGCTGAGCACATGGGGCAGTAGGCTTTTATACCCCCTCTAGCCTTGTTTGGAATAGTTTCCTGTCCCTGTGGCATGAACCTTGAGGCTGTTTCTGAGTTTGTCTAGGCCTTGATATCTGTGGTTTAATTCTATTATCATATCCTGCTTCCCAGGTGATGGGGCTGATTCCTAGAGTTCTCTTTTGTCTTCTTGATTGCTCTGGCTTCAACTTTCTGATGGTTTTACATCTGCATTTGTATAGGGCTAAAGTCTTGCTTGGGGCAGAGAGATAGATTTGGGGCCAGGTTTGGTTTTAAAAAGTCCTTTTGAGGAAAAATATATTTTTCTGCCTTTTTAATATTTCCTTCTTTGGGCTAACTTCCATCACTATGTATGTTGGTATATAAAAAGATATTCTGTGCATATCTTTGCTTTAAGGAAAGAATAACAATAGTGGTTGTCATGTTCAACAAGATACAGAGAACTAAGATAGATATTAGACATGAAAAGAAGATATTCAGTTGTTAAAAAAATGGTTCAAAAGAGCTTATATTATTTTCATGATGCTTGTTCTCAGAGATTTTTATAATTGCTACTTATAATAAGTATAAAGTGATAAACAAACAAAGGAATCTAGCAAATATACTGAATTCCAAAAACCTCAATTAAAACTCAGGTCAAATTGAGGGATTAAAAATGTGATATCAAATAGGTTTCTTTGAAGAATCCTCTTCGTATAACTTCTACAAAATCTTTGCTTTTTGACACACTTATTAAACATCAGGTAAGTAAGAAAGTTGATAAATCATCAGTTTGCCTGGCTAGCTTTAAACAAGAGTTTAAACTCACATTTTTGACCAAGTAAAATTAAAATGACCAAGCATTTATAGTCGTTATGATTAAGTCAACTTAGGATAGTCTTGCTCTGCTCTGGAATTGATTTCACACCATTAGTTAAAAAACACTAAGTACACTAAGTACTTCTACTTAGCCATTGCCACACCCCCAAAACAGTACACTAACTTAGTTTTGATGGCTTGTTCAGCTTTCCCAAAGAAATTCTGGGAGCTGAAATTCAGAAACGTAAAGTATGTTGAATTTCTAAAGAAAAATAATTTTACTAGTTTACTGCAATAAATCTGATTATCTTAAAACGTTAACATCAAAACTTAGGCCAATGAATTGCTCAATAGCCTTAGTGTATGTGAAAGTAACTTATATACAGGAAACTTCTTTTACAAAATCTTAATCATTTAATTTAGCAAAATTAAAATATATTGCTAAGGATCTTGGAAAACATAAGTATTAGCTATCTACAAAATCCAATGAAATAGAGTATTGATATAATTACTTGTTTAGAATTAATGGGAACATGAAAATTCCTGCCAGTTCATCACACTGGATCATTGTATTTTATAGAATCTGTAAAAATTCAGTTTATTATATTCCAAGAAATTCCCAGTGGATGACAGAGTTCCAATTAAAATGTCAAAAAGATGCATTAAATACAAATGGCAAAACTACAATTCCTTGTGTTTAGCATCCAGCAAAATGTTCAAAATTAAAAACTTTAACTTAGAAAAATATGTGTACTTTAATGCTCTTCTCAGATAAATATAAACCTATCATTATAAATATACATCAGAGTCATAGAATGCTTTGGGGTCTTTCAAATTCTATTTCTAAGGTTTCCCTTGGGTTCTATGAAAAATGTGGCCATTTCCTATTCCTCAGGAATATAATTTTCTTTTCAGCTAACAGTTCATATTTGTGTGCACAATATACATGCCCATATAGTAAGTTCATAAACTTATTAAGCTGCAAATAAAGATCCGCAGTACATCAAATGCGGGTATAATGATAATGCTTCCAATTCCATTTTATCAATCATGGCATTAGCTAAAATATTTTTTTCTTCATTTGCATATATTTTTGTGAATTTTTGTACCCATACCAAACAATAAATTATAAAAATATAGTTCCAAGATTATTTAGAAATCTCAGACTGCTTTAACTATTGCTTCTTATTATGTTACAATAAAATACAAGTACTCCTCAACTTACAATTATTTGCTTCAGTGACCTAGGCTTGAAATTACAGCTGAGTCAGAATTCCTGTGGTCATTTGATCAAAATGAGGGCACTTGGCAGCCTGCCTGCACTTATGACCCAAGATGCACTGCAACTCCTCCCACCTGCTATTTCCTCCCATATAAGCTCTTTTGGCACTCTGTCACTTGTGCTCTACCATCTTAGCTGACCTTTGCTGTCTTATTGGTTCCACTGGGAGCAGCCTTTGTGCTATGAAAAAAGATAAATAAAAAAGAAGCCCCATGTCAAAAAAACTCATTTGAAACAAGCTCCTGGACAGGACTAGGATTTTACATTGTGAGGAGAGAGGGGAAAAAGACACCCTTCACTCACTTACTTTCTTTCTTTCTTTCTTTCTTTCTTTCTTTCTTTCTTTCTTTCTTTCTTTCTTTCTTTCTTTCTTTCTTTCTTTCTTTCTTTCTTTTTTCTTTTGCAGTGCAAAGCTACCCCCCACCCCCACCCCCATCATTCTTTGCAAAGGGGCTTTAGAGTGCTGTGGCCCAGGGCTTCCTTCTCCTTTTTCACAGCACAACACCAGGTCCAGCCCAACCCAGCAGCTAGGCTGGGCACAACTTGTCAGAAGTGAGAGTAAGAAGATGGTGAAAGTCAGCTGGAGCAACAGAGCTCAGGTTGGCAGAAGTCTTGGAGTGCAGTGTGCCAAGTACTTGGGGTTGAGCTGGGCAGCTGTGGCTTCCTAGGGTTTGACAAGCTACTTGATACTCAAAAAAGGCAGACTGTAAACATGGCCAAAAGGGGATGGATGATGGGAAATAGGTGAGTGGGGAAAATCATTATATTGGGGCTTGGAGCTGATAATAACCAAGTCTGGATTGGGGTGGATTCTCAGCTAACAATTGTTAAAGTTTGCTTAATGACAGCAACAAGGATTGCAGTTGTTAAGTGATGCGATCAAGTGGTGTCACTTTATGACTGCATCACTTAGCGATGGAAATTCTCATCCTAATTGTGGTTGTAAATCAAGGACTTCATGTAAACTAGGTTCTAAAATTAAAGTAATTCACTTATTGAAATTCTTATAACAATATGTCTTAACCTTGCAATACATCATTAAAAAAGGATCAGAGGAAATCTTACTCTTGTCTCCAGAAACATTCATCATAATGATGGATGAATTAATGGAGCTGTTGAAGACCATCTGATAAACCTCCATAGATTACCAAAATTCTAAAAGCCATAAAATGAGAATCATTGATTTAGAGTTACTCCTATGGCAGAATATCTCCCTTTCTCTTATTTTCATGCACAAGAATTTGTATGTAATATTCAACTGAATATTGAAAGCACATTTTATTTTAGGTAAATACTCTGGCCATATGTATGATTGTGGGAGCTCATTATTGTAAAAATAAATTCAGTCTTAAGAATAAAAGTGAAGAAAATTCTCTTTTAAGTTGAATGTGATTACACAGACATAACCATGTAGTTTGATATGGAGGTGATTTACTATTTACCATTTTTTACACAGCATTTATTTGTCTTCTCAGTCTAGTCTAGAGCCAGTTTGGTATAGTCATCAAGGCACTGGGCTAGAAACCAGGAGGCCTTTAATTCTAATCCTACATTGGGCACAAAACCCTCCCTGTGATCTTAGACCACTCTTTCACACTTATAAATTAGATTCACAAATACATACACACACACACACACACAAACAAACAAACACCACATAGTTTAGTACATAGGTAGTGCTTGACTTATAACCACAACTGACCCCAGAATTTTAGTTGTTAAGTTGTTGCCAGAAAATGGCAAAAAACATTGCAAAATGTAATGTGGCCGTAGGAAGCTGCAATTGGAAATAGTAACCAATTACCAAGCGTAAAAAATGAAATCGCATGACTGTGGGGTTATATGGAAGTTGTAACTTTGAGGACAGGTCATAAGTAACATTTCTGAGTGTTGTAACTTTGAACAGTCTTAAGCAATTGGTCTTAAACTGAAGACCACTTGTATAGTTTGAAATTAATGAATGACTTTACTTTTCCCAAGATTAGATCATTCATAATATGTGATGCTGCTTAAAATAATAATAATGATGATGATGTTGGAAGGGACCCTGGAGGTCATCCAGTCCAACCCCCTGCTCAGGCAGGAAACCCTATACCATTTCAGACAAAGTCTCTTCTTAAACATTTTATGTGTTGAAGCATTCACAGCTTCTGGAGGCAGGTTGTTCCACTGGTTAATTGTTCTAATTGTCAGGAAGTTTCTCCTTAGTACTAGGTTGCTTCTCTCCTTGATTAGTTTCCATCCGTTACTTCTTGTCCTGCCTTCAGGAGCTTTGGAGAATAGCTTGACTCTTCTTTCTGGCAGCCCAAAATATTGGAACACTGCTATCATGTCATCCCTTGTCCTTCTCTTCATTAAACTAGACATAGCCAATTCCAGCCTCCAATCCCCTAATCATCTTTGTTGCTCTTTTCTTTCTAGAGTCTCAACATCTTTTTTACATTGTGGTGACCAAAACTGGATACAGTATTCCAAGTATGGCCTTACCAAGGCATTGTAAAGTGGTATTAATACTTCACATGATCTTGATTCTATCCTTCCGTTAATGCAGCCTAGCACTGTGTTGGCTTTTTTGGCAGCTGCAGCATATTGCTGGCTCATATTTAAGTGATTGTCCACTAGAACTACAAGATCTCTCTCACAGTTACTACTATCGAGCAAGAAACCACCTATACATTTCGGGGGGTTTGCCTAAATGTAGAACCTTACTTTTTTCACCATTGAATTTCATTTTGTTAGATAGCGCCCAGTGTTCAAGTCTGTCCAAATCCTCCTATATTTTAAGCCTATCTCCTGGAGTGCTGGCTATTCCTGCCAGCTTGGTGTCTGCAAATTTGATGAGTTCCCCATCTATCCCTTCATCCAAATCGTTGATGAAGATGTTGAAGAGCACTGGGCCTAGAACAGAGCCCTGGGGCACCCTGCTACACACTTCCCTCCATGTAGATGCAGTTCCATTGAGGACCACATGTTGAGTAAGGCTGGTCAGCCAGCTACGAATCCATCTGGTGGTGATGCTGTCTAATCCACATTTTTCTATCTTATCAAGCATCAAGTAGTAGGGTGTGATCTACTTTATGAAGTCTAGGTAAATTATATCCACAGCATTCCTCTGGTCCACTAATCTTGTCACTTGGTCAAAGAATGCAATAAGATTTGTCTGGCATGATCTGTTTTTGACAAACTCATGTTGGCTTTTAGTAATGACTTTGTTTGTCTCTAGGTGTTCGCTGATTCGCTGTTTGATTATCTTTTCCAGAATCTTCCCAGGTATTGAGGTCAGGCTGATAGGTCTGTAGTTTCCTGGATCCATTTTTTCCCCTTTTTTGAAGATGGGAACTACATCAGCTCTTTTCCAGTCCTCTGGTAGTTCCCCAGTGCTCCAGGATCTTTGAAAAATATAGTTCAGTGGTTCTGTGATTACATCTGCCAGTTCCTTGAGAACCTTGGAGTGTAATCCATTTGGTTCTGGTGATTTGAACTCGTCTAGGCTGGACAGGTGCTCACTTACCATTTTCTTGCCTATTTTTATTTGTGTTTCTAATCTGTTTTTATGGCACTGTTTTTGATAGGTTGGACTGTTTTTTCCTTTTGTGTAAAAACAGATGCATAAAACAAGTTAAGTAGTTCTGCTTTCTCCATGTTGCTTGTCACCTTCTTGCCACTTTCCCCCACTAATGGGGGAGAATGGCTGTGAGAAGGGGCATTGTATTACCTGAATGCCTTTTCTCAGCATGCAGATGTAGCATCTACCGGTGGGTTATTTCAGCCTTCCTGCTCAGAGAGACTAAGTTCGAAGTTCAACCACGCCTCCTTCCCCAGTTTTAATGAGGCAAAGCAAAGATGACGAAGTCTGATGCAATGGTTCCTCCTGCAATTACACCTGTCAAGACTGACTGTTAAGGGTGGGTGTGGATGCTACATCTACATGCTGAGAAAAGGCGTTCAGGTAAGACAACGCCCCTTCTCCAGCATGCAGATGTAGCATCCACCAGTGGGACATACCAAAGCCACCCATGTCCCTGCCGGGAGGGACAGTCTAGGCGTGTGTCCCCTCAGAGGAAACAATCTGCTGCAAGACCCTTCTGCCAAATGAAGCTTCCGCAGCAGCAAACCTATGAAGTTTGTAATGCTTTATAAATGAAGAGGGAGAAGACCAAGTTGCTGCCCTACAAATCTCTTCAACCGAGGCTTGCGTAGACCAGGCCGCTGACGTGGCCATGCTACGTGTTGAATGAGCTGTGATATGGTTCGGTACAGGCAGGGATTGAGATCTGTACGCGTGAGAAATACATGCGCTGATCCATCTCCCTATGGTGGAAGATGAAACCTTCCTTCCCATGGAAGAGGATTGAAAAGACACAAACAGAGCGTCTTATTTGTGAAAAGCAGCAGTCCACTTGACGTAATGTCGCAAGGCCCTGCGCACGTCTAATTTATGCCACTGTCTCTCCAGACGATGAGTTGGATTAGGGCAAAAATTAGGAAGAATCAAGTCTTGGGACCTATGGAACCATGTATTGACCTTTGGGACGAAAGAAGGGTCCAATCTAAGGACCACTCTGTCATCCAAAAATATACACAGATTACTTCTGACTGAGAGGGCGGCCAGTTCCGAAATACACCTAGCCGACGTGATGGCCACCAGAAAGGCAACCTTCAAATAGAGGAAATAAAGTGAGCAAAACCCTATGGGCTCGAACGGTATCATCGAGAGAGCTTGCAACACCTTCAGCAAATCCCATGAAGGGTATCGGTGCAACGTGGGGGGCCTAGTGTTAATTGCCCCCTTTATGAAAGCAGCAACTGTCGGAGTTGAGATAGAGAATGAAAGTTGTCACATGTGAGGACCGTTGACAGGGCCGCAATCTGTCTGCGGATAGTACCATGTTAAAGACCCTTATTCAACCCCTCTAAAAGGTATTCTAAGATGTCCGGAATAGTGACCTTTAAAGGTCTAAGATTATGAGTGATACACCATTTGCAAAAATTCCTCCACATGGCATCATAAACTCTATTAGTGGAGGGTCTCCTTGAAGCTTGTATCATAGATATGACCTCAGATGAATAGGACTGTCTGACTAAACTCTCCCGCTCAAGTGCCAAGCGGCTAGTTGAAGCCACTGGGGATCTGGATGTTGGGAGATTCCCTTGACTGAGTGATATGCGGCTCGGTGGAATCCTCTACGGTGACGATATCGACAAGTCCACCTGTTCCAGAAGGACCTTGCGAATAGTAGCCTGAATGAGTGGAAGTGGGGGGAAAAGCGTAGAGCAGTCCTCTCGGCTACTGGCTGCGTAGGGGGAACCACTTCAGCCTCACTGGACCTGAGCCTTTGAATTCTGGAAAATTCCTTTTCTAGTGCCTGATGTCTCCTCAAGGTCTCTCTCTCAGCAGCCTTGGAGGGTTCCTTGGTGGTTAAATGTAAGTTTAAATAACTATCTATACAATCAATTAATTTAAACTCTAGTCTAGCAGAGGAGCCACCAAAATTGTGTCTGCTCTGAGCAAAGACTAAGTTAAAACTGGGGAAGGACTGCCCCAAGGAGGCGTGGCTAAACTTCGAACTTAGTCTCTCTGAACAGGAAGGCTGAAATAACCCACCAGTGGATGCTACATCTGCATGCTGGAGAACTAGTATGTTCAGCCTAACAAAGAGAAGGCTTAGGGGTGACATGATAGCCATCTTTCAATACTAGAAGAGCTGTTACAGGAAAAGTTGATTTATGAATCAATTTATGTTCCACAGCACCTGAGGGGAGGATAAGAATGGGTGAAAGCCCATTAGAAAGAGATCCAACCTAGAACTAAGGATGAATTTTCTGTCAATGAGTAAAATTAACCATTACAAAAGCTTTCCTCTCAACGCTATGGGTGCTCAATTGCTGGAAGTTTCCAAGTAAAGACTGGACAACCATTTCTCCAGGATGGCATAAAGACTCCTGCCTTGGGCAAGGGGTTGAACTAGAGCAGGGGTCCCCTATGGACCCGCACCAGGCTGCAGCATGCCAGAAACTGGGCCATATAAACAAGTGAAGCCCCATCCAAGGGATATAGGCAGTATGCAAAACCACACACCCCCCTGTCCACAGAAAAACCTCTCTCTACAGAACCAGTCCCTGGTACCCAAAAGGTTAGGGGACCTTCAAGGTCCCTTCCAGCCCTATGATTCTAACTGGCAATCTGTTCAACAGTCTATGGTAGATTTTTATTTGGATCACATAAGAACAAAATCTCAGTTCCCAAACTACTTACAATATGTTCAGAAAATCTGGATATAAAAAAGTAATGACTTGATTCCTAATGACTCAAACATAAGCAAAGGAATCTTGCTGGATCAAGTCAAGGGCCTACAAATTTCCAGCATTTTATGTCAGAGTTACCAATCACAAATAGTTAGGAAATATTGAAGTATGAACAGGAAGATGATCTTATGCTGTACTTTCCAAAAGCTGATATTTAAGGTATTCTGCCTTTTATACAGAAAGTTATTTAAAGACATAAAAAACAGCTCTAGTCTTTTGGAAAAAAGTGTGAAGTGATGATTATCAAAATAGCTGATGGAAGCAAATCCACAGTTAATGCACCAATAGGTTTTAAAAACATATGGGTTGGAAATTACTGTTAACTATAAATTTTTTTATCTTTTAGATGGTAGGAGATGACAAAATGCCAAAGGTGTTGAACCTCCAAGAGAATGAAAGGTACTACATCCCATATGTGTGACTACCTAAAACAAGCAAGCTAATAAAATAATGAATATCTGCCAGTTATTTACCTTTATTAGTCACTTACGATACTCTCTGTGTACTAGTGGAAAAGGAAAATAGAGAAAAATGGTATTATCTGGAATAATCTTTGATTATTTATTTGCAAGTGTTTTAAATTATTTCATCAAAGCAAATATGATTTTTTCTCTAATCTAAAAACAATTTTACTTGATAGGAACACTCATTCTACACGTTCCATTAAAACAAAATTTAGTTTAGTGTTGTTGTAACATCTTTCTTTGTATCCAATGCATCACCAAAATATATAAGCACAGGTAATCTTTGACGGACAACAGTTTGTTTAGTGACTGTTCGAAGTTACAATGACACAGAAAAAAGAGACTTATGACCATTTTTCACATTTACAACCACTGTATCCCCATAGACATGTGATCAAAATTCAGATGTCTGGCAACTGACTCATATTGATGATAGGATCTTAGGGTCATGTGATCTGCTTTTGCAACCTTCTTACAAGCAAAGTCAATGGAAAATCTGGATTCACTTAACAACCACATTAGTAACTTAACAACCACAGTGATTCACTTAACAACTGTCACTGGAAAGGTCATAAAATAGGGAAAATTCACTTAATAACATCTCAGCTTCAGAAATATTGGGTTCAATTGTGGTCATAAGTCGAGGACTAGCAGCATTGGCACTGTTGTATTTCATCAACTAGAGAGCTTAGGTCTTCTCTACTGATGTATAATTTCCAACATACAGTAACAACAAAAGTTGTTACAAACTTTCTATAGAAACTGAACTCAAAGGTCTTCAATTTGAACAACCATATTTTTCGTGTATAAGATGCTATTTTTTCCTGCAAACACCCTGTTCAAAAATCAGGTGTGTCTTATACAAGTGCAGCGTCTTATACACAGAAAAATAATGGCAACCTCAACAGCCCTGTGGGCTTGCCACTAATGGGAGGGGGAGGGGGCAAGATCGTCGGCTGGCCGAACTTTGGGATTTGCCGGCTCAGCTGTTCAGCGCTCCGCCAAACACCTGATCGGCATGGAGAAACTTGCATGCCAGAGCGTCTTATACATAGAAAAATACGGTAATTTCAGTGTACAGTATTATTATTATTGTAAAACTTGTTTCTATTACACAAGCTAATAGGCAAATATTTTAATATGTCATACAAAATTCCCAAAGGCTTACTTTCTTATTCTACCATTTGCATCTGGTTAATATGTAAAAACACATATAAAGTTAACCCCCCCACACACGATAAAAACACTGTTAGTAACAGAGTGGAATAAAATGTATTAATTATATATTCTGCATTCATATATGACCAAAGAAATAACTAGATGCACCTGGGCAGACAAAAATTGTAATTTTCTAACAATATGGCATTACTTGTGTCATAAATAGGTAAGGAAATAAGGGAACTCAGGCACTACACAGGTTATGTTGAAAGTAAACACAGAGTCAGTCATAAAAGAGTCAAATGTCTATATGTTAACACAGAGAATACGAGCAAAAAACAGGTTGAATTAGAAATTCAGGTAAATGAGGGCAAATATGATATTGTTGCCATTATGGAAACTTGGTGGGATGAAACTCACAAATAAAAAACACAACTAGAGGGATTTAAATTATTTAAAAGAATCAGACCAAATAAAAGAGGAGGTGGATTTGCTCTCTATATACAAAGTAACTACATCTCTACAGAAATAGAGCACAACAATGATGAAAACTTTCTTAAATGCATTTGGGTCAATATAAAAAGGGGAAAAAAATGACATTGCCATAGGTGTATACTATAGACCACCCAACCAAACAGAGGAAATAGATGAACTTTTTGCTAGTCAGTTAACTAAGGTATGTAAGAAGCACCTCACTATAGTAATGGGGGACTTCAATTACCCTGACATCAACTGGGAGACAAACTCTGCACCACAAGGAAGATCAAACACATTCTTGACAAACACAGCAGACAACTTCGCCTCCCAAAAAGTAAAGAAGGGAACTAGGGGATTAGCCTTATTGGAGGCTAATTCATCTAACAGAGATGAATGGACAGAAGGTATTGAAACCACAGGAACTTTGGGAGGGAGGGGGTGATCATGCAATATTGGAATTCAGCATTATGTAAGCACAAGCAATTGAACACAGTCAAATTAGAGTCTTGAACTTTACGAGAACTGATTTCGATAAACTTAGAGAGAGTTTGGGAAGGATTCCATGGATGAGAATCCTGAAGGGGAAAACAACTCAAGAAGCTTGGGAAATTTTGAAAAGTGAGATAATAAAAGCCCAGTATAGCACAATATCAATGAAGAAGAAAAATAACTACTCTCAAAAGAAACCAGTATGGCTGCATAAAGAATTCTCTGATAAATTGAAAGAGAAAAAGGACAAGTATAAAAAGTGGAAAGAGGAGCACATAACAAGGTAAGGTAAGGTAAGGTAAGATAAGATAACCTTTATTGTCATTTTTTTTTTACTGTGGGCACAATGGCACACATTCAAAATGAAATTTAGTTGCCCGCTCTCAAAGTGAAACACATACATGACACACACCTAAACATACTATGAACAACATATGTATAGACCCACACCCCTACATATACGTAGCAAATAAATATTAAATACTGTCCATCTTGAATTTATAACAGAAGGAGGAAGCTTGAGAGTTTACAAGGTTAATGCTGTATGGAACGAAACTATGGCTAAATCTGGATGTTCTGCTACGGATACCATGACACCTCCTCCCCAAAGGTAACAAGGAAAACAGGCCGTGAAAAGGATGTGTAGTGTCCCAGATAGTCTTACGGACCCTGCTCAAGCAATGCTTCTGTGCCATGTCCTAGATGGGAGGGAGGGAACTGACGATGATCTTTTCAGCCATTCTTACCACTCTCTGCACCACCTTCCTGTCTGAAGCAGTGATGCTTCCAAACCAGACTGTGATGCTGTATGACAGAATGCTCTCGATCATCCCCCTGCAGAAAGTGGTCAGGATAGAGGAAAGAAGATGTGCTTTTCTCATGGGACGCAGAAAATGCAGGAGCCAGTTGAGCAACCAAGTCAGCCTATTCGTTAGCTGCACACCCAGGAATTTGATGCTGGTAACCATCTCCACAGGTGAATCATTAATGCACAGAGAAGTGTGGCTGTGCCTGCCTTTTCTGAAATCAATAATGATCTCTTTGGTTTTTCCGGTATTTAAAACTAGGCTGCTTTCCTTATACCAGTTCACCAGTCCCTCAACCTCCTTGCGACAAGCTTCCACCTTGTGTCCTGAATAAAGCTCACGACTGTTGTATCATCTGCAAATTTCACAGTATAGTTGGTGGCAAACCTAGCACAACAGTCATGGGTCAGCAGGGTGAACAGCAGTGGACTTAAGACACAGTTCTGAGGAGAACCTATGCCCAACAAAATGATATTATAGGTATTTGTTCCAACACACACATATTAGGGCCTGTTGGTAAGAAAATCAAGAATCCAGTTGCACAAAGGAGTGGTTAATTCTAAAAGTCCCAGTTTGTCTACAAGATGCTGGAGAATGATTGTGTTAAACGCCGAAGGCAACAAACAACAACACACATGAGTATTTCTTTCCTTTAAGTGCTTCAAGCTCAGATGGGGAACGGAAGAAATAGCATCCTCCGTAGAGTGATTTGGTCGGTAGGCAAACTGAAGTGGGTCAAATGTTAGAACAATTAGCCAGGGGAACAATCTGCCTCCAGAAGCGGTGAATGCTCCAACACTGGAAGTTTTTAACAAGAAACTGGACAGCCATTTGTCCAAAATGGTATAGGGTTACCTGCCTGAGCAGGGAGTTGGACTTGATGACCTCCAAGGTCCCTTCCAACTTTATTATTATTATTATTATTATTATTATTATTATTATTATTGTTGTTGTTGTTGTTGTTGTTGTTGTTATTATTATTACTGATCATCGCACAGTCATCCAGATGTTCAGACTGGATTTGGCATTTTGTCTACTTATCGAGTCCTTACCCAGAACCTGGGATAGGCAGATGTGGATGTTTGATGGTATTACAGATATCGTCACAGGATGGAAGCAGTTCCTAGTAAGGCCGCCTTTTGCAATTGACTATTATTATTATTATTATTATTACTATAAATGCTGGTAGGAGGCTAGATACAATAATGTCCTTTATCAGCTTCTCAAAGCATTTCATGATGGTGGATGTCAGTGCAAATGGACGGTAATAATTGAGACTTGTAATTGTGGACTTTTTTGGCACTTGCAAGATGATGGCCATCTTAAAACACGATGGGACCACTGCCTGCTGCAATGAGAGATTGAAAATATCTGTGAGAACACGAACCAGCTCCTCTGCACATTCACTGAGGACACGTCCAGGGATGTTATCTGGGCCTGTTGCTTTTCGAATGTTAACTGTCTGCAGTGTTTTCTGGACAGAGGTGATAGCAAAGCAAACTAAGGCAGAATATCAGCAAATAGCCCAAGCCTGCAAAATGAAATAAGGAAAGCTAAGGCTCAAAATGAACTAAGGCTTGTGACAAAAGTCAAAAATAACAAAAAAGGCTTCTTTCAACATGTAAAAAACAAGAAAAAAGTTAAGGAAATGATTGGTCCATTAGTGGGAGAAAGTGGCAAGAAGATGACAAGCAACAGGGAGAATGCAGAACTATTTAACTTGTTTTTTGCATCTGTTTTTACACAAAGGGAAAAAACAGTCCAACCTATCAAAAATAGTGCCATAAAAAATAGAATAGAAACACAAGTTAAAATAGGCAAGAAAATGATAAGTGAGCAGCCTGGACGAGTTCAAATCACCAGGACCAGATGTATTATACCCGAGGTTCTGAAGGAAATGGCAGATGTGATCTCAGAACTGCTGAACTATATCTTTCAAAGATCCAGAGGACTAGAAAAGAGCTGATGATGTTCAAAAAAGGGGAAAAAATGGATCCAGAAAACTACAGTCTGAGCTCAATACTTGGGAAGATTCTGGAAAAGATAACCAAGCAATGAATCAGCGAACACCTAGAGGCAAACAAAGTCATTACCAAAAGCCAACACAGGTTTGTCAAAAACAGATCATGCCAGACAAATCTTATTGAATTCTTTGACCAGGTGACAAATTAGTGGACCAGAGGAATGCTGTGGATATAATTTACTTGGACTTCAGTAAGGCATTTGGCACGTGATAAGATAAAAAAAATGTGGGTTAGACAGCATCACCACCAGGTGGATTCGTAGCTAGCTGGCTGGTCGTACTCAGCATGTTGTCCTCAATGGAACTGCATCTACATGGAGGGAAGTGTGTAGTGGGGTGCCCCAGGGCTCTGTTCTGGGCTCAGTGCTCTTCAATATCTTCATCAACAATTTGTATGAGGGGATTGATAGGGAACTCATCAAATTTGCAGACGACCTGGACAGACTTGAACACTGGGCGCCATCTAACAAAATGAAATTCAATGGTGAAAAAAGTAAGGTTCTACATTTAGGCAAGAAAAACCAAATGTATAAGTAGTATCTTGCTCAATAGTAGTAACTGTGAGAGAGATCTTGGAGTCCTAGTGGACAATCACTTAAATATGAGCCAGCAATATGCTGCAGCTGCCAAAAAAGCCAACACAGTGCTAGGCTGCATTAGGATAGAATCAAGGATAAAATCAAGATCATGTGAAATGTTAATACCACTTTATAATGCCTTGGTAAGGCCACACTTGGAATACTGTATCCAGTTTTGGTCACCACGATGTAAAAAAGTTGTTGAGACTCTAGAAAGAGTACAGAGAAGAGCAACAAAGATGATTAGGCGACTGGAGGCTAAAACATATAAAGAATGGTTGCTGTAATTGGCTATGTCTAGTTTAATGAAGAAAAGGACTAGGGGTGACATGATAGCAATGTTCTAATATCTCAGGGGCTGCCAGAAAGAAGAAGAGTCAAGCTATTCTCCAAAGCACTTGAGGACAGGACAAGAAGTAATGGATGGAAACTAACCAAAGAGAGAAGCAACCTAGAACTAAGGAGAAATTTCTTGACAGTTAGAACAATTAATCAATGGAACAACCTGCCTCCAGAAATTGTGAACGCTCCACCATTGGTTTTTAAGAAGAGACTGGACAATCATTTGTCTGAAATGGTATAGGCAATAGGGTTTCCTGCCTGAGCAGGGGGTTCGACTAGAAGACCTCCAAGGTCCCTTCCAACTTATTATTATTGCTACTGTTATTATTAAATTGTGATTCTAGAATTCAGTAACAATAATGGTATGTTATTATATTTTAAGTAGTAGTTCAAACTTAAGATTTGCAGAATCACTGTCAAGAAACTACTAAAAAGCATCCAGCACAATGCAAATTATTGTGTTGGATGAGACAATGTCTCAGTGCAATACAAAAGGGATAGAGGTTATGTCAAAACAGCTTGATGTTGTTTTTCTCATATGTCTTCTATTGGTGTCTGCAGAATCTTTGGCTAGCATTCTTTCTTTCCAAAATAAAAGCAAAGACTGACATTTTAAAATACTGGAATCTGATGCTGTATATTAATTCTATAGAAGAAAGTAATGGACACTTTTTTTCACTTGTGATCTTAAATATTAGATGAATTGCTTTCATTTCATAAACTGTAGCTGTTTTGATTGACAGCTTCTTATATACACCACATATCTAAACACTTGTCTAACAGAGGCTGCTATTTTTAAGGATCTCTTTGAATAGATATGCGAAATCTATATACTGATGGTGAAATAAAAACCAGTTTTTACATAACTTGATGGTGCACTCAACTGTAGATATAGAGGTATGAATAAGATGTTGAATTAAAATCACAGAAATTCACATTTAAAGAATGTTAAAACAACTTCAAGAAAAAGTTTCATAAATGAAGACTCCAGCTTCTGAGATATCAGCTGTAATACTGTAAAAGAAACAAAATAAACCACAGATAAACATTAGCAGATAAACTGCTTTACATTGCCAGTAGAAATGTTCTGTATCGGGGTTCTCAACATTTAGGTTTCAGGAAGCACATCTAGAATTTTGAGAGCATGTTATGTACAATTTCCCAAAATAATTGTCATGGTGGGCATGGTCAATCACAAAAATTACAGTCACTCAACTGTGTCTCATTTCTTAACCACCTATGTCCTTCAGAGAGGATTTTACTTTCTAAACTTATTCCAGGGCCCAATACCTTTTCTCTCTCTCCCTCCCTCACTCCATTTTTTTTTTTTTTTTTTGCTTTTTGTTTTAGTTGGGAAGAGATATTTTAGAAGAATTAATATGAAAAAGATTATACATACTTTCCATTTTAAAAAAGACAAATTATTTGTTAATAGTATTATCTCTGAAACCACGTATAATTTATGGAATTCCCTCATCTCATATGTTCTAAACCTGAAAAATGAAAACAAATATAAACAGTATTTAAGAATTCCTGTCTGTCTTTAGCAATCTTCTTCTCTTCAGCAAGGTTTTAGAGAAAATGATGAATTATCAACTCCAGAGTATTCAGATCCTTTTCAATCTGGATTCTGGGCAGAAGTTAATTAACTCTTTAGAAGTCTGAGCTTGAAGTTTTCATTCCTGACTTTCCATTATCTATAAGGTCATACACATGTCTGATTCATAAACTGACAGAATTAATCTTTACTAACTATTTTAGGCTGCTTGAGCCTACCCAGGTAGTTGAGCCTACTTAGGTGAATATGTAAAGGCAACTATATTTTCAACTACCTGGGTAGTCTTGGAATATTACATATGGAACTGAGAGATTAAAAATACAGCAATAACATGGTATTGTTTAAATGGTGAAAGCATGGAATCGGAATTAGTTGTATAAATGCATCAACAATGTGTATATACATTGTAAGACAGGTACTTGAAGAAGGATGAGGGGGAGGAGAAGAAGCATTGTGGACATCCACAGAAACAACATATGACTGCCCAATGAATGACTGCTTTCATCAGCATTCATTTTCCAAACTACATGACATTTCATCTCTCAAAAATTGGCAGCCATTTTTACATGAACTATGCATTATTTAACTTTCTACTTTGTGGCAAGGAAACTAAACAAAATACATACTGTTTGGATTGTAATGCTCTTAGTGACCACCACATCTTAATACTTACTCTATTTCTACTTTAAAAGCTCATTACACCCTTGTTGAATTACAGTATGTTTTCATATATTTCATTGTAACATAGAGAAAAGAATCAAACAATGTTTCAAGATTTAAATGATCTCATTATTTCAACTCTGCCAATCTTTTTATTCACAGGTGACAAGAAAATTATCTTAAACTGCCCACCCAGAACACCAGTATATTATCAAATGTATCTTCTCAGTTGTCAGTCTGTTCAACTGTAAGGCTAAACAATATAGCTTAAAAGAGTTTACATCTCTAGGGAGTAGCAATGTTTGTTTGTTTGTTTGTTTGTTTGTTTAAAAAAGAAATAAGTCACTGTAAACATATTAGGTGTATACAGCAAAAGTTACGGAAAAGAATAAAATGGAGAAAAGCAAACTACTATCAGCATCAAGCATCTGTTGCTGTAGCATATGTATAAAATGTACAAAATGAGTGCCAGAACAAGAAGACAATTTTATAGATCAACCGTTTGTCGAGTCGCCCACTAAACCAAGTTTTGAAATTGCAGCATACAGTGTGGCCATCTGTTTATTTTCACTAACAAAATTCTGACCGTATCTTCAAGAGAAAAACTGTCAATATTTTAAAACACTAATATTGCTACTGATCACTCCTTCATGCTGTTCCTAATTTAGAGAAAAGTTTTGCATAATATGAACCAAACCAACCTTTTAAAAAGTTTCACTTTTCTCCAGAAAGGAAAGATGTGTAAGTTGGCTGCAGATGCCCCTTCGATAATATATAGTTCAACAAAAGATAATATGGCTCTGCAATGTATATTATATATTGTATATTATAAATGATGCCAAGCAAATTCTTTGGGGAATTTTATGCAAATGTACAAATATATGGGGATATCATTCCTATAATTTCATCAGCATGGTTAAGTTGAGCCAACTCAATTCTTTCTTTCTTTCTTTCTTTCTTTCTTTCTTTCTTTCTTTCTTTCTTTTCTCAACACAGTAAACAACTTTATGGAATGTACAATTTACTAAGTTATTGTAAGTCCCAAAAACCGTTAAATGCTTATACTTCTCATAAATACTGATTCATCCCTGTATAAATCTGAATGTTGCTCATATTCATAAAATGCTCTAATAAGCAGCCAGTTATCTCAATGTATTTATAGGGATTAATATTATCTAAGCAGAATTATATATGAAAACTGAAATGTCAAACTGAAAAAAAGATTTGAACTCTATATCTTCCACATGGCTGATTAAAACTAAAAGGGCCCAACTATCTTATTCAGGCATATTTGTGCAATATAATAATCAATGCCACTACCTAAAAAAACGAATTGTGAAAAGAATAGAGCGTTTTATACTGAAAATACCCCAGATGGCACTTATTTAGGTGCAATTGCCAACAACTGTAATGTAGCTTGTATTAAAGTACTTCTACAATTATTTTTTTAAACTATATAAAAGGATAATCAACATGTATGCAATTTTTTGAAGTTCATTTTCAGGGAAATAACCTGACTGAAGCAGACCACACACTAATAAAGTGCAACTTAATAAATCATGTGGAATCTTATTTTGTTCAAACCCTTACTAACTCCTAGCACCATCTGTTACCATCAAAACTATATGACAAGATATGATATATAATTAATAGGTAAACAACAATCTAATTAAAATGGACAAATACTCCATGTTCCTGCCATTTGGGAACTCTAATTACAGACTAAATTTTAAGCTTGAATTAAATATTTAAGCTAGAAAATTAACTTTCCTTCTCGAGCCTTGAATACATTAATACAGATATGTGAAGCGACTTCCTGATGGGAACTTAAACATGTAATTTAGTTTGATCAAAGCAGTTACTAATTGTTAAGCAGCAGTACCTTACCATATGTACACAATAGCTATTTAGAGCTGAAAAGGTGATTTTGAAGCATCTCTCTGCTACCCTTTTCTGACATAAATATAAAATGTATATACAGCTCAGCAATTTACACTATAGACTGAAAATAAATCAATAGAAACCTCTGTGTTTTAAGCACTTACAGGCACAAGCAAACTCCGAGAAACAATTTTTTTCCTCTACTCAAGCTACAACATAAGTGTTTGGATTAATACATAACTCAACAGTCATACCACTCAGACCTATTATATTTGTTTTAATCTAATTCACACAGAAGGCATTTTCATTAAGTATCTTTCACAATATCAATTTCTAAATGCTAATGGTCACACTTTAATGAATTGATCAAAGGCAACTCACCACCAAAGAAGATACTGGAAGTATTGCAGATAATATGAAAAAAAAATTTAAATGCAACTGCCTCAGTTTCTTTCTCACATATCAAATAGCAGCATTAATGAGAAATAATTACTCTAAGCATAGTATTAGAATGCTTATGAAAAAGTTTCTTGGAACAATTTTTATTCAACAAGAGTTGGATAATTTAACTGAAAGATAAACAGTTTAATGTTATAGTCAATAGACAGCCATTATGTTAACTGTCTCCCATTTTTAAGAATTCAGGTAGTCTTTGAGACTGCTTAGCAACTGTTTGAAATTATGACAGACCTCTCCCAAAAAAGCTACTTACAATCCCATTTTGAAGTTACAACACTTCAGCACTCCTAAACTCATTTATCCTTATGATCAATTAAAGGGACATGATGCGCCTATCTATTCCCACCACCCTGCTCGGGTGGGTCCCTGAAGGTCTTGGACCTGCTTTTCCACACCATCAGGTTCCTGCAGGAGTTGGGCCTCCTCTTCCCCCCCATCACTCATCACACACATACCCTTTGAAGATCTCTAGAGCTCTGGACCTCAAGTTGGATAAAGGAAACGAGGGAGGCCAATCCGTCCCTCAATATCACTGGGTCATGTGGCCACATCTATGACTTTGCTGCATGGCCTAGGAATTCAGTGATCCATTCTGCTTCTCTAACATGATCTACACAGCATTGTGTGAAGCTACTTTAAACCCTTGAGAACGACGGCACTGCGAAGAGCAGGGGATGGGGATTTTTAAGCAAGATGATCTTTCAGGATCCAATCTGAGTCATTCACCAGGACCAGAAATTTAGTCTTCCAAACACATGTTGGAGCCCATCCTCATGGAAGTTTTTTTTTCTCTCCAGAATATGTGCACTAGGCTATTCCATGTGTAGTATTTTGTGGTGCTTGGTTGTGTGTGGCTTTTAGTTGTTATGTTGACTATTATATCATTGGTTATTGTTTCCTTGGGCTGCTATACCCTTGTCTCCTAAGTACCTAATAAGCTGATGGTAAATCAGCACTCCTATTGATTGACAAGGGCCTGTTTCCCAGGCTTCAATAATTTCCTTGGCTATCTTTGTCCCTGCTCTGCCAATGATCTTGCAAAATTGAACACATGCCCTTGTTCATTGCAATGTGCGACTACCAATGAGCTCGGGTCTCCTCATCTAATTGTTCATTTGTTCTTGCAATCTAGTAGTTAGCTTCCTCCCTGTCTGTTCTACATAGTCATACACAATCAGGCATCACATAAATATTACCTATGGAACAGTCCCGTGCACACATTCTGGAGAGAAAAAACTTCCCTGAGGATGAATTCCAGCACAAGTCTGAAAGCTTGGAAAACTAAATCTCTGGTCCCAGTGACCAAATCTGATTGGATCCTGCAACATTATCCTGGGACACGTGTTCATTTATGAAAGACAATTTTGCTTAATAACATTCATGGTATGTGACTGTAATGGGCAGGCTCCATTACTGATGTAAATTGAGGACTACTGGATCTACATCCACCAACCTGGAAAATATTCCAAATAAACTGTACTGGAACAAATAAGAGCCATACACCTGGAAACTTTATTTAGTATTCTAAGAATCAACTTCAAAATCAAGCCACTGACATTGTACACCATGTTTATATTTTAGTAAACTCAGATATATTTTAAAAAGTCAATCCCAACTTTTATTTTCTTGTTAAGGTATTAACTAGTCATATATTGTTCACTTTTGACAAGGATTAAAACTTCTAGTTCAGTACAAATCAAGTAATTATTAACACAGCACCAGGTATACATCTGGTTATAGCCTTTTTACCAGTTATTTTAATCCATTATGACTTCTATGAGCTAACCATACAACCACTCCTTTTCTGCAGACTAATGGAAGTTTTCCAAACAATTAAATATTTAAAGATTGTAGTTGGTCATTGTATTATGGGTGAAATCCTCACTATGACAATATAAAAAGATACAGATACTTAATTATTTTAACTGTAGCAAAAACATGCTACAAAAATATTTAGGAAAGGGATAGCACAATTTGTTTTATATATCAGATGACCTATATTTTTCAATCTGTATATGACTTTATTTCATAGAATGAATCTGGGGTTTAGAAAATGAACTATCATTATCTTTCATTAACCTCCTTGTGTTTTCCTACTGTTTCTTGTTTAGCAGGAAAAAATATTAAGGAAACAAGAACAACTACCAAGAAAAGAATTTGGAATATAAATTGTAGTAATAAATCATAACAAATACATTAAATCTACATAATGAGAAAATGTCCTACTTTTTGAACATATATTTCAAAAGTTGGGAGAAAAAGAAAGGCCTCCATATTTTTAGAAAAATCTATTTTTGCAATACACTCAATTGAACAAAATTACAGTATTGCTATGAGAAAGAAGGGTATAATAGGAAAAAGATAAATGTACTGCAGTATCTTGAATAATAGTAGTCAACTCCATTTTATAAGAACGTCCTGCCGGCGCGCGAAACAAACGATCCACCAGGTACGTTGCGGTAGTCAACAAAGGTTTATTTCTCCGTTGAAAACAAAACCAGCTCTGGGACACACCCCTGCCCTGCGTCCTAAATAACCCGATCACCACACCCACTGTGTACGCCCCAATCACCCTGATTATCCCCGTAGATTACAGCCCCCACCTGTACCGCGTCTCCACCCCGCCCCCTTCCCAGCAACCACCACTTGTCAGACCCAGCGTCCTATATTTATATGTCCATCTTGCATAATGCCGGTCTATCCCGTCCTCTCCGTCGGCATGGTAATTAGTCATATGGGCCGTTCGTCACTGTGTAAGCGCCGGCAGCAGTTCATTCACGTCGCCGGTGCTCGGCTCCCACAGGGCTGCTTAGAGCGCTGTACGGAGATTCGGGTACCGTGCATCTTCCACACGCAGGTAGGTCTCACGCTGGGTCTGACATTCGGCTCCCCCTTACCATAGAGCCCCCTGAAATGGAACATGAACAATTACATCCATTATCTAGCCATCGTGGGCGTATCACCCATCCCCTAGCCCCTTAGCTTGTGTGGCCACATCCTGTGATATCGACGGGTGAGGGCAGGGGCGAAAACATCCTCCTCCCGTACCCAGGATGCCTCAGATAAGGGGTATCCCTTCCATAACACCAGGTAATACAGGGTGCCCCTCCGCCACCGAGAATCTAGTATGTCTTGTACCTCATACCTTCCCGGGGCAATGGGTCCTGGGGGAGGTTTGTTGTGGGTGTCCCCCTCTACCGGCTTCAACAAACTCACATGGAACACTGGGTGTATCTTACCAAGCAATTCCGGCAACTGAAGCTGCACCGTAACAGGGTTGATGATGCGTACTATGCGGAAGGGCCCAATATATTTTGGCGCTAGCTTCTTGCATGGTACCTGTAACTTAATATATTTAATATATATGATAGGTACACCCGATCACCCACTCTTAGTTGCATTGGTAGTCTACGACCCTTGTCAGCCTGCTCTTTCGCTATCCTTTCCGCTTGCTGTAAGGCCTTTTTTACTGTACCCCACACCTGGCCTGCACGGGCCATCCAGTCTCCAGGCTGTAGGTTCACGTCTCCCGGCGCCTCGCCCCCAGGCAGCGTAACTGGGTCGTAGCCATAAACTACTTGAAATGGGGTCAACCCGGTGCTTTTATGTACTGCGTTGTTATACGCTAACTCTGCGAACGGCACGAAATCTATCCAATCCGACTGCTGGTAAGATACATACGATCGCAGATATCGTGAAATCGCTGCGTTAGCCCGTTCCGCCGCCCCATTGGTACAAGGATGGTATGCGGAACTCAGTCCTTGTGTGGTTCCGATGCTCGCAAGGAATTGACGCCAGAACTGGGCTGTGAACTGGACGCCCCGGTCGGAAATAATTCGACGGGGCGCCCCATGTAATCGATAAATATGTTGCACGAACAGTTTTGCTAACTTCCTCGCAGACGGCAACCCCTTGCAGGGGACAAAGTGTGCTTGTTTCGAGAACAAATCAACAACCGTCCATATGACCGTGTAACCCCTGACGTTTGGTAACTCAACGAGGAAATCCATCCCGATGTCCTGCCAGGGCCGAACTGGGTTAGACACCGATTGTAACAGTCCCATCGGTCTCTTCGGTACCACTTTAGCTTGTGCGCAAATATGGCATTCCTTGACATACCGCTCAATATCCTTCCGTAGGCTAGGCCACCAGAACCGGCGTCTCGCCAGGTGGAGCGTCTTTACAAATCCAAAATGACCTGCCACCTTGGAGTCGTGACATTGGTGAAATACCCGATGACGCAATTCTGAGGGGATGTATAACCTATTCCGATACCAGGCCAATCCATCACGATGGGTTAACAATCCGGGATTCGCCTGCAACCAGGGATCGGTCAACAATACTGACTGCAATTCCTCCTCCAACGTTACCACTTTTGCACATCCCTCCGTCTGCGCGGGAACCATACTACATATTGGCATAATAGTTTGAATCACCTGTTCCTTTTTACTATCATATTGTGGTAGTCGTGAGAGCGCATCTGCTAAGAAGTTCTTCCCTCCGGGTACTACCTTCAGGCTAAATCTGAAACGCTGAAAATACTGTGCCCATCGAACGTGTTTTGGCGCCAATTTCCTCGGTGTCTGGAGGACCATTAGGTTCCGGTGGTCCGTCCACACCTCGAAGGGGTGCTGTGCACCTTCCAATAAGTGGCGCCAGGTGGATAATGCCCATTTTATTGCAAATGCCTCCTTCTCCCACACCGCCCACCGTCGCTCTGAGTCGGTAAATTTTTTGGAGGTGTATGCGCACGGTTGCAAGTCGCCCTGTCCGTTACGTTGCATCAAAAGCGCTCCGACGGCCACATCACTGGCGTCGGCTTGCACCACATATGGTCTACTCGGGTCGGGGTGTAATAACACTGGTTCCTTTGCAAATAGTCGTTTTAGCGACTCAAAGGCCTGTTGACAGTCCACAGTCCAATCTAATGCTTGTTTAGGGTGAGGTTTGCCAGTCGTGGTTTTGGTGCGTAACAGTTGGGTTAATGGTAGGGCCACGTCGGCGAACGAGGGGATGAACTGTCGGTAGAAATTGGCAAACCCCAAGAATCTCTGCAGTTGACGCCGGGTCCTTGGGGCCTGCCATTCTAAAACACTGCGAACTTTACTAGGATCCATTTCTATCCCTGTAGCGGAGACTCCGAACCCTAAATAATCAATCCGAGTCTTGTGAAACTCGCACTTCGACAATTTACAGTATAAATTGGCATCCAGTAATTTTCGCAGTACTATCCGTACTAATTGCACATGCTCTTCCAACGTCTGTGAGTAGATCAGTATGTCATCCAGATATACAAGGATACCTCTATATAGATGGTCATGCAACACTTCGTTGATCAGTTGCATAAATACAGCCGGCGCTCCTTGTAATCCGAAAGGCATCACCTTGAATTGGTAGCTACCCAGGGGACAGTTGAACGCTGTTTTCCACTCATCCCCTTCCTTGATGCGTACCCTATAGTATGCCTCACGGAGGTCTAGTTTTGTAAAGATTTTCCCAGCTGCCAAATGGGTAAGTAGGTCTTTCATAAGTGGCAGGGGATAAACCTGGTCTATGCACACAGCGTTCAGGCCACGGAAGTCTACACACAATCGCAATCCCCCGTCCTTTTTCCCCTGGAATATGACTGGGGCTGCTATCCTCGAACGTGCTGGCTCTATAAAGCCCCTAGCCAAGTTCTTATCAATGTACTTTCTCAATTCTTGCAATTCTGCAAACGTCATAGGGTACATTCTGGGTTTAGGCAGCTTGGCCCCAGGAGCGAGTTCGATTGCACAATCTGTCCGTCGGTGAGGCGGCAAACAGTCACACTCTCGTTCGCTGAACACAGCCGCGAGGTCTTCATATACCCGTGGATATCGAACCTCGCCCTTCTCCTGTACCGGTTTTGAGGAGTTTAACTCCTTACCCCTAGTCTGGTCATCCGGCGGCCGCGGTTGAGGACCCACTGCTAGCCTTAGGTGTCTGGATCCCTCCGCCCACCAGATCGTTGGTGTCCACTTATCCATCCACGCTAACCCCAGAATGACAGACTCGGACATAGTGGGAACAACTATGAAGCGTATAAGTTCCCAATGACCCCCTATATCCATTCTAACAGGTTCCGTCACCAATGTAGTCGGAACCCCCCCCAACAGAGAGCCATCCACTTGTTCAAAACGAATCGGGGATTTTAGCCGGGCCACTCTGATCCGCATCTGTTGCACCACTCCCTTACTGATTAGGCACCTTGTGCACCCTGTGTCCAGTAATGCCGAAAGGGGCATCGACTCACCCGTAACCGGGCTTGTTAATGTAATCGGGATGGTGAAGGGGACGATGGGTTCACTCACCATTGGATCCTCCACCGGCTCTTCCTCCTCGTACTCCTGCAATATAGGGGACGCCTCATCGGGTTTCTGCTGGACCTGCGACTGTCCCAGTTGGTAGGCAACCCGTGATTTCTCTGCTGGTCTCTTCGGCGTGATCCCCGGTGTCCCAATCGCCGTAGGTGTACCTGTTAGCTTGGGTATTCCACACTCCGCGGCTCGATGACCCGGCCGGTTACAGCGGAAGCATCTGAAGGTAGGCCTCGAACGTACCGTTCCCGGTAGGGTCTGCGTGGTACCACTCACGGGCTGATCCTGACTTCGGCGGGGCCTATCCTCCCGCCTTCCGGGATGATCCCTCAACCCGACATCCAACTCTACCGCTGCCCTATACCAGTCGGCTAGACGCCCCACCACCCCCCTGACTATACATGCTTGACGGATGGTGGTATCTAGGCCAGTGCGGAAGTGGTGGATTAGCAAGCTGTCTGGCCATGACCTGAGTTTCCCTGCCACCTTTTGGAACTCGCGAATGTATTCCTGTACTGGTCTACCCTTTTGCTGCAATCCCACTAACTGGGCCTCAGCCCGTAGTTGGCGTGTTGGGTCCTCAAACCTCGTTTTCAGTGCATCGAGGAAAAGGCCTACATCGGCCAGCTCCCTGGCTTGGTCGCTATATAGGTCTGCGGCCCAAGCAGCGGCCTCTCCTTGCAAACTCGCCGTGACAGCTACCACCATTGCCCAGTTGGACGAATACAGGGTTGTATAACGGTCCAGATGGTTCAGTACATGGCTAAGGAATACCGCCAGACGGTCCGGATCCCCATCGAACGTGAGGGAAATGGGTGGAGGATTCCACATCACCTGTTGAGGCCATGAACCGGCACCTGACCGCCATATGGGCCCATCCCTGGATGCGCCATAGGACGGGATCCCGCTCCCAGGGAGTCCGCCCCATCCCCGTCCGGACCCTCTGGTGAAGGCCGCACCCCCCGTATGTCCAGTCCATACCGTGGCCGCTCGGTTCCGGTTTGCCTTGCCATCGGGTCCCGTAGTGTGAAACGACCCCCTGGCGGTAATTTAAACTCCGGGCTTGCCATTTGAAAGCGGGGCACATACGGGGTGCTATCCTTAACAGGGCTGCGTATGGTAGTTGGGTAGATACGCTCCCCGAACTGTTCCCTAAGGACCTCTAATGTATATTGCCCTGGAGCTGTGGAGCAGCTCCAGTCCTCTTCGTCATCCCCGGTCATTCGGCGTTCCCTCCAGCCGGCGAAACTGGGTGCCAGCCGCCGCCCCCTACCATCCTCTGGGAGACCTGCGGCTGAACCGAGCCACCATTCGCCTTCTGCTAGCGTAGGCTTGCGCCGTCTGGTTCCTGGATCCACAGCCGCAGGGCCACGTCCCCTCTCTTTTGGGCGCACCGCCGGCTGCTCCTCCCCCTCAACTCCAGCGTCCGGGCTCTCCAACTGCTCGTCGGCCTCTGTAGGCTCCTCGCCAATAATCAGGTCCACCTCCTGTGTACCCTCGGCCATAGCTCCGCAGCACCAGCCGTCCGCGCGAAGGGCGAGAAGTGTGAGAGCTGGTTTACTATAAGAACGTCCTGCCGGCGCGCGAAACAAACGATCCACCAGGTACGTTGCGGTAGTCAACAAAGGTTTATTTCTCCGTTGAAAACAAAACCAGCTCTGGGACACACCCCTGCCCTGCGTCCTAAATAACCCGATCACCACACCCACTGTGTACGCCCCAATCACCCTGATTATCCCCGTAGATTACAGCCCCCACCTGTACCGCGTCTCCACCCCGCCCCCTTCCCAGCAACCACCACTTGTCAGACCCAGCGTCCTATATTTATATGTCCATCTTGCATAATGCCGGTCTATCCCGTCCTCTCCGTCGGCATGGTAATTAGTCATATGGGCCGTTCGTCACTGTGTAAGCGCCGGCAGCAGTTCATTCACGTCGCCGGTGCTCGGCTCCCACAGGGCTGCTTAGAGCGCTGTACGGAGATTCGGGTACCGTGCATCTTCCACACGCAGGTAGGTCTCACGCTGGGTCTGACACATTTCACCTAAATTTGATTTCTCTACTTGTAGTTACTGAAATGGCACTAGATGACCATGTAAGTTTCTGAGAGCCTTCTATATTAGGGGTTACGAACCCTGGGGCCCACTACCGGGCTGTGACCTATTTGCAACTGGGCCATGGGTTGGCATACACGCACGCAGCTTGACTCATGCAAGTGGTGGGCCAGCATGCATGTGCATGCAGCTCAACTTGCAGTTGAGCTGTGTGTCATTATAATATTAATTTTCTATCGATTGGCTGTAAGAAGAAAAATCCGCCACTACCATAGCACATAACAGGTGGATGTAATGCTCCAAAAATGATTTTAGTATATTTCTGTGTTTCGGCATATGCAGCTAGGATTTCTTATTTACAGTGTGGACTCACACTCTTCATATATAATATATTAGGTATCTTACCATCATCAGCCATTCATCATACCCAACGCTCAGCCACTCTATGGATCAGCACTCTCCAGGGCCTTCTGTCTCACACTGCTTCCTTCAGATGTGCCATAGTTATCCCGGTGTCATCCTTTATAGTATCCCTCAGTTATCTACATTAAACTAAATGAGTTCACAGTACATTCTAGAACAGGGGTGTCAAACTCACAGCGTCATGTGACGTGTCATGACGTATCACAACTTTTTTCCCCTTGCTAGAACTGGAGTGGGCGCAGCTTCTGCGTGACACATCTGGCCCACAGGCAGGGCAGTTTGATACCACTGCTTTAGAATGTGGATTGTACATCCAAAGTTAAAAACTGACCAGAAATTAAGATTATTCTTCAATTGTTTCTTATGTGCAATGCAACGATAAATGGCATATTAAAAAGCCATTTGTAAACAAAAGCTATCTCAAGAAGGTATATATGTTTGACATATAATTCTAATATAGAGATGGCTCTTAAAATTGTGATATAACCTCTTTCATTAAAAGAAACCAATCATCATTTCCAACTTTCTCCTAAGCTTAGGAAATGAGCTTAACTCTGTAAGCATAATATATACAAATACATTCTGCCCTAAAATGCAATCAACATTTTATTAGGATCAAGTATTTATAAAATCAATCCTTTGTTTCCTACATTTAGGATAAGAAACTATTAGTAAATCTTCATATTGCACACAATATGAACTGTAACTGCTTTCTATCATTCAGTAGCTAATTTGCAACAAATACCAATTAAAACATTTGAAAACATCCTGATGAGATTAAAAATATATGGATATAGAGCTTGATATATTTTGGTATTCTGAGTAGTATAAATTTATCAGTATGTAACATAGAACATGCATGGTGCAAAAACAAACTCTGACCATAAACCAAAAGCATTTTGTGCCTTCAATCAAACCATTGTAATTAATATGAAATTCTAAATACATAATACAATGCCACATAAATACTATAACAGCCAAGTCCTGTCTAGAAAGCCATATGTTTTTTCCCATTGTTCAAAAAAGGAGATGACTTCCCGTCACTTATGTTTCTGATTAGCAAGGTGATTTATGCCACAATCACTAAAAATGCCAGCAAGTGAATGAGAAAATGCATAGTGACTGCACCAGATGTGCACAATAAACAGGAATCCCATTGTAATCTCTGGTACTTAGTTTATATGAAGGTAATGTAAGAAACACTCCTGAATATAGCAAAGTCACTCTTTTTTTTACATTTGACTATAAATGATATGAAATAAATTGTGTGTTTTATACTTTATGGCATGCATACATTGATAAATTAGGTACAGTTTTGTATTCTGACTTATCTTCAAGACAAACCTGGCTAAGATCATGGGGATTAATTGCTTCAGAAGTGTGAAATGCAGCTTTTCCATTCTTTTCTGCACACTCAGTGAAGAAACAATGATTAATCACTGTTTAACTATTCTCTAGAGAATCTACAAGATTGCCAAAGCAGAACTTATCCTCATAAATCCCAAAAAAACCAGAGGTTTAGATTTGTTGCCAGTAACTGAATGAACACGAACTTAAAGTCATTCGTTATCAGATTAAAACCATGTCAAAGCTTTAGAACACTACAACCACAAAATTCTCTTTAAATCTTCAACCTAACAACATGGATAGCATTAACAAACCACGTAATACCCCAAGCAGGTACTTTAGTGTTCGATCAAACATCCTGAAAATGTTCTTCTAAATCAGACCTTATGTCAAAAAATATTTTACATCTATTGTATTCAATCAAAAATACAAGAAAAATAATAAATCTCCATTTTAATACCAACAGGAACAGTCCCCAATATAGATGAAACTCATTCTTTTCTCCTTTTTTAAAAAAATCAACTTTATCTCCGTATTTGCTGTGTTGCACATAGGACAATCCAAAATGTAGAAATGAACATATTGTTCTCTGTTCATCATTTTATACTTGTACTACACATTCTATTTTAGATAGAATGATACTTAAAAATGTTTCTAAGTGTAGTAGTTAATTGGAATTAAAAACAATGGAAATTCTCCCCCATCAAATAGGCCGCCTATTGTAGAGACTGCCACGTAATCTGACCTTGTCTTTAGTTACAGTATGTGCAATATACTTATTTACAATAAAACAAGTATTGATTTGAGGGTTGCACAGGTCTCATATAGCAGGATAGAATATAGTTTAATACTTCAATATTTGCTTCTTATATAATATGAATTTGCGCTTTCAATTCATCACAAAAATTAAGAGCTGTCTTTTATGTTCTAAAAGTCTTGAAATACAGTTATTCATAATCATCAGTTGTTTGAAAAAGGGGCTAGTAATATACCAGTTTGATTTCTTTAGTCTCCTTTTTGTTCTATTTCTTTTGTTTTACTTTTTCAGTTGTAATTCATAAAATATTAACAAAGTAATAGTTAATTTCCCTTTAAAGTCTGCCTTGCCACTTTACTCTATTTTAATTCTTATCAGTCCTTCAACCAATATAACAATGTGATGTGTAAATCAAAATTTGAATAAACAATATATAAAAGAAAATTGACAACATGAAACAAAAGTCAAAAATATAAAAATCCAGACATTTACAAGGTATAATCAATGGAAATTTCCATAGGATTTAAAATTAAGCCCTAAAATTTAACTTTTGATCATGTGATCAAAATATGGATGCTTGACAACTGGTTCATAGTTATGTCAGTTGTAGTGATCACCTTTTGCAACCTTCTGGATAAGCAAAGTCAATGGGAAAACTAGATTCACTTAACAACTACACTGATTCACTTAACAACTACACTGATTCACTTAACAACTGTGGCAAGAAAATGGGGCAAAATTCATTTAATATCTGTCCCACTTAACATCAGAAATAGTAGGCTCAATTGTGGTTGTAATGTCAAGAACTACCTGTAGTAAGCTTTCCTAAATTTTCATCCTTCATAAATGCACATACTGACTAAATTCTATTAAAACAAAACTGAGAGTCACATAACTACATTTATAATATTAGCATGTCATGTACTTAAGAAACATTCATTATGATTCTGGCTTTCATCAGAAACATGTTCTAAATATTCCTAGATATATATATATGAGAGTGGGATCCTTGGAACTCTTTGGGCTTGTTTTCTTGCAGGTATTTCATTACCAAACCAGGTAATATCATCAGTGTATGAGAGTGACTGCACATCTTCAGACTTTTCTCTGATAACATATAATTATTGATTTATATATAAAATGTGCAATCTACAACACAAATTATAGCAGTCTCTCCTAAAAACTCAATTACATAATGGTAGATGAAACCTATGCGACTTGTAGACTAACACATATGAAAAGTTTCAGGTTGAAGAGTACTACATCAATTGTTCCAATTTTTGTTTTCAAATGTTTGAAAACAGGATATTTTTATTATAATTTGAAATGTTTGGTACACAATTTGTTTCCAGAACATGTAAGATCTTAGGTATCTGAAAAATCTATATAGAGTTGTTTTGTTTAACGTTAATCATTTAGGAGTTATATTGCAAAAGTTGTAAGAATAGATACAACTATATATCACATTATCCACATAAAAAAGTTAGTGCTAGTTATATATTGCTATCAAGGGACTGCAATAATTTATGTAACATCTGTTTTCATATTTTCCTAATTAACATAAATATTTAATACGTAAATGCTCAGGCCACTTCTCCTGCAACTGACTCCCCTTTTTTAAAAAGTCAGTATTCTCAAAAATAGAAAGATGTTTATATTTAATTGGAAACATGAATAAGTAAAATGTAAGTCAATATTCTTATGAAATATTAGGTGAAATCAGTTGAAATACATGAAAAATATGCTATAATAATTAATAGAAAATGCTTGAAAACTAAGAGGGCATGAATACTAACAAGCTGTAATACTATTCAGGAGAATACTAAATTCGTGTGATGATGAAAAATGATGAGCATGCTAAATGGAGAACTGTGTATATAATCCATGAAAAACTCAACTATCACCATCATCGAGAAAAATAAGTAACACAATAGAAAATAATCCTTTTTTAACTAATTTTATCTTTGGTGTGAAAACAGTGCTGGTATTTTTAAATCACTGGCAATGAAATATGAAATAAAATGTTGTTTGTCCATACTAAGAAAGTAGAATGGAGATGCAGCTATAAGGTGGTTTGTACATTTTTGTGACCCACACTGCTTATGCAGTTCAGGCTCTTGTACAGCTTAATACAGGGGTCCCAGTCCATGTTCCACTGGGAACTGGTCCATGCAAGCAGCAGGCAAGTGTGTGAAGCTTCATCTTCACATATATGGGACCTAGATTGCATGTGTGAAACCATTTCCACTCCCGTCAGTCCATGAAGCCACAAAGGTTGGGGACAGCTGGAAAATTTTGCAATCATATTCAATATTTCTAGATACCTTGTTACAAGTAGATTTGAAACTGAACTGGGCAGTGTTATCAATACAGATATTCCTTGAGTTAAGACAGTTGAATTAGCGACCGTTCAAAATTCCAACCCCTCCACCAAAAGGCATTTACCATCTGGTCCTGAAGTTATATATGATGCAGCACTACAGTGTTCGTTCTCCCTCATGACCAACTGTAGAGACTCTGCAACATGCCCCTGCTTAGTTTCCCTTCCTATTTTGTCCCGCTGGATCTACACAGGCACTGGACCTGCTTTGCTAACCTTCCTGATTTCACTTGGTCTCCCCATTCTATTTACATGTGAGGTATCAGAACATGAGATCTAAGGACTTCCGGTGGTCAGCGTCGATGATGGCGGCTACATTGTAGCCGTCCTCCTGGGACGGCGTCAGAACCGCGGAGCACAGCAGATACCAGCTGTCCCGCGGCTCGAAATCCCCCTCCTGGGTGAAGGGAGGGGGTAGAGAAGTACACGAATAGAGGTAGAGCCTCTTAAACCCCCCAGGACTTTTCTTTTTGGGGGGTGAAAAGAGAGCTCCCTCGGAGTTCGTGTTGCCTCCGCCTCCCAGCTGTTTTTGTTTCTTCGGAAACAAAGTGAAACGCCGCTACCATCTCCGCGCCTAAAATGATCGGGTGAGTGATTTTTAAAGCGGACAGAGCCGGATAAAGGATTTTACTTATTGAGTTTTATTTGCTTTTTAGTCTATGTTGATTTCTTTTTCTTTTGTTCTTTGTTGGTGTGGAGAGTGAAAGTAAAATGGCGATTTGAAAGTGGTTTTTTTTTCCCGGAAAGAAGCGAGTTAAACGGAATGTAATGGACTATATAGTTCTTTCTTTTTTAAACTTTCTAAACCTTTTTCTGAAAGTGGTTTTGTAGTTTTAAAGTTTCTTTTGGACTCTCCTTTGTTCTTTTTTATTTTTTGAGGATTTTAGTACTTTTTTTTTTAAGAAGGAAGAAAGAGGGAACAAGATCTTTTTAAAAAAATGGCTTCAAAGAGGCAAGCAGTTTCTACAGTTCCTAAGGTGGCTTCTTCTCCTGCAATCTTACCAGTACAACAACCTAAAGCTACACCACCATCTTCTCCTCCTTTGCCAGTATTATCTGTACAAGATATGAAAGATATAATGGGAAATGCTGTATCCCAAATCAGAGAGGAAATGAAGGAGCTTCTAGATCAGAACAAATCTGAAATTAGAGGGGAAATGAAGGAGCTTTTAGATCAGAACAAAATTCAAATTAGAGGAGAAATAAAGAACCTTTTAGAGCAGAATAACACTATTTTGAGGCAAGATATAGTTATGGCTCTATCAGGATTGGCCTCTGTGGTTGAGAAGCTTGATTCTAGAGTGGAAGAGGTCGCAGACAAAATTGATATCCTGGAAGATAAATTTGAAGGTATGGAAAAAAAGATGGAAATCTCACAAGATGATATTGCTATGTCTCAGTACAGGGAAATGGAATATGCCTTAAGAATCAGGGGTTTGAAAGAGGATATGAATCAAGATTTGATAGAGATGGTGGTTAATGACCTTGCTGTCGTTTTGAATAGGGAGAAAGATGGATTACATAGAGAAGTGGAAAAAATTTACAGAGTTAACTCCTGAGTCGCAAAACAGAAGAACCTACCAAGAGATGTGGTGATTTATTTTGCAAAGAGATCTCTCCGCAATGAAATCATACAAGCTTTTTATAATTAGAGGTTCCAGATTGCTGCTCAAGATGTTATCATTTTAAAGGAGATCCCATCTAAAATCTTAAGAAATAGAAAAGACTTTGCTTTTTTAGCTAATGAACTTAAAACAAGAATGATGCCATTCAGATGGGAGATTCCGATGGGTATTGTTTTGAGCCATGCGGGGACGCGTTATAGACTTAACACAGTCACTAAAGCAAAGGAGTTTTATACTTCGGTCCTGGGAGCAGGCTCATCGTCATCCATGATGCAGAAAGTTTTGGATGCTAAAGAGGCGGAACAGCAGTCTGAAGGATTAGGTGTGATGGTTGCTGGAAAGTCACAGACGGAATGGTTGCGACAAACAGAGATCAAAGAGCAAAGAATGACCCATGCAGCACACAGATGCAAGGAAAAGGAACAAAAAAAGAAAGAAGTTAAAGAATCTCTCCAAGAAAGTGTTTTGTTGCCGGTGGGAGGAGCAAGACCCAAGAGTTCTGCAACACATTCTTCAATGGCAGACCTTCAGGCAGTCTTCTCCAGGCTTTTGGTTAAGGGAGATGGTAAAGCTCCTGACATGGAATGCTAACGGCCTCAATTCCCCGCAAAAGAGAAAGAAAATCTTTCATTACTTAAAGCAACATAATAATGATATTATTCTCGTTTGGGATCTCATTTTGTATCTTCTGCTCCTGGGAAAAAAGGGGGTGTAGTCATTTATGTTAAGCAAAACTTATCAGCCTGCTTGGTAGAATCTGATCCTCAAGGGAGATACGTTATGATTGAAGTTGGTTTATAGTGGAACTGTATGCACCAAAACAACAACAGGAACAATTTTATAGATTGTTGCATCAGAAACTAACTTTGCTGGATTATAGATCTGTGATATTAATGGGAGACTGGAATGGTGTGTTAGATATACAAAGAGATAAAAAAGGATCTTCCACTTTTTAAAAACAGGCTAAACTACCCAAAGCTTTTTTTGACTTGAAAGAGGACTGGGAGCTGCGAGACTACTGGCGTGAACGTAACCAAGAGGAGAGAGACTTTACTTTCTTTTCAGATAGACATCAATCCTTTTCAAGAATTGGCTTTTTTTTATTACAACTGATTTATATTTTAGGGTAAAAAATGTAAAAATTTTTCCTAGGACGTTGACGGATCACAGTCCAGTTTGGATGGAGTTGGTTGATGAAAAAGAGGAGAGGAGATCGTGGAGGGTGAATGAGAATTTATTTAGACAAGAAAAGAATATTCAAAAATTAAAGGAACATTTAAGGGACTATTTTGTTTTAAATATGCATAAAGGAACTTCAGTGTCAATGATATGGGATGCAGGTAAAACCTTCATGCGTGAGATTTTGATACAAATGAATAGTGCTCAGAGACAAAAGCAGATTCAGAAATGTAAGGATTTGGAAGACGAGATTAAACTAAAAGAAAAATCTCTGATTCTAAATCCCACAGATGAAAAGTTTAAAGAATCTATAAAATTGCTTAAAACACAATTTAATATGTTGATGGCTGATCAAACCGCAACTAACTTATTGTATATGAAACAAAATACATTTTGTAATGCCAATAAACCAGGGAGATGGTTGGCTTACCAATTGAGAAAGAAACAGAGACAGAGAATTATAGATAAAATAAATTATAATGGTAAATTGGTGTATCAGAAGGAGTTGATTAAGAAATCTTTTTTAGATTATTATCAAAAACTATATAAGAGTACTAACGTACAAACTTTAGATATAAATAATTATTTAAGTGAAGCCAACTTCCCCAAATTAACAGACGATCAGAAACAAGAAATTAATGGTTTAATTACTAGTGAGGAAATTGTGACAGTGATTAAAGGATTAATCGCAAGAGAAGTTTTTTGCGGTATGGGAAAATGGATAGATTTTATACAACATAAGTTGGATATAAAAAAATATTACTTGGTTTTTTAATAACTTATATATAAATCTTAATATTTTATAGATTGTATTTTTTTCTTCTTCTCTTTCCTCATATTTCTTATTTTTATTTTATCTTATTTTACTTCTTTTTTTATATATATATATACATCTTTTCTTCTTTCTTTTCTTTTTTCTTTTTCTTTTTAAGCATTTTTCTTTTTTAATATTTATGCTTTTTTACATATATATTGTTGTTAATTATCTTATAAGTTTATGTAATGTATTTAGATATATTTATGGTTTATACTTTTTTAATCTTTTTTTAAGATTTTTAGAAATTTTAATTAAGCCTATATCCAGCTCTGGGAAGGTTGAGGGGATGGAGTGGGAGGGTTGGGGTGGTTGGGTAGGGTTGTTTTTTGTTTTTTGTCTTTTCTTTTCCCTATTCCCGAGGTGGCGCAGCAGTTAGAGTGCAGTACTGCAGGCCACCTCAGCAGGTCAGCGGTTCAAATCTCACCGGCTCAAGGTTGACTCAGCCTTCCATCCTTCCGGGGTAGGTAAAATGAGGACCCAGATTGTTGGGGGCAATGTAAATATATATATACATTGCTTACTGGTGTACACCGCTTAGAGAGTGCTTGCACTTAAAGCGGTATATAAGTCTCATAAATAAATAAATAAATAAATATTTGTAAAAAATTTAAAAATTTTCAATAAAAGAAAGAACATGAGATCTAAGAACACCTTTGCCAGCATCTGAATAAAGGACTTTGGCTTTTCTGTCATGAGTACAGTGTCCCTGCAGGCTTGCGAAGCCTGCACTTCAGCCCAATGAGAAAAAGGAAATAAGCTCTGCATTCATTGGCTGCCATGTCCCAATCCTTGAAACTGATAATTCAAACCAGCCAGTCAGTAGCAAGCAAGGGGCTGCTCTAGGCCCTAACGTAGCCTGAAAGAATGCTGGCCTCATAGCACAAATTTTTTTATTCAGATGCTGGCGAGCTGTTTTCCTTAGATCTCATGTTCTTAGCCAGCATCTGAATAAAAGACTTTGGTTTTTCTTTCATGTAGATCAATCTCTTTTGAGCTCTGGAGATCTTTGAAAAATAAGTAAGTGATAGGAAATGGAGTGGAAGTGCAAATGGAATCTGGGAGGCTAGCAAAGCAGGCTCAGTGCCTGGGGAGATCCGGATGGGCAGGATGGAGGAGGAATTAGACCTCAAGGAATTGTAACCAAGCATGAGGTATCTCAGTGGGTCAGACAAGGCCTCAGGTGGTCTTCTAGGGAAGGAATGAAGGTCTATACAATCTTGGGGTTGACTGGTCTCGAAGAGCCATCTCTCTGTCTTATTAACCAATGTTAAATAACCACATAGGAGACGAACAGGCTGAGCCAAAGGGAGGGGTCAATCATGTCATCAATCTCAAGTCCCTTTATGCCCACAAGAGATATAAGTCCACCCCTCCTTGAACTCTAATAACTCTTATCTACTGCCAGTTCACTTTGACTGTTAGTAGTTCAGATTCTTAGAATGTTAGCATGCAATAAACCCTTATTCATTTGAATTGGCTTGGCTCCTGTTTTGGTACATTTGGTAGACCATCTTGGAATTCTTATTTTTATTTCGTGAAATTTTATGATGTTATAATCTTTAATTTTTTAACATTTTAATCCTGAATTAATCTTAATATTTTATTGTTATTTTATATGCTGTTTTATATATCAATTACATTGATACACCACTCAGAGCCTCTCTTTGAGGGAGATGGGTGGCCTAGAAAATATGATGATAGATAGATAGATAGATAGATAGATAGATAGATAGATAGATAGAGTTATCTATTTAACAAAAAATATTTATTTTGAATAAAATATGTAAAATATGATCTAATCCTCTCAAAGGCAGCAAAGGTTTGTCTACTTAAATTGCCCAGAGATCTGTTTCTAAGCCAAATCAAACATTCTGCTGCACTCAGAAATCTCTATTCACTTTGGCTAAAAATTTAGAATTTTCTTGAATTCTCATGTGTATTTTTTACATGATTTCATGAACATTGCTTAAGAATTACTTACAATATTTTTTCTTTTTAATACATTTTGTGTCTATCCTTACCTTAATATGAATTCTTGGAATTTTATAATGTACACTTTACATTTACAAATTCTGCAAGAGACTGCAGAATTTTTCATTTCCCTCATCACCAATGTTTCTGAAAGTAGGGCACCACAGCTGCTGCTTCTGGAAAACTTGAATAAGTTCAAGTAAATGAACACAATCCCAGAGGTATGTTGGTGCTAAGCCATTAAACTGTATTTTACAAGGTGTCAAGTACTTTAAATTGTATTCAGAAGGAAAGAGAAAGCCAGTGCAGGGCAGAATCACAGGGCGATGTATTGTGGTAGATACCAGTTAACACATGGGCAACTGCATTTTGGACAAATGGATACATCTGATTAATTTTTAAAGGCAGCCCTATGTAGAACATATTGCAGTAATCTAACCAAGTGGAAATGAGGGTATGAGCCATTGCAGCACAGTAGATAGGGCTAGTGTGCCAGTTGCAACTAGTAGACCAGCTAAATCTTAGCAAACCGTCCCATTCGCCAACCAAGGCATCTATAGGAACTACAAATGCAAGGGATAGTAGTACTACCGTATCAGGATCATCAATGAAGCAGAGCAGCTGATGAATAAGCAGCAATTCCATCTTATTAGCATTCAGTTTTAACCTGTTCTGGCCTATTCAAACCTCCCAACAAGTTCTCAATAGTTTTATCAATATAGCTGGGAATCTTTACCATAAAAGGAAAACTAAGTGATTTTTCATTTTGAATAATCATTATCTTTACAGGTTGTTTTAACCATTTAGTCCAGTGATAGCAAACCTATGGCACGGGTGCCAGAGGCTGCACTCGGAGCCCTCTCTGTGGGCATATGTGCCATTGCCCCAGCCTCGCCTCCCCCCATGACCCCCTCTCCAGCAGCCCCCCTGAAGGAGTCACCCCTGAGCGTGGCCCACACAGAGCAGCGCAGCCAAGGACATGGCAGCCAGGCAGCATAGACAAGACTCTGCCCTTACACCCCATTGTGCACAGTTGATGTTGCAGGGCACGGGCAGAGGGTGTGACTGCCATAGTGCTGCTGGGCTGCCTGGGTGATCTGCGGCAGGCCCTGGAGGCGTTGAGTGGCCTGGCGGATAGGCAGGGCAGTGGATAGGCAGGCAGAACGGGGCCAGTTTTTGGGCACTTGGTCTCTAAAAGGTTCGCCATCACTGATTTAAGTCCTTTCTGACTCTTGGTGACTTTATAGGCAAATGCTTTCCATGCTGTATTTTGACACATAAACATCATAAAATACTTGTTTTTGTACTCAATTGTTGTATATTATAATCAAGACAGAACAAGTATGTTTTAAAACACTGAAAATCAACTACATTTTCATTTGAAAATGTGAACAGTTTTAAATTAAATAGGTATCTCCCTATTCATGATATTTAATAATGTTACTTATTCTTACTCATTAACAAACTTCCTCGAGTGTGTTTATGGGATCGCTAGGAATGCAATATAACTTGAAAATTTATATTTATATAATTCTTAAAATTCATTACAATGCACTTTTAGTCAATAAGTTTAGAATTATTTGTATTGTATTAAGTTGTTAAAATTGTAAACTTTAACTTTAACTATAAATTTAAAGATTTAAACATTTTTGAAAAAAATCACACTTGACAGAAAACATGCATTTTTCTCTAATGCCAAACATAATATACCTTTCATTATAAGGTTACTAATGCATCTCACACTGAGGCTTAAGTAGAATCTTAAACTGTGTTCTATAACTCTCATGAATTCATTCTCATGAATTACAATGAAGTTCTCTATTTGAGAACAGAGATGTTTGTATTTATAAATGGACTGATATAATTTGAATTCCTGGACTATTACTCTGATTTAAATTCTGTGCTGTTACAGAAGTTTGTAAAGCTCAGAACATATCCATGCACAAAGAATAAGATTTTTAACATTCTGCCCATTGCATTTCTATTTATTTCCAGACTACATCAGCTAATTATAATATATAATTACTAATATACATTATATACACCAAATTATAATATTTCATTACAGCTCTTCAGCAGAGTTTATACAAGCTCACCTCTTTTCTACTGCATGCATTTTATTTTATTTTAAGAAATATATTCTCCAATAGGAGGATGTTTTAATCTTTTCCACAAATACTGGTAACACAAACATGTTTTAGCATGAGAAAGCGAAATGAATCCAGAGGTATGGAAAAAAGTGATCAAAGTATATTGCGTTAGTCTTCTGTTTCTCTTTTGACAGTGAAGTAATTTTATGATATTTGTGACACAATGAAGGACAAAGATAAGCCAACTGTTTAGATTCTTCTTCTTTATGTTATGGCTTTGATCACTAACAATGCTGTGTGAACAGCCAACAGAAGGCTGACATTTCATAAAATATGCAGTGATAAAAACTAATACTGTAGCATCTGGGAACGATATATAAAATGCAAAAATACACCTAATAACTGTGATCTTAAATAACAAGTTACAAAAAAAAAAAACCTAACTTGGATGCATATAGGAAATACTTGACATCAAGAGTTTTGCATTCTTAAAAGGTTTCAAATATTCATCTAAAAAATATAAATCAATAATTTGCAACCGTTTTGCAGGTGTCAAAGTCTACTCTAAAGCAGACTTCTAAGCACGGTATTTCTTTATATTTAAATATTACCTACAGTTAACTATATAGCTCTTACATATTATTTTAACTTTTGCAGATGTTTTCAATCTCAAAAACTATAAATAGCATTTTTCAGAATAGCTTTGTAATTGTTTTCTTCCAGCAGAACATATACAGTAAAATCCTTCCAAGAAACATCTTTAGTAAATCAAAATGCAAAAGTATCTGTTAATTCAAAAAGGAAACAAGTGTTCTGAGATTCTTTTGCACATAGCAGCTGGAAAATATGGCTGTGTTTTTACTAATGCTTGATGCAAACCTACTCATTTCACATATTTGCCAAAAAAACAATTTTTTTTATCAGTATTCATTTGATTAGGTCAATTTCGCCTATAAATGTGAAGAAAAGAATTGATGGCTCTGTAAAGGAGTTTTCACAGAAGAAGTGATGATGACAACAATGGTTTATTATTCATAAAGTAAGCAATATTTTCAAAATGTTATGCTTACTATTATTAATTTGGTTTGTAACACTCTTTTTGTTATATAAGTTTGCTTATATATAGTTTCTTGGATATATTTTAGATGAATCTGAACAGTTTCAATCTGAGTGATTCAAAACATTGCAGTGACCCACAATGTTTTTATCTATCCTGATTCTCTGAAGCTGCAACATATTTGTCTGACATAATATTTCTCCCAAACAGAATCTCATTCAGGCAGTGTATCTCATTACTTGAGTTTCCTTCTCAGTTTCCTGTTCTCAGATAAAGGGAAGAAGGAGCTCAGCCAGAGTTACAAGGTGAGGAGACAATATCTGAACATGGATAGGACCTCAACAAAAAAATAATTTAAATTTGATAAGAATAACAATAAATTAACTGTTAATTACCATACCATCTTAAGCAATATTTTCCTATTTTCTCTTTTATTAGGAAATATGGTAAGCCTTATGTTGTATGCATACCTTTGTTCTATAGTAAGACTGAGAAACTGTAACTTAAATATAAAGTTTATAAGACTTATGTCAATAGTTTTTCTGTGCCTATTTATTCAAAATCAATGAGAACCACGCAGGTATTTTCAGATTGTACAAAAAATATAGCATTGAAATAGAAAATATATGAATAATCTTACATATAAATGTTTTTAATTTAAAAGTTTAAATAAATCTCTGTTTAAAAAAACTTTAAAAATCAGTCTAATAATGTTAAACATGAATTTTTATTTTACAATTCAAGATTTATGTTGACAATAAAATCAGAAAGCAAAGGTGATTGTTCCTGCATTTTAAGTGATTCCATTGTCTAAGATTAATCTCATAGTTTGGCAAGAGATACCGGTATATTACAACTCCCTGGAGAGCCCCAGACTAGTAATCCTTGCTTGCTTGCTTGCTTGCTTTATTTATTTCCCATCCCAATCCCAGCTGACAATGGATAGATACAACAAAATCCAAAGATTACATTACAAAATATTTATTAAAGAAATCAACAAGAAAAAATTAATTCATTAACGGTACCATTTAATTAAGATTAAAAATATCTGCTGGACCGTAACTGCTTTAACAGCATTATCCTGTTAAAAAAAGAGTAAGAGCCATTTATACCTGCTCTTATTGATTGTTCCACAATAGATATGCTATCACTGAACCTTGGGATGGGGGTCCGCAACAGGCCCTGTGTAGATGATCAGATTAACACATTTTGGTTAGCATTATCCTTCTGAAAATTATCGTTCCTGAGTAGCTAGTGCAGAAAGGCAGCAATGACCCTTTCGCTCTGTTTATATTCACCTTCATTCTTCTTTGAACTTTGCAACTTAAAATCTAATTCTTACATTATTTTTTTATCTGATTCTCCATCTCATTTCTATTGATGTTTTAACTTTAGATTGTATGTGGGATGACCAAGTCTGATCTTTATAAATCGCTCTGAGACTTTTTTTGGCTAAAAAGCTGAATAAAAATGTTTTAAAAATATAAACTCAACAACAAGTACTGCTGAGTCTCTGATGAGCACAAATCTGCAGCCTTCCCAGAGCAAGGGATTAGAAAGAATGCCCACTTGATCAGAGAAAAGAGTAATAATTTTGGTGAAATTATCAATTTGAAACTGAGACCTTTTCTCTAATACAGAGATTTATCTACTATGTTGATTATCTGTGGTAATGCAAACTGAATTCACAGTTTGATTTCCTACCACTCTGAAACACAACAAAATTGTAAGGTCCTCTCGCAAATACTCTCATCTCAAATTAATATGACTTTTGAAGAACTCTTAAGACTGCTTAGGGTCAGAACTGAACATGTTCTGAGCAACCACTTCATTAATCCAAATATATTTTAAAGCTGCTAGCTTTGCCATTAATTTCCTTCATTTTCAAACACTTTTCATACACAAAATTTGCTCGCAGGAAAGAGAAACTGAGTATTTTCCTGCCTCACTGGAAAAATAATACATGACATAACATTTTGTACTCTGAGGGCTTTTTAAAATTATATGTGTGATAATTCTGATAACAGTATCTCAGACAACATGAAGTGAAGTTCTTTCTGATCAAGGCAACAAGAGTTCCATAGCTTTGAATAATTCCAATAACAGTCTTAAATTGCATGAGGCTTTAATCAAATTATACCTCTCAGACTACACACTTCCTTTATTTGAATGTACAATCATCTGACTCAAAGATGAACACTTCTTTCCACAGCCCCTAATAAAGCAAAAAGTTCTTAAGTCCCTAGGTACATTACATGCAAACTAATGTACACTATCATTATTTCCTTGATATCCTCCCTTTCATTTTCTTCTGTCTTTGCCCAATATGTCATCTGCCAGAAGTCTGAGCAGATATTTTAAAATTAAACTGGGAATCGAAGGTCAAGATCGATAATTTATCCACATTGCTATACAACATCCTTCTTGACTGTAAGATGCTGCAATGCGTTTAATTTTTAAAAGCTCAATATATTCTCCCTCTTTCTGTAAGACTATAATTTTACTCTAAAAATACAGGTAGTTCTTGTTTATCAACTGCCACGGTAACAACCATTTATTTATGATGATGTAAAAAAAATGGTTTTGTGAGCAATCCTCACATCCCATAGACACATGCTGTCTGGCTTAACAACTGAATGAGTTGCTTAACAGTAGAAAGATAACACTGTGAATTTCCTCTTATCAACCTCAATGCATAGCAATGAGTTGCCAGGTGCCTATTATGTATCTATTATTCAAAAGAAACTTTGTGAACAGTTTTATTATTTCAGTTACGAGTTTGTGCTTGCATTGAAAATAGCTACATTCAGATTATGAGCATAATAGCATCCAATAAGAGAAAGAAAATAATTTGACAGTTTTATGTATTTCAGTATTCTTTAAAAAATAATTAAAGAAGTTTGAAAGAGATAGTTACACACAGGGCTTTTTTTTGTCATAGAATGCCCAGAATGGAGTTCTGGCACCTTTTTGGGATGGAACCTTGTAAGGTAGGCAAGGCGGATTGTATGACGTGTGTGATTTACGGCACTTTTTTTTTATAAAAAAAGCACTAGTTGCACAAATGTCCATGAAAAACAATACAAGTAAATTTGATTTAATCTGGTGACTGAAAGTCCATTCTATTACAGGTTTTTTTATTCACTTTACTATCAGGAGGGTGTTTTCCAAATAGACTTAGTAGGAGAAAAAAACTAACATTACCTACATATAGTAAATCAAAATAGCTTAGAACTTTTTTTAGAAGTTACCTTTTAAAAGATTTAGAGAATTCTTTTTAAAAATACTAGTGAATAAAATGAATCAAAAATTAATGACATCAATAATTTTGAGTGTATTTTTACACTTTTTAGTTAGGATAAAGTATAGCTTTAAAATTAAATCACCCTATTGAAAACAACCTCCTTCAAATAACAAGTATACATATTACACTTAAGCAAAAATATAACAGTATTCGTTTATGGCTTTGATACAAACATGTTAAGTACTGCCTCTAAATTCAATAAATATTTACCTTCATACACTTTTTATTTTTAAAGTTATTCTCAAATTTATGCCAGTCTATTAAGATCTTCTAAAGCAATTTTGAGAATTTCAAGTTTTAAATAAACACATGTAGGGAAAAATATTTTTGATCTAATCCAAGATAAGTGTTGGGGACCATTAAAATCACTTGCATATGTGAAGAAGTAAAACACTAAACAAGTCAACTGGCAATTCTGAACCCTGCATGAATCCAACAACTTTCTGCCCCAAGTCTGGTCAGTTAAGAAATTGAGGTTAACCTTTAATTTTTAATGTCACCTGCAGCCAGTGATTGCTTTTTCTAATGCAAGTGACAGATAAACAGAAAAACAATCCCAAGATGATTCACAAAGCACCGTACACCATAAGTGCATTTTTATTTTTATACCAACTCAATTTCTCAAATGGATAACCAATGTTCCTACTAATTTACATTAGGAACTGAGTGAGGCATGAAAATTGTTCTGATGCACAGACACACTTTAATCTACTATATAGAGTGAAGACTTTTACTAAAACTCTAAGCAATACAAAATAAATTTAAGACTGAAGAACCTCATCATAGCAAATATTGCAGATTGGTTATATCTAACTCAAATTGGGGGGAAATCTCCAAAAATAAAGTGTGTTTACCTAAAAGTAAAGTGACTTTGAATGTAATACAATTCTCTTTTCCCCAAAAGAAAATGTAAAAACTTATTACCTTACCTTACCTTAGCATAGCATGGCATGGCATGGCATAGCTTACTGTAGGTTGCATACCACCATTTCTTAATAACAAATTTTAAATATGAATTAAAAATTATAATTACCCCATCTTAAATGTAAATTATTCATTAAAAAGCTAGAACATTTTTACTCATAACTAAGCTGCAATTCCAGAGCCGTCTCAATCCTTAAAAGTCTTCTTTTGTATAATATTTAGACCTCTTTCTAATCCTTACATGGAATAAATCGGCAGCTTAAAGGTTTAGCAAGCTGCTTTTAAAGTCAGAATTAACTTCTACTTCCACAAAATCCCAGAGTTGCCCATTTGTAATAAAGTCCCACACATATTTAGAAGATTGTTCATCCAAGTATTCCGCAACTCTGCCAACAATTTTAAGTGCTCTCCTGGTGCAGAAAATATTACTCATTCTAGCCACCCAGGAATGCTATTTGTTTTTTTCCAATAGAAACCAGTAATTAAAAAAAAATCTCAAAATTGGTTACACTGAGCAGGTCATTATAAAAGATTCAAGTATTAGCCTTCATTATGTGATAAAATTGTTTAATTTTTCAAGGCAAAAACTAGATTACACATTGTTTGGTTAGCTATTCTGACATCTACAGTCTCTGGTGCAGATATAAAGTGGTCTACAATTTTTCTTGTTATTGTTATTCACAAAAAAGTAAAATAAAAAAGGTAAGCAAGTGCTTTCCTTAAAGGAGTGTTGGCTTACCTGAATGCCTTTTCTCAGCATGATGATGAAGAATCCACCAATGGGTTATTTCAGTCCTCCTGCCCAATCAGACCAAGTTGTCAAGTTGTCATGCCTCCTCATTATCTGGGACTTCCCAGTTTCATCAACGGATGTAGCCAATGACAACAGTTCGACATGATGACTCTCAAGCAAGTATTAAAAAAAACTAACAGAGCAAGTATCCCACCCGGACCTGACTGACATCTAATAGCAGAGGACGTGGATTCTTCATCATCATCCTGAGAAAAGGCGTTCAGGTAAGCCAACGCTCCTTCTCCAGCATGATGACTAAAGAATCCACCAATGGGACGTACCAAAGCTTCCAGAGTCCCTAAGGGTAGGAGTCAGTTGGGGCCGGACCCCCAGATGGTGTGACTACTTGTTGTAAGATACGTCTACCGAAAGCGGCCTCAGCTGATGCAAACAATAATGTCCAATGAATGGTGATGGCGATGACCATGTTACCGCCCTGCAAATGTCTTCAATGGACGCCAGGGTTGCCCATGCTACAGTTGCAGCAGCATTGCGGGTAGAGTGAGCCATCACATGAGGAGGAACTGGCAAGGCAAGTGAGACATAAGCGCTGGAAATACAGGCTCTGATCCACCTACCTAAGGTGGAAGCCGATACCTTTTGACCCACTGAAGAAGGCTGAAAAGACACAAATAGGGTTTCCGTCTTACAGAAGGGCGCCATGTGCTTGATATAGCAATGTAAGGCTCTCCTTACATCCAGGGTGTGTCAGCGCAGTTCCAATTCGTGTGACAGGTGAGGGCAAAAGTTTGGAAGGATGACCTCTTGTGCCCTATGGAAAACTGTATTAACCTTTGGGATGAATGAAGGGTCTAGCCTGAGAACCACCCTGTCCTCATGAAACGTGCACAGGTTCTTCCTAACCGACAAGGTAGCTAATTCTGAAATGTGCCTGGCCGAGGTAATGGCAATCAGGAAGAAGACCTTGAGCGACAAGTGTCACAATGAGCACGTTTGAGTGGTTCAAACGGAGATGTTAGTGCCTGAAGGACTCGAGGTCCCAGGAGGGATACCTATGAATCACAGGCGGTCTAATATTCGTGATTCCCTTAAGGCCCGGATGGCGAGATGCCGTGATAAAAGGGTCAGAGGGGTCCCATGAAAAAACCGAGGACAGAGCTGCTAACTGTCTGCGTATGTGTTGGGTGCCAGCCCTTTGTTGACACCCTCCAATAAATATTCCAGTACCCTGGGAATAGTCACCTGTGATAGACTTATGTGCTTCTTGTCGCACCAGCGACAGAAATTCTTCCATGTATGGTCATAAATGCCTGGATGAAATCAATCAACCCTGCCGAATAAGATTCCCTAGTTAGGTTGCGGCGTTCAAGTGCCAGGCAGTCAAATGAAGCCATTGAGGGTCTGGATGCTGGAGATCCTCCTGCATCAGCCATATTAGGCTATCAGGAATCCTCCACGGGGCTGAGGATGAAAGACTTACCAGGTCTACGAACCATGGTCTCCATGATCCTGCTCCTCCAGGATCTTCCTGATTACTGCTGGAAGCAGAGGCAATGGGGGAAAGGCATACAACAGATCCTGTGGCCACCTGCTGTGTAGCGCATCCGTCCCCACTGCTCCCCGGGAGGGGAACCGAGAAAAGAATCTGGGCAGCTGAGCATTCTCCGGAGAGGCAAACAGGTCCACAATCGGACAACCAAACCTGACCAATATCTCCCGGAAAATATCTGGATGTAACATCCACTCCGAATGATCTACTGTCGACCTGCTGAGGAAGTCTGTCTGCTGATTTTCCTCCCCCGAGATATGCTCGGCCCTGATGGAGAGCAGGTGTTTCTCTGCCCACGAGCTCAACGCTCGGACCTCTGTTATGAGGGATTTGGATCGGGTGCCCCCTTGCCGATTCACGTGATCTTTTGCAGCCACGTTGTCTGTTCGGACCAGTACATGCTGTCCCTTGACTACTGTGTGGAATTTTTGGAGAGCTAGATGTATTGCTCTAAGCTCTAACCAGTTTATGTTGTGTTTGAGGTCTGTTTCCAACCACCGACCCTGAGCTATCTGGGATTGGAGGTGTGCCCCCCAACCAAAGAGACTCGCGTCTGTGGTCACCTGAAGTCGACTGGGCTCCTTGAACAGGATCCTCTTGTGAATCGCTGATTAAGTCCACCAGCCGAGTGATAAACGTACCTGATAAGGAACCTGAACCAACCTGTTGGGCATGCTGGTATGCTGTCTCTGGTACGAAAGTAGGAACCACTGAAGTTTCTTGGTATGTAGTCGGGCCCACGGGACTATTGCTATGCATGATATTAGTTTGCCTAGCAGTTGAGAAAGTGTGGCCAATGACACAGCCCTGTCTCTGCACACCCTGCGTGCCAGGTCTCTGATGCTTTTGCGTCTCTCCTCTGACAAGTACACGTGATATGATTCCGTGTCTATCACCGCTTCCAGAGGAAGCAGGTGGGTAGAGGGAGACATCTGGCTCTTTTTGAAATTGATCAGGAAGCCGTGGTTCTGCAGGGTTCTAATGGTGAGGGCCAAATCCGATTGGGAGACTAAGACTGACAGGGACTGGATCAGGATGTCGTCCAGATAACACTGGACCCGTACGGGAGCCAGCCTCAGGTGAGCTGCCAACACTGCCAGGATTTTGGTAAAGACCCTGGGGGCTGAGGAAAGGCCGAACGGAAGGGCTCTGTATTGAAAGTGGCAGTTGAGGTAGCAGAATCTGAGGTATCTGCAATGAGCTGGGAGAATAGGAATGTGTAGGTATGCCTCCTATAGATCTATTGAGGTCAATAGATCTCCTCACCTGATACTGGTTAAGATGGAATGTAACGTTTGCATTTTGAACCTCTTGTACTGAAGATGGAGGTTCAGTCTCTTGAGATCGAGGATTGCTCTCCATCCCTCAGAAGACTTTGGGACTACAAACAGGATGGAGTAATACCCCCGCCCCACCTGGCTTGGGGGAACCTCCTCTATCGCCTTGATGATGAGGTGTTAGATGGCGTCTTCCATGAGCCCTCTTTTTACAGGGTTTCTCATGGCTGGGCAAGACACGAAGTGATCTAATGGCATGGATTTGAACTCCAGGGACAGGCCTTCTCTGATAGTATGTAGAAACCAGGAGTCTGTGGTCGTGCTTTCCCATTGGCGTACGAAGAAGGTGAGTCTTCCGCCAATGGGAGGAGCTCCCTCTGAGTCATTTCCCGCGGTGGAAGGGACGACCCCCTCTGCCACGAAAGGAGTGTTTGTTTTGTGGCTGGTACCTGGTACTTGATTCTGTCAAAAAAGCGCTCCGATTTGGAAGCTGGTGGCTGGTATGTTTGCGCAGACTCTGTTGTAGCCCCTGTCTGAAAGGATTGCCGGCGACTGTAAGGGGTGAACCATCTGGTAGTTCTCCTTGCTACATGAGAAGTGACTTTTTGTTTGTTTGTTTTCAACGAGATATGGCGTTAGAGCCTCCCCAAATAATTTGCCACCCGTAAAGGGGGCTGTGGCCACGCGCCACTTATGTTTGCCTTCGGCTCTCCAGTTTTTTAGCCACAGAAGCCTCCTAGCGACTACGCTGGAGGCCATTGCTCGGGCTGAATGTTTGGCCGAATACAGGGAGATGTCCACCATATACTCGGGAGATGGCTAATAATTTGGACAAATCCTGATGGATTCTGGCTTCCTCCAGCGGGATTCTATCCTGTAACTGACGTAGCCAGGTAATAAAGATCCTTGCAAAAAAGGAAGTGGCCGTTGCTGCCTTAACTGCCCAGGCAGATGCCAAATGTGCCTTGCGCAAGGCCATTTCGATTTTTTATCTTCTGCCTTAAGGGCGTCCGATACATCCGCCAGGAGACTGGCAGCCGAAAATAGTGATGCCAGAGATTCATCTACCTTTGGAACCTCTAATATGTCTGCTAAAGACTTTGTCATGTCTACTATTTTGCGCTCAGTTGTACCTTGAGTCGGCTGAGCAGTGGTGACTCCCACCGTCCCTGGATATTTTTGAGAAATAGCGGGGGACAGGGAATATGTAGGTGTGTGTCTACTAGCACAGCAAACAAGGGATTAGTTTCCTGATCAGAGGAAGATTGAGAGGTTGGAATCAGATGGGAGGAAAGTTTACTTGCTTCACAGACTCTGCGCAGCAAGATAGGAAAAAATGAAGCATTGAACAGCTCTGACATAGGTTGGCATACATAAGTGGGTTCCTCACAATCCAACTAACCTTCCTTACCTACCTCATAATTTGAATCATTAGAGTCAGAATCAGGAGAACGGGATGGGGAGACAATACCTGACTGATCCAGTGAAGGACGTGTGGTGATTGTTGGTACAGAAGAAGGCCCCGGAATGGGAGATGCCTGTTGGTGATCTGCTGACGCCATGGCTTGGAACACAGCCTGCGATATCAACACTTGAAGCTGGTCGGAGAAAGACTGCTCTAGCGGAGGCCTTAACCCTGCAGCAGGTGGTGTGATAGCAGCGGTGGGTGCAGCTGACGGACTGGGCAAATTAAGGTCCTCCCCAAATACAGGTGGTCCTACTTGACCAAGGGTCTGAGTCGGGACCTGCTGACACACCATCTCAGGTGACTACGCTTTCGATGTGGACGGTTGAGGGGCTCCCATGTCCGGTAGTGTGGAGGTCGACAGTTTAAGACCTTGTTTAGCAGATAAGCATTGGGCTCGGGAGAATTGCTTCTCCGGGGCTCTATGTGTACAGTCGGCCTGCCTGTCGCTTACCGTGCCAGTGCTCCTGCCGTGCTTAGATTTGGTTTTGGCCTTACCTGAAGGTGCCCCGGGTGCCGGCTCAGCTGGGACGGGAGTGATGTCTGTGCCCAAAGAATGTGGCTCAGTGGATTCTGCCATTTCCATTGAGATGCAACCCAAAGGTGACTTTGAAATTGACTCGGTCTGCAAGGGACGTCAGAAAACCGCGTGAAGGGGGAACTGACTTCACGTGGATTGGCGTGAGTTGGCCCGCTGGCTAATCTGAACTAATGCTTGGCGCAGAAGCGTTTGTCACTCCGCAATGGTTGAAGGTGAAATCACACGTGTCCCACAATAGTGGTGATGGTCAGGATGTTGAAGCAGCCACTAGATGCAGAAGGGCAGACAGGCAATATGGCGATCAGGCCTGAAGGACCAGTGCTGCTGCTGATTCCACACTCTCGTGATAACAGATGTCTTCAATAGGAAAGATAATTTCTGAAACACTAAGGCTCAAGATAAAATGAATATAATGATGCCAATGAATTAAGTTCAATAAATTATGTTAAATCCCAATATAATTGACTGCAACAAGTCTCTGTTTTCTGTTTTTTTAAACACACAAAATGGCGTCCTAGCCTAGGTGAAATGGGCGTTTCCTAAAATGGCGGACCTTCTAGGTTCCGTGATAGAGAAAGAAAGGGGGGGAGGTAAGAGGAGACTAAATAGAGCCCCCCTAGTGCAGTGCAAAGTAGCTAGAAAACAAATGAAGCTAATTTGAGGCTTTCAAGTGATTCAGGGAAAATTGCTGTGAATCGCGCCTAACACCTTCAAAACGCTCACTGCAGTACTGCGAGGCTCTCTCCTTTTCAGTGGTAGCCACCGCAATCAGAAAGCCAACAACAGGATTTCCCCCATCGCTTGCTCTAGCAATCCCTTGATAATATTGTAGCAAGCAAAAAAACTTTGTCAAAAAGGACTTTCCGTGAATCCAAAATGGCAGCCGCTATAGGGAATCCTGACCAAGCCCGGTCATAGAAGAAGCCACAAGGCTTCAAAATGGCGGCCCCCCGACGAAACAACGTGCGCTCTGCGGGGAAAGTGCAATCAACCCCCCTGTAACCTCCACAAGGGAAACTCTTCCCACTTCTTTCAGAAACTTCTTAGGACAGCGGTTCTCAACCTGTGGGTCGCGACCCCATTTGGGGTCAAATGACCATTTCACAGGGGTCCCCAAACAACGCAGTCCGCCATTTTTTCCCCTTTTCCTTAGCTGTGCTACTCCCTTTTATTCTATTGGCTTTTGAAAGCCGATAGAATAGACTCTCTTGAATAGAGTCTAATTCTATTGGCTTTCAAAAGCCAATAGGAATTGTCCAGGCTGTTTCTGCCCTGCTGAGCCTGCCAAAAGCCCCAGTCTGCAAGTCCTCGACTTACGACTGGTTGGGTAGTCCTCGACTTACGACCGGTTGGGGTCGTGGCATTAAAAAGGTTGAAAACCACAATCCTAGGATGATTCAGCAAACTGCTGAATTCAGGGAAGGGAAAGGGCCACCCCCCCCCCGTCCTGGAGAGGAGTCCTATTCTATTCCTGAAGGTAGGGAAAAAAACTGGGACCAATCCTCCATAAAAGGAAATAAACTCTACTAATTCTGCTAACTGTAAGAATCCACCAATGAATCAGTAAAATCTAGTCTGACCTACTCCAAACTCAGAGAGTGAAGAAATCACGTCCTCATGGACGAAGACGAAGATGAAAACTGGGAAGTCCCAGATAATGAGGAGGCGTGACAACTTGACAACTTGGTCTGATCGGGCAGGATTGGTGGATTCTTCAGTCATCATGCTGGAGAATGCACAGTTCTTTCTTTTTTGTTAATGTTTGCAAGTGCAATCATTATAACATAGGAATAATCCTTTAAGAAAAATCTTTTTAAATGCTATGTATTTCAAATATTTCATAATCAACTACTGAACCTATTTTAAGAACGAAAAGTCTCCAAGCAATTCAAAGTCTATCCTATGACTGGTGATGAGGAAAGGCCTGTATTGATGTATTAGATGATATATTACTCTGATCAGAGTCAATACTATATTCCAAGAGTCAATATATTCAGAAGACATTTGTTAAAAAGTTGTAAATGCAATTATAAATGTTGAAGGAAAGAAGAAAAGAATTCATGAGCAACAGCTAAGTGCAAAAAATGTTCTGTACTCAGATTATCAACTTCGATTATTGGTACAAGAAAGGTAGGACTATTTCCAACAATTAATTATAAAATAAGTTTAATACTATAGTATCCAAGGCTCTCAAACAGATTTATTATATGGAAATAGGGTGACTTTTAAATATAATTTTACAAGAAAAATGGGTAAACAATTCACAGATATAAAACATTACTAGGTTGTTCATATTTTTAAGACTTTTTAAACTGATTGCTAAACAAGTAGCCCTCGACTTAATAACCACTCATTTAGAGATCATTCAAAGATATGATAGTGCTAAAAATGTGAGTTGTGACTAGTCTTTGCAGTTACAACCAGTATACTGTCCTCGCAGCATATGGTCCTCATAGTCACATGATCCCAATCAAGGTGCTTGGCAATCAGCTCACAGTTAGAATGGTTACAACATCCTGGGGCAATATGATCACAATTTATGATCATCCCAGCCAATTTCTGACAAGGTCAATGGGAAAGCCAGCAGGGAAGGTCACAAATCATGATCACTTGATGCTTTATTTAATAATCACGGTAATTCACTTAATGACTACTGCAAAAAAGTCATTAGAAATGGTACAGCCATGTGATGTCTTAACAATATATTTTCCAATATTAATTTTGGTCATAAGTCATAACATGTATGGTGTTTCTTTAGATTTTTTGCATACATAGGCCCAAGATATATATTCTATGAAATAATTGAAAATACTTGTAGCTTGGGTTTTAGATTTTGGCAGTGGTTTGCTCTCCAAGCTTGTTTCAATTTAGTTTCTAAACATTTTGCTACCAGACAAATCATCAGCAGGATTTTCTTGTCCTATTTTCCTTAGTTTATACTGTGTGCCATTATAGTCAGTTGATCGTGTGATTGGTTGTCTAGTTGATTGATAGTTCCAATGGTCTGGTTTCTTACATATTCATATGTTGGATCTAGATCAATATGCTTGTTGATTGCTCTTTTGGTAGAATACCAGGCTTCAATAATGCACATGTGTGGAGGGTGTTGGCATGCCCAATGATTTTTATTCCTTCCCAATCAAATTGGTGTTATTTATTATCAATGTGTTTGAGATCAAGGATTTTTGGTCATGCCATTCAACTGCTAGCTGATGTTCATGAACCCTTGTTTTTAAATGCCTTCCTGTTTGTCCCACATAGAATTGGTTACAATTGTTGCAATTGATTTTGTATATTATGTTGCTGATGTATTCCTTCTGTATTTTGTCTCTGACTTTTAAAAGAGCTCTTTTCTGAATGTAAATGTGGGTTGGTGAGCTATCATTATTCGTAGGGTTGCAGTATTCTGGCAATCATTTCGTATGTTCCTTTGATGTATGGCAGGACTTGTTTTTGTGTTGTGGTTGGCTATGTATTTTGTTGGGGTTTGGATGATAAGCATCATATTATGAAATTTTGGGGATAGCCATTGCAGAGGAAAACATCGAAAAGGTGTTTCTTTTCTGCTTTTCTTAATAATTCAGTGCTGCAGTGTACTTTGGCACTTTTGAAAAGGGTCTGGATGCAACTCATCTTGTGTGCAGTGGAGTGGCTGCTTGTGAAATTTAGAATTTGGTCTGTATGCGTGGATTTGAACTAACAATCAACAAGAGAACCAATCACCTGCTCAGAATTTAAATATACCTCCAAATGAACCACCAATCACATGATCAACTGACCACACAAGACATTTATAAGCGAAGAAAAATAGGAGAAGAAAATCCTGCTGATGAAGTTACCTTGTCTGGTAACAAAATGTTCAGAAACTAAACTGAAACAAGTCTGGAGAACAAACCACTGCCAAAATATATATTCTATTTTTGGTGATCTAAACAAAACAATGGATCAGCAAACAAATCCATTCAGAGTTTTCATTCAAGGCCAAAGGACCAGGCACTAGTTATCATACTAGTTTATCATATAAACTATCCAAGTTTATCATATAAATTTGTATAAAGATCTAGTTTTCTGCAGAAAGCAAAAAAAAAGGTCTCAGTTATAGTAGCAATGAATATAGCATTGGAAGACCTGAAAACCTGAAGATCAGTTTGGACAAAATCTATGTAGCTGGTTAAAGTTGACACCAATTTATAGTAATAATACTTCAATAAATCATTTATTTATAACTATTTTTCATGGTTTCTAGATTTTTTTCCCCATTTACATGGGGGAAAAGCAACTTTCAACCAATTCCTCTATAGCGTTTCCTGCTTTTTATTCCAAACTGTCCTCAAACATTCAATTAATAGAAAGATTTTTGAAATACAAAAATTGCAGCGTAATGCACAGAGAAGAAACCTATGTTCTAAAATAAAGCCAAGTCTGAAAGGTCTAAAATCCAAATTATAATTTTGCTCAATATGTGAAATTATAAATAAAATATTCATAATCCTAATTTCATAGTTCTTTGCTATTTTAATAAGGAATAGGTTATAGAACATCAACAAGTATTACCATTTCCTTACTATTACTATTGACAACTATCATAAGTAGAAAATATGTTGATTATTTTAATACTTTCAGGATAGCACATTTCCATTAAATTTTCATAACCTACATTTTTTTCCCTATGGCGATGCAAATAATACAGTTTTTAACAAAGTATTATTTATGTGACAGAATGGAGATCCAAAACGTGAAATATACCCTTAAATTATTCACTTATTCCTTTCTGAAAAAAAAATATCTATCTACAAGTAAGAGATTTCAAGAATATTTCTGAAGTTTTCAACAAATTACCTTTTTTATCAAAACTTTATTCCTTATATCAATTTAGTTCATTAAATACTGCAATTGTGCATTAAGGTCAAATACTGTCAACCAATTATTGTTGTGACCAAAATCCTATTTAAAATAAAAAAGCAGATACTAAATTATTTCAATAGGCTGCCTGAACATTGTTTATTCAACACTGTTTAACTGCACTTTGTTAATGCTTCATATAACCATAGTCCTGTCAGCTTATTCAAATGTATTTCTTTTAACAAATATTATCCACCTATAAGAAAGCCATTTTAATATATTTCATTTTCTGACAAATTATTATAATTTTTTTTTATAAAATACGGTGTGAGCATGTGAGGAATGCATACTTTTCCCGTTGTATAAATTGGACATGATTTGACTTTTGTAAATACTGTGAAAAAGTTGAGAATTTTAATATAAACATTTCAGGATCAAATAAAAATATGAGTTCTTACTCTTTGCAAGTAGTACTATGTTGAAGTTGACAGACAGGGAAAAATCTTCAAATTTTCATTCAAGACAGGAAGTTTATTATTCTTAAATGAGCTTGAGCTTCTTAACCAAGCCAACTACATATGGTACTAAAGATTTCTTTAAAAATGAAACACAAACCCATAAACCAATTTAAGCTGCTTAGAGGTAGGAGATAAATAAATGTACTTGATAAATCAATTAAAAGTTCATTTTTTAATAGAACCACCTTAAACTTGCTGTTAAATTAAATTATGCCAACTTCAACTCCTCATATATAATTATCTTACCCATTCTGAATGTACCTCTACACTTGCTCTGGCAGAAGAGGCCTATGGCATGTTCAAAGAATTCTGGCTGGTGAAGTTCAGGTGAAGGGCTTTCTCTGCTGTGCCTCTGCTTCTTTGGAACATCTTACCCCCTGCTTTGGCTCCCACCCTTCTAACCTTCCTTAACGGCCTAAAGACCTGGCTCTAACAGATGGTTTGGGGTCCCAACAGGGGAGTGTCACACTAGAAGTGATTGATGAATTAAGAGACAATCCACCTGTACATCACATTCCCTTCCTATTTTTGACAATTCTATTTTTTAATTGTAATTTCCATTCCATTTATTGTTTTAGAAATATTTCTGGTTTTAATGCTGTAAGCTGTCCAGGTGACAAATAAATAATAAAATAAAATAAAATAAATAATATACATGTCAAGTCATTTTCCCTTGAAAAAAAGATTTAAAGATCTTTATTATATAAACCATGGATATGGGGTGGGGGGAGCCTTCTTGTGGACCAAAGATGATCTAAAGAATTCTTCAAACCTGCTGTCTTTCCTGCTTGAGTTTAAATGTTATAATATTTATAACATTTGGTGCTAACAGGCCTGAGTCAATGTTTTGAAATAGGATTTTTTCTCTCCAATTTAGGAACAAACATAAGGAAGCAGGAAAGTGGTAAAACTACTCAGTACTTCTCCCACTAACCCAGACCATAAAGTATTTCCAAGTATAGGTGTGCATTTATTTTTTTGATGAGTTTGGAGCTTTAGCGGGTTTTAAAATAAACAAACAGAACTCAGCAATGTTGATTAAGAATATGTCCTCTCAGGTTTGTGATATATCGATTAAAAAGTCTGGTTTTAAGGTTGAGAAAAAGATGAAATATTTGCGAGTAATGTTCAGAAACACAAATACAAAATTGTTTCAAAATAATTATGTTCCCCTCTGGAATGATATTAAAAAGGAGCTACAAAGATGGGATAAATTATAATTATCACTACTGGGCAGAATTTCTGTTATTAATATGAATGTTTTATGAAACACGCTCTTTCTTTCTGTTTCAGACAATACTAATATTTGCAACTAATACTCCATTTGAACAATGGCAGAGGGATATTTCCAAGTTTATATAGAAAGGGAAGAAATCAAGAATTAGATATGTTACTGCAAGATGCTAAGGAAAAAGGGGGGTTGGGTTTACCAGATTTGAAATTGTATTTTGATGCATGTTGTTTGGTCCGACTAAAAGAGTGGGTGAACAAGAGGTTACTTGATTTGGATGGTCATGAATTAAAGTTTGGATGGCACGGTTATTTATGATATAATAAAGTTAAAGTAAATGTTGATTTCAACAATAATTTTTTAGACAAGCCGTATTAAATTGGAATAAATATAAAACAAAGTTTTTTTATGAAGTTGCCTCTTTGGATGTCTCCCCAAGAAGGTTGTTTTAAGAAAAGAAATAGTGGTGGACATATGGTAAAATAATATCTTTTAATCTTGGTGACCCTACCCTCAAGTCTAAGGAAGAGTTAGAATTAGAAGGTCATGTCTGGTTTACATACTTACAAGTGAAAGATTCAAATTAAATAAAAAGATTTATGGTTTGATTTTGTTAAAAACAAACTGGAAATTGTATTATGTGATAGTGATGACCATATTATTGTTAAGGTTTACAGAATGTTATTGAAATTGAATTTGGAAAGTGAAATGTAAAACATAAGATTCAGTGAAGGTGTGTTCTGATTGGTTAGGGGCTTGGGTGTGTTCTGATTGGATGGGGGGTTGGCTGTGCTCTGATTGGATGGGGGAGTGTTCTGTTTGGGTGGGGGCTTTGTTGTGCTCAGGTTAGTCTGAGTTGCAGGGGGATTTGACATGGTGAGCTGCATTGCTGTTGTTTGGCTTCGCGTTCATGGTCCTGCTCATCTTCATGGTGGGTGTCAGATTGCTTCATGTATGGATTGGGGGGGGTTTAAAGTGGCTAATGATGCAGCTGTGGTCTGGCTTCTGGTTTGTGGTCGTGCCTCATCATCAGTGTGGGTTTGGGTTTGCTTTTTGCGTGGATGTGTGGTGGTGACATCCTGTGTGGTTTTCGTGAATGTGGGTCTGGTGTCATTCTTTGTGTTAGGGACTCATTTGTCAATAAGGTCGGATTTCCAAATGGCTGGTACTAACATTGAGAAAACTAAAAAGAATGTTCAAAAGAGAGAAGGCTGGATGCAGACATCATAGAAATGACCAGAATACAGCTGGGACCAATAATGCAGTCTAGGAGCCTGGTGCAAGCATTAACTAACCTTATTTAAGGCGTTTCCACTAACTGGCTTTTAACCCTGACAATGTTGGAAGTTCCCAACGAAAGCTCAGTTTTATTAAAGTATTTTTGGATTCTCCTGGTAGGTCGTAAGTTATTTATTTTATATTATGAATATACCCAGGAGTCTCATTTTTACCGACATTATTAACCATATATGTGTGTGTGTGTGTGTGTGTGTGTGTGTGTGTGTGATCTCATTACCTATGGCAAAGGTTTATCAACAGTAGTAAATTTAATATGCTCCGTTCTTTTATAAAAATATGTTTCCAAAAGTTTTTGAACCAAATACAAGTTAACATAGACAATAGGAAGCTGTAGGAATAGTTTATGAGTTCCCAACCTTTTTTTTTACATGGTACAATTCATATCTCTTCCTTAATTTCTGTTTGTTATTAGAAGCAGAAAGCGATTTGTAAAGAAATTATATATTTGTATATAATTTGGGCTGACAGGTGCATCAAAAAACACTCAAGACACACACACACACACACATACACACACACACATATATATACATGCATATATACATACGTATATATATATATACATATATATATATACACACACACACATACATGCACACACACACATACACACACACATACATACATACACAAATCTTTGATTACTACCAAATTTGTAGAAGAAAATAAGACTGATCAGAGGCATTTTTTCAAACAGAGTCAAGTATTAGATTTGCAGCTTTAAAAGAATCTCTACCATATTTAAATCATCTAGTAGCAAGAAGGTGGGTGCTAAGATAAGGATCAGGCTGGAGGCAAATAAAGCTGTTATAATTATAGCTGGGAACACAATTTGTTAAAGGAAGTGTACTGTATAATTACAATTGAAATTTCAGCAACATGCCCACAGGCAATCCTACAGCTGTCAGGAACTGACAATGCTCATGAGTTCTTCTCAAACAGCAGATATTGTTGTAGTTTGAGACATCTTTTCTACAGCTAACTTGACTTTGAGGACTACACAATGCCTCCATTCTGTATGTATTCATTCTTTACCTTTGCCTTCTCTAATATACATAATATATCTGAATATATATCTCCAAACCATATGTTTCATGATAGCTCCTTCATTTTTTTTGTGAGAGGTGAAACATAGGCTTTAAAAAAAACTATTCAAAAGTACTAAACTAATGCTGGATCACATAGAACGCACCTATAGCAAGGATTATCACACAATAAAAAAGAAGTACCAGTTTCTTAATTTTTTCCTATTAAAATACACAGATAAAACACAAAGTTATTGTAATTTTATTATGGTAAGCAAAATATTTTTCCAGGACACTTTCAAACATAGAAGGGTGCTGATGACTGCTGATGTCATTGCATAGGATGATGTTTACTATAAAAAAGAAAGATAAAAACATTTAAGACAGTAATAGAGTTTGCAATGTGTAAGCTTTATTCCAGATTATAGAAATGCAAATATTTACCTGAATATATATTTCTGGGAAATAGAACAAAGTATTTTTTATAAATTCCTACAAAAGTAAAATATTCCAGAAAGATAGTTAAATAAGCAAGCTAAATTAAAACAAATTTGAAAAGAAAAAGGTTTAAATTTTGTTTAACTCCCTTACTGATTCTAAACCAATCTGTGTCACCCTAAAATGTTCTCACTGTTGCCTCTGGATCAGTGTACAGTGATCTGATGAATCTGATCAGATTGGTTGGGACACCAAGATAATGCAAAGTTGCCCATAGCTTATTATTTTCAATACAGTCAAAGGCTTTTTTGTAACCAATAAAGCACATATAAAGATCACATGCCTTTTCCATAATCCATCATATATTGGCAATGTGATCTCAAGTGCTGCGCCCCTTTCTAAAACCAATTTGTACATCAGGTAACTCTTTAATGATTTTTATCAACATCTTGCTTGCATTTGAAATCAATGCAATCGTGCAATAGTTGGAGAAGTCTCTGGAATCATCTTTCTTTACTAATAGGATAAAAACATATCTTTTTATCCTACTAGTAAAGAAAGAATAAAAACGTATCTTTTCCAGTTCTTGACATGTAGTCCATATCTCTTGACAGAGGGCAGTGATGATGTTAACTAGCACCAGTCTTAGTAATTCTGCATCAATACCTGGGACATTCCAGTTCAGCAATTTCCCCATGACTCATTCTACTTTTTCTTTCAAGATGTTTGATTCTTTATTAATTAATTAATAAAGAATAATTAATTATCATTAATTCTTTATGATAAGTCAAACTGATAAAAGAATCCTTCCGTATATTCTTTCCATCTGTTCTTGATCTTCTGCTGGTCACTTAGTACATTCCCACTGCAGTCTTCAACAGTTCCTTGCCATGCTAAAAAACTGGATTGCATCGTTTTCACTATGGCAAACATGACCTTCTTTAAATAACATACTATGGATGCATAGTTACAGTGTGAACTTTGCTGTCATCAAAAGTAGTAATGGTAGCTAACTTAATTTTAAAAGAGGATTAGAAGTTGATCATTTATAGATGATCTAAGTCTGATATATGGTTTCACTTGTAGAACAGCAGCTTCTTCACTAAAATCTACTGAAACTCAAACCTTCAAGAAAAGCAAAAAGAAAATTAGATACACGTATGAAGCATAGGCTCCAACGATTTCTAGTTTTGATGGCTGTTTCCTGTTTCCTCTAATATAAAACTACTAAGGAGAAAAAATACAACAGAGCCATTCCATTCCAGCAGTGTGCTGCAGCTGCCAAAAAAGCCAATACAATCCTAAGCTGCATTAACAGAGGGATACAATCAAGATCACATGAAGTGTTAGTACCATTTTATAATGCCTTGGTAAGACTACACTTGAAATATTGCATCCTGTTTTGGTCACCACATTATAAAAAAGATGTTGAGCCTCTAGAACAGGGGTGTCAAACTCGCAACATCACGTGATGTGTCATGACATATCACCACTTTTTTTCCATTGCTGGCAATGGGGTGGGCGCAGTTTTGGCATGACGCATTCGGTCCAAGGGCCGGCAGTTTGACACCCCTGCTCTAGAAAGAATTCAGAGAAGAGCAACAACGATTAGGAGACTAGAGGCTAAAACATATGAAGAACAGTTGCAGGAATTGGATATTTCTAGTTTAATGAAAAGATGGAATAAGGGTGACATGATAGCAGTTTTCCAATTCCTAAAGAGCTGCCATAAAGAAGGGGGTCAACCTGTTCTCCAAAGTACCTGAAGCTAGGACAAGAAACAGCAGATTGGAAGTAATCAAAAAGAAAACCAACCTAGAATTCTGGCTTGCCTCCAGAAGTTGTGGGTTCTCCAACACTAGAGATTTTTAAGGAGAGGTTGGACAACCATTTTACTGAAATGGTATGTTGTGATTCCATGCCAGCCTGTGCTCCCAACAGCTGAATCTGAAGAATCTGAGGAGGAGGTGGAGGAGGCATTTTAAGAGCCATCAGGGGCAGAGGGAGGCTCTGATGAATTACAGGACTCACTGTTTGATGCAGAGCCTGGGCCCTCCAGTCGTGTTCCTGATGAAGCTCAGCTGTGTGAGGACAATGAGTCAGACTCGGAGGACTCACACCTGATGGACATGCTAATTGATGCACGCACACGTCATCAATTAGCGAGAGTAAATCAGCAGCAGTCAATACGGCAACTCCAGGGTAAAAGGAGAAGGCACTGAGAGGCAACCCCTTGGGACTGCTGTATAAAAAGAGGAGGTGTGGGCAGTGCTGGTTGTTGAAGGCAACCGTTTGCAAAATATGTCGTTGGATCCTGCTCTGTTCGTCTTGCTTGTGACTACTCTTCTGTTTGCATCGTGTTTCCTGTGGATTATTTCCTTCATTTGGATTGAGTTTTGCTGTTTGTTTTGGACTATTTGGCAGGTTTGCCACCCATATTAAAAGGGGTTTTTTTGTTTTAAAGTCTCCAGCATATTTTATCAACAGGGGTTTGGTCCTTGTGCCTTTAACAAGGACGGCTATAGGCTGGAATAGAACATGGTATAGGGTTCTCTGCTTGAGCAAGGGGTTGGACTAGAAGACTTCCAAGGTCTCTTCCAACTCTGTTATTCTATTATTCATACTATGAATTCCTACAATCATTGGTTATCCACTGAAAGTTACAAATGATGCATTGTCTCAACTGGTAAGCTTTTCTACTGTTTCATTTGTTGATGTGATACCTTAATACAGAGGTCCCCAACCTTCTGTGCACCAGGGACCAGTTCTGTGGAGAAAAGTTTTTACGTAGACCGGAGAGTGCGTGGGTTTGTGTACTGCCTGCATCCCACGGATAAGGCTTTGTTTGTGCGGACTGGTTATTGGCATATTGTTGCCTGGTACCAGTCCATGGACCGGAGGTTGGGGACCCCTGCCTTAATATAAGCAAAGTGGTAGCTGAAATTTATTCTCAATTAAGTGTTAAACCAGAATTCTTTTCAACTAGTGGCCTTGGTAATCCCAACTGGTTCACCATACTTTGAGGAAATTAGTTTTAGAGGACCTGATGATGTCTAGGTTTGCATCAACAATGTAGAGAAATAGGGAGTCTCTCTTTTTTTTATCTCCAGAAACATATTATATGATAGGAAGATCTAAAATGGTAGCTGTTAGAACAGAAAACTGGTTTGAAAATTATATTTTTCTGTTTTGCATTTTAAAATCCAACTTTGACTTATAATTAAACAAATTATTCATTTTAGTCATTTTTTAAAAAAGTGATTACTTATAAAAAGCATAAAATTATGAGAAAATTATATTTTTTAATTGACCACAACAATTTTGCCCAAACATGCTGAGAACTCTGAATATACTTTTCTTATAAATCTGCACACTTTTCAGTGTAAAATGATCATTATGTTTTAATGTTATTTCACAGAAATAAACATGATTTTAAAATCTAGGTTATTTCTTTTTTTCCAAATTATTACGTTTGAAAATATAATTAGTTCATTAGAAAGGAAAGTACCACAACACACTATACTAATATATTATGCAGAAACAGCTTGAAAGATTTTATCAGCACATGAAATCGACTACACTATTATCATAATAAATTGGAAAAGTCAATGAATTTCTACAATTGCCTGATCTGAAGAACTTGTATGCCATTTTTAAACAAAAGCTAATCATTTCAGTATCTAAAATCTTCTAGTTATTTTTTTCTTCTATTCTATTTATTCTCCTTTAAATAAACTCATATTGAGGCTCCAAAACTTGTTTTATTCCAAATAAATGCCACATAAATACCGTATATGCCGGCATATAAGGCGACTTCCGCGAGCGCTAAAATTGGCACCAAAGATGGGGGTCGTCTTATACGCCGAGTCATCTTATACATTGGAAATACTGGTAATTTCCGGTGTATAAGACGATGTTCTAGGAATGCGGCCCGGCGATAAACACGGGGGTTGTCTTATACGCCGGCTCACCTTGTACGCCGGCATATACGGTACATCCTGGCATTTTAAAAGTTTATTATAGAACTAGCCAGTGCTTTTTTTGTAAAAAAAAAAAAAAAAAAAGTGCCGGAACTCACACATGCCATACAACCCGCCTTGCCTACCCTAGAAGGTTCCATCCAAAAAAGGTGCCAGAACTCTGTTCTGGGCGTTCTATGACAAAAAAAGCCCTGGAAATAGTTATGATTTGTATTATAACTTTCTATGTATTTAAATACTATTCCAGCTTACAATGGTTGAGATTAAGAAATTCTACCTTAAAGTATGTAAGAGCCATGGTGGGGCAATGATTAGAATGCAGTACTGCAGGCTACTTCTGCTGACTGCCAGCTTCCTGCAGTTTATAATAATAATAATAGTAAAGTTGGAAGGGACCTTGGAGGTCATCCAGTCCAATCCCCTGCTCAGGCAGAAACCCTATACCATTTCAGACAAATGGCTGTCCAGTCTCTTCTTAAAGACTTCCAGTGTTGGAGCATTCACCGCTTCTGGAGGCATGTTGTTCTACTGGTTAATTGTTCTAACTGTCAGGAAGTTTCTCCTTAGTTCTAGGTTGCTTCTCTCCTTGATTAGTTTCCATCCGTTGTTTCTTGTCCTGCCTTCAGGCGCTTTGGAAAATAGCAGCCCCCAGATATTGGAATACTGCTATAATGTCCCCCCTCGTCCTTCTCTTCATTAAACTAGACATACCCAATTCCATCAACCTTTCCTTATATGTTTTAACCTCCAGTCTCCTAATCATCTTTGTTGCTCTTCTCTGTACTTTCTAGAGTCTCAACATCTTTTTTATATCGTGGTGACCAAAACTGGATGCAGTATTCCAAGTGTGGCCTTACCAAGGCATTGTAGAGTGGTATTAATACTTTACATGATCTTGATTCTATCCCTGTTAATGCAGCCTAGCACTGTGTTGGCTTTTTTGGCAGCTGCAGCACACTGCTGACTCATATTTAAATGATTGTCCACTAGGACTCCGAGATCCCTCTCAGTTACTACTATTGAGCAAGGTACCCCCTATACTATACCTGTGCATTTGGTTTTTCTTGCCTAAATGTAGAACCTTACTTTTTTCACCACTGAATTTGTTAGATAGTGCCCAGTGCTCAAGTCTCTCCAGATCCTTCTATATCTTAAGCCTGTATTCTGGAGTGTTGGCTATTCCTGCCAACTTGGTTTCGTCTGCAAATTTGATGAGTTCCCCATCTATCCCCTCGTCCAAATTGTTGATGGAGATGTTGAAGAGCACTGGCCCAGAATAAAGCCCTGGGGCACCCCACTACACATTTCCCTTCATGTAGATGCGGTTCCGTTTAGGACCACACGCTGAGTACGGCCGGTCAGCCAGCTATGGATCCATCTGGTGGTGATGTTGTCTACCCCACATTTTTCTATCTTGTCAAATAATAGGGTGTGATCTACTTTATCAAATGCCTTACTGAAGTGCAAGTAAATTATATCCACAGCATTCCTCTGATCCACTAATTTTGTCACTTGGTCAAAGAATGCAATAAGATTTGTCTGGCATGATCTATTTTTGACAAACCCTATGTTGGCTTTTATTAATGACTTGGTTTGCCTCTAGGTGTTCGCTGATTCATTGTTTGATTATCTTTTCCAGGATCTTCCCAGGTATTGAGGTCAGGCTGATAGGTCTGTAATTTCCTGGGTCCATTTTTTTTTCCTTTTTTGAAGATGGGAACTACATCAACTCTTTTCCAGTCCTCTGGTAGCTTCCCTGTGCTCCAGGATCTTTGAAAAATATAGTTCAGTGGTTCTGAGATCACTGAGAACCCTGGAGTGTAATCCATCTGGTCCTGGCGATTTGAACTCGTCTAGGCTGGACAAGTGCTCACTTTTCATTTTCTTGCCTATCTTAACTTGTGTTTCTATTCTGTTTTTTATGCCACTATTTTTGATAGGTTGGACTATTTTTTTCCCTTTGTGTAAAGACAGATGCAAAAAACAAGTTAAATGGTTCTGCTTTCTCCCTATTGCTTGTCACCTTCTTGCCACTTTTACCCACTAATGCACCAATCGTTTCCTTCACTTTTTTCTTGTTTTTTACATTTTGAAAGAAGCTTTTTTTTTGTTATTGGCAGTTTGATTCTCACCGGCTCAAGGTTGACTCAGCCTTCCATCTTCAGAGGTCAGTAAAATGAGGATCCAGATTGTTGGAGCAACATGCTGACTCTGTAAACTGTTTAGAAAGAGCTATAAAGCACTGTGAAATGCTATATAAGTCTAAATGCTATTGTTATATATCACTGTTCACTTCCATTTATATATCTAAAAATATTATTTATTATTAAATATAATAAGAACCAAGGTAAAATTCTAGAAAAATAAAATATTTAATCCTTTTCATTATTCATTATTATTATTTATAACCTGTTTCCTATTTAATTGACTAGCCAGGTAACAGCACCAATTCAATCTAGGCTGAACTTAAAAATATAAACAGTTAGAATTAATACTTGATTGAACTACCAGATGTATACCCTGAATTAAACTAGTAGCACATTTAAACTCTACTTGAACTTTTAAAAAATAGTTGATGCACAGCATTGTCCAGGAATATACACGGAGTAACTTTAGGTATAGACACTGAGGATTTCACAGGAAAGGTATTTCAGCTGATATATCGGGTTTTCACTCATTTTTACAGACACACACACACACATATATGGCTTCCAGCATTAATTGGACATTCCAGCATTTTTAATTGACAGTTTGCACCCATGACTAATGAATGCTCAGTGTTTGGGTATAGATCAGCCTGAATTTACAACCAATCATTTAAGGATAGTTCAAAGTTATAATGGACCTTCTCAGAGCTATGGGAGTCAAGTTATCACACTGAATGTTTGCAATTGGCTCATTTTTATGGCCATTTGAAATATCCCACACTCACATAATCACAATTTACAATGGGATTTTTTTAAATTAAAGTTTTACTAATTTTTAAGAATCACAGTCTTTAATGCTTAGTAAATATATTGTCTGGGTTCAAATATTTAACATTAATTTTTTTCAATATAAATCTGCTCAATACTATACAATCCAGTATTTTTTCCCTGATCATCCTTTCTTCTCCATATTTTTTCCTTTTCCCTTCATTACACCACTACAATTTTGGTACTGTTAATGTATACAAAGTTAGATATAAGCTTCTTTATCATATTTTACTAATATCATACAAATAACAATAATATCAATTCATAAAATAATGTCAAATCATTAATCAATATCCTGTTTTTATACTCTTGTTAAAGTTTGATTTCCCATCAGTATTTGAAATATCTTTATCGGTTATGATTTTCTCGATATTAAACATTTATATAGCTGAAAATTTTATTCAAATCAATCCTCCTCTTATCTTCATATTTCCCATATCCCATTTCCCATTCCCAAGAAAAGAAAAAAGCTATCTTAATTCTAAATCCTATCTTTCATTATAAAAGTCTAATTATGTCTAAAAATCTTCTATTCTTTTAATCTTATTCAAAGGAGTATTTAAATCTGTAACGCCCCCTCTAAAAGGTCAAATCTTCTGTTTTTTAAATCTGACTCTTGCTTTCTTTCTTTGCCAAGTCACTTTCCAAGCCAGGGCAATTACATTGCCAAGGGATTTTCTTTTTCTTTTTGTAACAATTGCTTGGCATGAGGAAGATAATTTAGGTAGGGTATTTTGGGGGGAGGGGAATTCTGCCTATTTATATTCCTTAAACAACTCCCAGTTCCTTTCTCCCTCCATTTCTCTTTTTATTTCCTGTCTCCTGAGTTGTGACATTTCTCTCAATAGCACCATATTCCCTTTTTTTAAACATCTTTTTCCTTGCCATCAGATATATTTTGTAGACCTAAGGGGTAAAAGGTCTTTTGCATTTTCATTGTTATAGCTAAGTCTTGCAGTTCTCTTATCTATGCCATCTCTAAATCCATTTCCTCTGTTTTGTCTTCTGATTTCTAGATTATTTGTTCACACTTTGTGGTCATTATCTGAGAGCTTTCTAGTTGTAGATTTAATTTGGAGATTTGCTCATTTATATTGTCTAGATTGTTTTTAGTCTCATTATGATTTCTTTTTATATCTTCTTTGCATTCAACAATTGTTTGGTGAATTAGTTGTAGCATAGAATATATTTCTTTCTGAAAGGTGTTTGTTATTTCTTGAGGCATCATTCTTGGAGATTAGTATCCTTTATAATGTATCCTTTATAATCCAATAGATTCCAAAGTATAGGTTCAGTTCTGAAAGCAATATTTTATAGTAATCCCTTGACTCAAGTATCCCAAAAATTGTCAATCAGGCAAGGCTGTAATCCACAATGTTTGAAGTGTTCAAAATGTTCAACCTCTCTGAAAACAGCTCAAAAGTCTCTCCCAGCCATGCATAGTCCAAACTGAATTTTTTCTTTCTTTCCCACTTGAAATTAAAATTAAAAGTCCAAGCTCGGCAGATATTTATAATCGAAGAAAGTCAGGATGATAAATATGCCACAACATTTGCCTTTATTGCCAGCTGTTCTTCCAGGGTAAGCATCACCAAGCAAATTATAGTGCTGTGCACAAATCCACCACTAGATGTCATTCAAAGTCCATTTTCCACTCTTAAAATAAAGGATTGATTTCTTATATTTCACCTCAATGTTTTGTTTTGTTTTCAAAGAGAAAATCTTAACAGTTATCTCAGTTCTCAAATTTATCAAAATGGTAGTTTTATTACTTTCATTTCAGTATTATGTATTTCCGTCCCCTTTAAATTTAAAACACCGCTTCCGTTCACATTCAGAGGTTTTAGTCTTCTTGGGAGCCTTTCCCAGGAAATTCAGTTGTAAAATAGTAAAGAAAGGATCAATAATCTCACCCAGTCCAAACATGCTGTTTACAACTTGCTAATTAAAGCTTTTGTTCTTCGGTTGTCAGCAGCTAATGGCCGGTTACCGAGGTGTGTCTGGTCTTTCCCCTGCTGGTTAAAGGGCTTTCCTTCAATCGAACGGAGAGACTGCCATCTCTCTGTGATCGACAAGGCACCCCTCCTTCTCCATCGCCTCTTCAGGGTGACTTTAGGCCCTTTTCAGGGCCCCCAGCAAGGCAAAATCAGGCACGGAAGGCAGAGCCTTGCCTTCCTGTGCCCGTCTCGCCGCGATGCAAAACCTTGCAATAACATTTTTGTAGGTTTTATAGGTTTCTAGTGCTTATTTAGTTTCTTGCAAAAAATGCTCCATGGAGAAAATGGATTTGCTTAATGACAGTCATAAAAAATGGTCGTAATTTTGAATCCAATCATGTGTTATTGACTTATGACCCCAACGACTTTTAACTAATATTCTGAGCTTAACTTCATCAAGTATCACATAGTCTTTCTAATATATGAAAAATCTTTCACAATAATATAACATATTAATATAAAAATATAACTATCATTATGAACCTATCCAGGCATTAGAGATTTCCAAGGAAGACGTTTCTAAAGATCCCTCAACTCTAAGGCCCATGGCCTTTTCCTTTTTGGAATTTGGTTTTTAAAACGTTTGTTTAGATTTGTGATTTCAAATATAAGGAAAACTACTTATCTTTAATCTAAATATGATTCATTACAGTAATACTAGTTTTAGTTTTCTTATGTTTCCTTCTGGTTTTTTTATTTGTTATATGTTTCTTTTAAGATGTAATTTTGAAACAAAATTGTAAACCACTATGGTCCACAATTATAAATAAATACTCAGGGTGGGGAACACAGTCTCATAGTCAGATTTATCAGATAACACAATGCTTTTTTTATGGGCCATAAAAGAAGACAAACTAATCCTGTATTTGTCATCGCAACTTTTGCTCAACTCCTTTCAAGCTATTATTATTTACTGCATATACATCATGTGATTTTCAAAATGAACACAATATATATGGCCCTAATTTTGTACATACAAGACTCATATAAGATGACCTTGAAGTTGGGTCTCTTGGAACAAAATCAAATAAATATCTCAATCATTGTAGATACACTTGATTCTCTGAAAAAAGTAACTTATCTAGTTGTGTACTGGGATTAGATTGTCCACCCTAGATGAGTTCCTTCAGAGCCAGAGTTCTGAAGGAGCTGGCAGAAGTTAATCTTGGACCCACTGAACCATATCTTTCTAAGATCCTGGAATACCAGGAAATTACAAAAGAACTGGAAGAGAGCTGATGTGGTTCCCATCTTCAAAAAAAGGGGGGAAATGGATCCAGGAAACTACAGACCTACCAACTTGATTTCAATACCTGGTAAGATTTTGGAAAAGATAATCAAACAACAGATCTATGAACATCTAGAAGCAGGCAAAGTTATAACCAGAAGCCAACATGGGTTTGTCAAAAACAGAGTATGTCAAATAAATTTTATTTCATTTTTTTAACAAAGTGACTAAATTAATGGACCAGCAAAATGCTGTGGACATAGTATATTTGGATTACAGTAAGGCATTTGACAAAGTATACCACAACCTACTTCTTGGTAAGTTAAAACTATGTGGGACAGACAGTATCACCACAAAATTGATTCATAACTGGCTGACCAACTGCACTCAATGTCTAGTCCTTAACGGAACTACATATACAGGGAGGGAATAAGTAGTGGGGCACCCCAAGGTTCTGTATGGCCCAGTATTCTTCAACATCTTCATAAATAATTTAAATGAAAGGATGGAGAGGGAACTCATTAAATTTGCAGATGACACCAAGCCTGCAGGAATAGCCAGCAGCCAGAAGGTAGGTTCAAGATCCAGAAGGATCTTGATAAACTTGAACATAGGGCGCTATCTAACAAAATGAAATTCACATAGTTTTACACATAGGTGAGAAAAACCAGATGCACAGCTATTGAGTAGATGGAACCTGTCTCCACAGCAGTGATTGCAAGACAGATCTAAGAGTCCTAATGGACAAACACTAAAACATGTAGAAATTGGGGATATCTTGTCTAGTAAAAAAAGAACCGAGGTGTCATGATACTAGTGTTCCAATATTTGAGAGGCTTTCACAAAGAAAAGAGAGTCAACCTATTCTCCAAAGTACTTGAAGGCAGAACAAGAAGGAATGGATGGAAACTAATCAAAGAGATAACCAACCTAGAACTAAGGAGAAATTTCCTGACCATTAGAACAATTAATCAATAGAACGGATGACTTCAGAAGTTGTGGGTGCTCCATCACTGGAGGTTTTTAAGAAGAGATTACAGTTTCCTGGGGAAAACTCTAGAAGACCTCCAAGGTTCCTTCCAACTCTGTTATTCTGTTATTCATATTTGTGAGTTCCTACAGGCTTCTGGTTATCGGAAATTACAAATTTGGCTTGGCTCATACGGCAGGCTCTTCTATTCTTTCATTTGTTGATGTGATATATATTACTATAAACAAAGTGCTAGCTAAGATTTATTCTAGATTAAGTGTTAAACCAGCAAGGGGTTGGAGTAGAGGATCTCATAATGTACTTTCCAACACTATTAAATATTTTGTGCGGGATTATACTCATTTTTAATAGAATTATTACAGCATATGAATTTCTCCAAACAGAGTAATGATAAGCAAAACTGAATCACCAATGGTTCATTTCAAATGGCTTCCCGTACGTACCTGCCAGTCTTTCCTCTCCCAAAGGCTGCTTTTTTAACTTAATATACTGAACAAACATAACTGTGAACACTCATGTGTGACTATTCCCAAAACAAGTTGATATAGATCAAAGGACATCCAACTATTGGCAGCTCTATTGTGTAATTTGTTGTACTTTTTTTAACCATTTTCAGATCACTTGTTTACTGAAAGCAGTCTTCTCCAGCATGATGACTGAAGAATCCACCAATGGGTTATTTCAATCCTCCTGCTCAATCAGACCAATTTGTCAAGTTGTCACGCCTCCTCATTATCTGGGCTTCCAGTTTCATTTTGGTCTTTCGCCCATGAGGACATGATATCTTGACTCTCGTTACTTTGGAGCAGGTCAGATTAGATTTACATACTCATTGGTGGATTCTCAAAATTAGGAGAACTAGTAGAAATTATTTTCTCTTCTGGGGATTCTGATTCGAATTTCCTTACCTTCTGGGTTTGAGTAGGACTCTCTCCAGGACTGGGGGGGGGCGGTTCTTTCCCTTCCTTATTTTAGCGTTTTGCTAAGTTATTACAGCGACTCCTGACAGAACTAGGAAGAGTTTCCCTTCGGGGTGCTTTAGGGAGATTCCTTGCTTATTTCCCTCACTAGCTTGCGTTTTTGGATTTGTCATCTGGTGGCCGCCATTTTGAAGCCTCGTGGCTTCTTCTGACCAGGCTCGGTCAGGGATCTGAATAGCGGCCGCTATTTTGGACCTGCGGAGTACCCTTTTTGACGACAAAATTACTTCATCACAGTGATTTTGCGGTTTCGCTAGAGCAGCGACAGGAGGGGAAATCTTTTCCTGGTGTTTCCTTGCTGTTTGGCTTGCTCGTGGCTCCTGCTGAAGTGGAGGCTGCCTCGTGATGCCACGACGAGCTTTTCTTCGCGCCTAATAGCTGTTAGGTGCGTTTTCAAACTCTGTTCCCTGAATCTGCTGTAAAACCTCGAATTCAGCCATTGGTTTTGGAAACATCTTGGATTTTATTAGGAGGCTTCATTAATCTCCTCTACCTTCTCCCTCCAACCCCCCTTCCCCCTTTCTCTCACCACTTAGAGCGTCCACCGTTTTGGAGTCATTTTTCCTGAGGGAAACACCCTCACCCAGGCCAGGACGCCATTTGGTGGTCGTCACTTTAGTAGAGTTTAACAGAGTTTTACTAAATTTCGCACATTATTATCATTGCTACTAATCTTCCTTGAGCCTTGGTGTTTCAGAATTTATTTTTTAGTATTGAGGACACAGGAAGGTGGAATCAACAACAGCAATGGTTCTTCAGGCCTGGTTGCCCATTGCCTGTCTGCATCTAGTGGCTGTTCCAAGTTCCTGACCATCGCCACTATTGTGGGACACGTGTGATTTCACCTCAACCATTGCGGAGTGACAAACACTTCTGCGCCAGGCGTGTGTTCAGGTTAGCCAGTGGGCTGACTCACGCCAATCCACATGAAGTCAATTCCCCCTTCACGGGGGCCTCTGAAATCCCTTGCAGACTGAGTCAGTCCCAAAGTTATCTTTGGGTTGCATCTCGATGGAAATGGCAGGAACCACTGAGCCAACCCCTCTGGAAGCAGACATCATTCCCGTCCAAGCTGAGCCGGCACCTGAGGCACCTTCAGGCACCTTCAAATCCAAATCTAAACATGGCAGGAGGGTTGGCAGGGCAAGCGACAGGCAGGCCGAACGTACACACAGAGCTCTGGAGAAGCAATTCTCCCAAGCCCAACGCTTGGCTGCTGAGAGAGGTGTTCCATTGTCGACCTCAACACCACCTGAAACGGGACGCCTCAACTGTCCACATCAAGAGCTTGGATGTCGGAGAACATGCATCAACAGGGCTCGACTCAGACCCTTGGTCAGGTAGGACCACCCCTGTTTGTGGAGGACCTTGATTTGCCAGGTACATCGACAGCACCCACTGCTGCTATTGCACTACCTGCTGCGGGGTTACGGCCTCCACTAGAGCAGTCTCTCTCCTACCAGCTCAAAGCTTGGATAACACAGGCCGTGTCCCAAGCCATGCCGTTAATGGGTCACCAGAAGGTGTCTCCCATTCCGGGACCTTCTTCTTCTGCACCAACAACCGCCACACATCCTTCCCTGGATCAGTCAGGTATGGTCTCCCCATCCCATTCTCCTGTTTCCGACTCTGATGTTTCAGATTATGAGGAAGGTAAGGAGGGTTGGTCAGATTGTGAGGAACCCACTTACGAATCTCAATCTATGTCAGAGCTGTTCAATTCTTCACTTTTTCCTGAATTACTGTGCAGAGCCTGCGAGGCCAGCAAGCTTTCCTCACATCCGGTCTCAATCCCTCAACCTTCCTCTGATCAGGTATGTAATCCTGTTTGCTGAGCCAGTAGACAAACATCTCCAAATTCCCTGTCCCGTTATTCCTTAAAAATATTTGGGGACAGTGGGAGTCACCAGCTGCTCAACCTACTCAGGGCGTGGCTGAGCGCAAAATAGTAGACATGCCAAAGACTTTAGTGGACTTATTAGAAGTTCCAAAGGTAGATGAATCTCTGGCCTCGTTATTTTCAACCGCCAGCCTCCCAGCAGATGTATCGGACTCCCTTAAGGCAGAGGATAAAAAAATCTGAAATGGCCTTGCGCAAGGCACATTTGGCATCTTCCTGGGCGGCTAAGGCAGCTACGGCCACTTCCTTCTTTGCAAGGATTTCTATTACCTGGCTTCGTCAATTGCAGGATAGAATTCCGTTGGAAGAAACCAGGATCCATCAGGACCTGACCAAATTACTAGCCACATCCGAGTATATGGCGGATGTCACCCTGTTTGGCCAAACATTCAGCCCGGGCAATGGCCTCCAGCACTAGGAGGCTGTTGTGGCTAAAAAATTGGAAGGCCGAAAGTAAACATAATTGGTGTGCAACCACGACCCCCTTCACGGGCGGCAAACTATTTGGGGACGTCTTAACGCCATATCTCACTGAGAACAAACAGAAACAAAAAGTGATTTCGCATGTAGCGAGGAGAACTACCAGACGGTTTGTTCCTTACAATCGCCGGCAGTCCTTTCAGACTGGGGCCGCGATGGAGCCTGTGCAACCATACCAACCAACAGCTCCCAGAGCTGAACACTCCTTTGACAGGACAGGTTATAGGGACAGAACCAGGTACCAGCCACAAACCAAACATTCATTTCATGGCAGAGGGGGTCGACCCTTCCGTCACTGAAAATGACTCAGAAGGAGGCCCTCTCATTGGCGGCAGATTATTCTCTTCATACGCCAATGGGAAAACATGACCACAGACTCCTGGGTCCTGCCTGTCCCTGGAGTTCAAGTCTACGCCATTAGACCGCTTCATGTCTTGCCCGGCTATGAGAAACCATGTAAAAAGGGGACTCATGGAAGACGCTATCCAACACCTACTCACCATCAAGGCAATAGAGGACGTTCCCCCAAACCAGGCGGGACTGGGGTACTATTCCATCCTGTTTGTAGTCCCAAAGTCTTCTGGGGGATGGAGGGTGATCCTCGATCTTAAGGGACTGAACCTCCACCTTCAATACAAGAGGTTCAAAATGCAAATGTTACATTCCATCTTAACCAGTATCAGGTGGGGAGATCTATTGACCTCAATAGATCTAAAGGAAGCGTACCTACACATTCCTATTCTCCCGGATCATCGCAGATACCTGCGATTCTGTTACCTCAACCGCCATTATCTCTCCTCAGTCCCCAGGGTCTTTACCAAAATTCTGGCAGTGTTGGCAGCTCACTTAAGGCTGGTTCCCGTAAGGGTCCAGCGTTATCTGGATGACGTTCTGATCCAGTCTCTGTCAGTCTCAGCGGCCCAGACAGATTTGGCCTTCACCTTAAGAACCCTGCAGAATCACGGCTTCCTGATAAATTTCAGAAAGAGACAGATGACTTCCTCTACCCACCTGCTTCATCTGGGAGCAGTGATAGACACAGACTCATACCATGTGTACTTGACAGAGGAGAGGCGCAGGAGCATCAGAGACCTGGCACGCAAGATGAGCAGACACAGGACTGTCATTGGCCACGCTTTCTCAACTCCTAGGCAAGCTAATATCCTGCATAGCTATAGTGCCGTGGGCCCGCCTACATGCCCGGGACCTGCAGTGGTTCCTACTCCCGTACCAGAGACAGCACACCAGCACATCCAACAGGCTGGTACATTTATCACTCGGCTGGTGGACTTCATCGGCCATTCACAAAGGGACCTTGTTCAAGGAGCCCACTTGAGTTCAGGTGACCACGGATGCAAGTCTCTTTGGTTGGGGGGCTCATCTCGAATCACAGATAGCTCAAGGGCAGTGGTCACAAACAGACCTCAGACATAGCATAAACTGGTTAGAGCTCAGAGCAATACATCTCACTCTTCTAAAGTTCCACACACTAGTAAGGGGAAAGCATGTACTGGTCGGAACGACAACGTGGCCGCAAAAGTCCACGTGAACCGGCAAGGGGGCACATAGTCCAAGTCCCTCATGACAGAGGCTTGAGTGTTGAGCTCCTGGGCAGAGAAACACCTGCTCTCTATCAGAACCGAGCACATCTCGGGAGAGGCAAATCGACAGGTGGACTTCCTCAGCAGGTCGATGGTGGATCATTCGGAATGGATGTTACATCCAGAGAATTTCAGGCAGATATCGGACAGGTTTGGTCATCCGATCATGGACCTGTTTGTCTCCCCGGAGAACGCTCAGCTGCCCAGTTTTTTCTCTTGGTTCCCCTCCCGGAGAGCATAGGGGATGGACGTGCTATGCTGCAAGTGACTTCAGGGCCTATTGTACACTTTTCCCCCATTGCCTCTAATTCCAACAGTGATCAGGAAGATCCTGGAGGAACAGGCGGAACTGGTCTTCATCGCTCCTCACTGGTCCAGGAGTCCTTGGTTCGGGGACCTGATGAGTCTTTCATCCTCAGCTCCATGGCGGATTCCCAACAGCCAGATTCGGCTGATGCAGGGGGATCTTCAATATCCAGACCCCCAATGGCTGCAATTGACCACCTGGTACTTGAGCGCCGTACCCTAACTAGGGAATCTTATTCGGCGGAGGTGATCGACATGATTCAGGCTGCCAGGAGACCAGCAACAAACTGCATTCTTCCACACGTGGAAGAATTTTTGTCGCTAGTGCGACAAGAAAGTCTAGCACAGGTGACTATTCCCAGGGTCTTAGAATATTTGATGGAGGGTGTCAACAAAGGCCTGGCGCCCAACACTTTACGCAGACAGTTAGCAGCACTTTTCTCAGTACTCTCTTGGGAGTCCTCAGAGTCCTTATCACGGCATCCTGCCATCCGGGCCTTCCTTAAGGGAGTCACGAATAGTAGGCCACCCATAATTCATAGGTATCCCTCTTGGGACTTACCTCGAGTCCTTCAGGCACTGACCTTAGCTCCCTTAGAAGCACTCAAAACGTGCTCATTGCGACACCTGTTGCTCAAGTTCTCCTTCCTGATTGCTATTACCTCAGCCAGATGCATTTCTGAATTGGCTGCCTTGTCGGTTAGGAAGGATCTGTGCACGTTTCATGAGGATAGGGTGGTTCTCAGGCTAGACCTTTCATTCATTCCTAAGGTTAATAGTTTTCCATAGAGCACAGGAGGTCATCCTTCCAAATTTCTGCCCTCACCCGTCACATGAATTGGAACGTTGTTGGCACACTTGGATATAAGGAGAACATTACGTTGTTATATCAAATGCACGGCATCCTTCCATAAATCAGAAGCTCTGTTTGTGTCGTTCCAGCCTTCTACAATGAGTCAAAAGACACCAACTTCCATCATTGGCAGGTGGATCAGGATTGTATCTCGTGCGCTTACATTTCTCTTGCCTTACCAGTTCCTCCTCATGTGACAGCACATTCCACAGTGCCGCTACAACTGTGGCGTGGGCTACCCAGGTGTCCACTGAGGACATCTGCAGGGTGGCGACGTGGTCTTCACCATCGCCGTTCATTAAGCATTATCGTTTAGATAAATTTGCGTCGGCTGAGGCCGCTTTTGGTAGGCGTATTTTGCAACAAGTGGTCATGCCATCTGGGGGTCCGGCCCCAACTGACTCCCACCCTTAGGAACTCCGGAGGCTTTGGTATGTCCCATTGGTGGATTCTTCAGTCATCATGCTGGAGTAGGAGCGTTGGCTTACCTGAAGGGGCGTTGTCTTACCTGAACGCCTTTTCTCAGCAGGATGATGTAGAGTCCAAATGGATGGGTTCTATGACGGCCTTCCTGCCTGGCAGACTGGGTAAAAACTTCGGCCACACCCCTTCCTTTGGGCGTGACCCCAGTTTTGACTTAGGCGAGAAACTTTGTTGGAATTAACATTGCAGCTCTTTATTATATCATTATTACATCCCTGCCTAGACCTATCCTCTGGGTGGGCTTGGACTCTACATCATCCTGCTGAGAAAAGGCGTTCAGGTAAGACAACGCCCCTTCTCCAGCAGGATGGCTGTAGAGTCCAAATGGATGGGACATACCAAAGCCCTCATGTCCCCCTGGGAGGGAATGTCTAGGCTACCGAACTCTGAGCAGATACGACTTGTTGAAGAACTCTTCTGCCAAAAGCCGCGTCTGCTGCTGCTAGGGAGTCTAAACGGTAATGTCGAATGAAAACCGAAGGTGAGGACCAGGTTGCGGCCCTGCAAATCTCTTCCACCGGAGCTTGCGTTAGCCACGCCGCAGATGTGGCTGCGCTCCGAGTTGAGTGGGCAGTCACCTGAGTGGGTGCTGGCAAATCCTGTGAGACGTATGCCTGTGCTATGCAGGCTCTGATCCACCTGCCTATGGTGGAAGGAGATACCTTCTTTCCCATAGTTGATGGTTGAAAGGACACAAATAATGCTTCAGTCTTTCGGAAAGCCGAGGTGCGTTTCACGTAGAAACACAGCGCTCTCCGCACGTCTAGCTTGTGCCATCTGTGTTCTAGCCTATGTTTGGGTCTTGGACAGAAATCGGGAAGCGTAAGTTCCTGAGATCTGTGAAAGATGCTATTTACTTTCGGAATGAAGGTCGGGTCTGGTCTAAGAACGACCCTGTCTTTGAAAAAGGTACACAGATCCTTCCTTACTGACAGTGCTGCTAGTTCTGAAATCCTCCTTGCTGAAGTAATTGCCACAAGGAAAGCTACCTTCAGTGATAGGTGATGGAATGAGCATGTTTCAAGAGGTTCGAAGGGTGCTGATGTCAAGGCTAGAAGGACCTTAGGCAGGTTCCAGGACGGGTACCTGTGTATGACTGGGGGCTTTGTGTTAGATGCCCCTTTTAAAAAGGCACTAATCGCTGGATGTTGTGCTAGGGAAGTTAAGTTGTCGCAGGAGAGTACAGTTGAGAGGGCCACTATCTGTCTGCGGATAGTATTGACTGACAGGCCCTTATTAAGACCCTCCAATAGGTAATCTAGGATATTAGGGATAGATACTGCGGTCGGGTCTAGGTGAAGCGAAGCGCACCACCTACAAAATCCCTTCCATGTAGCGTCGTAAATCCTATTAGTGGACGCTCTTCGTGATGCCTGTATGATCGATATCACCCCTGCCGAATAAGATTGTTTTGTTAAGCTTTGCCGCTCAAATGCCAAGCGGCTAGATGTAGCCACTGGGGATCTGGGTGTACAAGCTTGCCCTGACTGAGTTTTACCCTGTCCGGGGGAATACTCCACGGAGGTGATATCGAAAGGTCCACGAGGTCGGCAAACCACGGGCGCCGTGGCCAGTGAGGGGCAATGCAGACCATCTCTGCGCCCTCCAGGATCATCTTGCGTATGGTCGCCGGTATTAATGGCAGCGGTGGGAAGGCGTACAGGAGTTGCGCCGGCCACCGGCACCTGAGAGCATCCGTTCCCTCCGATCCCGGGGACGGGAATCTGGAGAAGAACCTGGGGAGTTGTGTGTTCTTGTGGTTGGCAAATAGATCTAGGTGCGGTTGTCCGAACCTCCGGGAGATCTCCTCGAAGAGAACCGGGTCCAGACGCCATTCCGACTGGTCCACCTTGGCTCTGCTCAGGGAGTCTGCCTGGGTGTTTGTCTCCCCTGAGATGTGTTCCGCTCTGATGGAACTCACATTGGTTTCTGCCCACCGAGCCAGAGCCAATGCTTCCTTCATTAGTTCCACTGATCTCGTTCCTCCCTCCTTGTTTACATGTGCCTTGGCTGCTACATTGTCTGTTAGCACGAGGACGTGCCTCCTCGTTACTAGGTGAGAAAAATGACGGAGGGCCAGGTGTATGGCCCGGAGCTCCAGCCAGTTGATGCTGTGTGACAGGTCCTTCTGTCCCCACTGGCCCTGTGCTATCTGGGCTCCCAAGTGGGCTCCCCATCCGAACAGGCTCGCGTCTGTCGTGAGTGTGACCCTGTCCGGTTCCCTGAATATGCTCCCCTTGAGTGTCGTGGGGGATAGCCACCATTTTAGTGATTTCCTCACCTGTGCTGGTACCAGCACTCTCCTGTTGGAGGTGCTGAGGTTCCTCCTCTGGTAGGGTAGGAGGAACCACTGCAACTCCCTCGAGTGGAGCCTTGCCCATGGGATGATGCCCATGCAAGATATCATCTTCCCCAGGAGCTTCGAGAGTTGTAGCAAGGGCACTCTCCTGATCTTTTGAATTTGGTGAATTAACTTGGATATGCTGATCAGTCGCTCCTGGGAAAGGTATACCCTGCACTGTGACGTGTCTATCACCGCGCCCAGGTGTTGCAGTCTCCTTGAGGGAATGAGGTGGCTCTTGTTTAGATTGACCGAGAATCTGTGTCCCTGGAGGGTTCGGATTGTGGTCTCGAGATCTGCCCTTGCTTGTTCCCGAGATCTGGACTGAATCAAGATGTCGTCCAGATAAAACTGAACGCGAACCGGGATCAACCTGAGATGGGCCGCTATTACGGCTAGGATCTTGGTGAATACCCTTGGTGCTGATGATAGTCCGAAGGGTAATGCCCTGTATTGGTAATGCCGACCCGCGTAGGTAAATCTGAGGAATTTCCGGTAGCTGGGATGGATGGGGATGTGTAGGTACGCCTCTGTGAGATCTATTGAGGATAATAGATCGTCTTCCCTGACGCTGGCTAGGATGGATTTCAAGGAGTGCATCTTGAACCTCCTGTACTTTATGAAATAGTTCAGGCCCTTCAGGTCCAAGATTGCTCTCCACCCTCCTGATGTCTTTGGGATAACGAAGAGGATAGAATAAAATCCTCTTCCCTCCTCTTCCTTTGGTACCCTCTCTATGGCCTGAATTGACAGGAGGTGGGCTATGGCCGAAGTTATCAGCCTCGTCTTGTGTACTCTTCTGGAGATGGGACATCTGATGAACCGGTTTGGTGGGGGAGAACAGAAATCTAAGGTCAGGCCATGCCTGATCGTTTCCAGAACCCAGGCGTCGGTCGTGGTCTGCTCCCAGACCTCGATGAAATTTCCTAACCGACCCCCAATGGGAGTATCCTGTTTGGCGTCACTTGGTACGCTTAAAGGATCTGCCTCCCGCTCCCCTATATGGGCGTCTGGACTGGAACTGGCCCCTGGCTCCCGGGCTCTGGCGATCCTGGGTTCGATCCTGCCTCGGGTAGAAGGATCGTGAGCCTCTGGGCCAGTCCCAGGATTGCCCTGATCAAAAGGGCTGTCTCCATTCCCAGGGGCTTCCTGGGCGGGAGCCCTGTCTCCGGAAGTCCTGACTGCCTCTCCTGTCTAACTTCTTTGATGGATGTACTAGGATCTTTTTCTTGTCTCTGCCTTCGCTGACATATGGGTCCAGAATGGAACCAAATAGGGCTACTCCACTGTATTTGGACATCGAGAGACGCCATTTGGACCTCAGGTCTGTCTTCCAATTTTTGAGCCACAGTAGCCTACGCGAGGCCACTGTGGCCGCAATGGATCTTGCCGCATACTTTGTTGCGTACAGGGAAGCGTCAGACACGAATTGGGAGGCCGCGAGGAGCTTGGCCAATGTTTGGTGTACTCTGACCTGGTCTGGAGGCACCGTGCCTTGCAGTTCCCTCAGCCACATGATACTGGCCCTCGCGAAGAATGATGATGAAGTGGCTGCTCTGGCCGCCCAGGCTGCAGCCATATGGGAACGCCGGAGGGAGTGTTCAAATTTCTTCTCCTCAGGTCTCAAGACCTCCGCCATGTCTCCTGGAATCGCGGAGGTAGAAAATAATGAATCAAGGGGTTATCTACAGTAGGAACCTCTAACATGTTAGAGAAGGAGGGAGATAGGTTGAAAAGCTTTCTTTCCGCGCTGTTAGGTGCCGGTGGGCTTGCAAGTGAGGACCATTGTTCCTCCAGCGTGGTCATAAAGACCTCCGCGCATGGAATGTACTTATCTTGTGGAACCTTTTTGGCAAATAGAGGATTGGCCTCCTTGCTTGTTGAGGGCTTCTCATCCTGTACTGATGTTAGGTTGACTGTGGAAACTGCCTTTATCAGGAGTGATTTTAGGAGCGCTGGGTTAAAGAGGCCAGAGCTCGTCGTCTGCTCAGGTGTAGTCTCCTCGTCCTCCGAGAGGGGCATGTCTGACATGTCAAGGTCTACTGAGTCACCCTCTCCCAGTTGAGAGGAAGTTTCAGAGATGCTGGTAGGGGGTGGCCTGGCCCGTCCCTTACGGGGTGTGTGAAAGGCCACTTGCCCCTTAGAAGCCATGAACTGGGAGAATGCATCCTGCATGAATGCATGAAATTGTGCCGACCATATGTTCTCCTGCGCCTTGTCGCTGGGATGAGGCGCTGGAGTGTGGTCGGGTGGAGAAGCTGGTGAGGAGGGATTGGAGGAATCTAACTGTTCAGTTTCCCCAGGAGGAGACCAAGTCTTGAGCACTTCCTCGGCAGTAGGTTCTGTGCTGGGCGCCACCACTGGGACAGGGGAAACCAAATTTGTCCCATTGGCATTGGTTCTCTGTGCCCTGCTAATTTGCCTTTCTAAAGCCAAATGTCTCCTCAAAGCCTCTCGCTCAGCCGTTTTAGACTGTCCCTTCTGAGAAAGGTGCTTTGTTTTAGCTTTCTTCTTCCCCCCCACCTCTGATTCAGAAGATCTGCGTTTTTGTTGTTGCTGTGGGGGGGACAATTGAGGGACCTGTGTGACTGAATACGAGACATTGTCTGCCATTGTGCCAGACACCCCGAGTAGGCAATGCCTGGAATGGGGGAATGAGGTACGCAGATCAGATGCAGATGCTTGGGCTGTGCCCTCTTCTGCCTATACCAACAATGGCCGGACAGACAGGATTCTTTGGACAGAAGATCCTGCAAGGCAGTGACTAAAGGTCACTAAAGGAACAGTTAGGACAAAAAAATATTCCTCCTCACCTCCTCACCTAGTCCAGACAAAAGTGCAGTTTATATCTCTCTTTCCCCCGGTCTGTGGCTGTGGTAGCAGACCACGCTCAGAACTGATAGCAGTTCTCTTCCTTTTATTCCTCTTCCTTCCTCCGGCCCCAATGCCTTAATGTAAAGGGAAAAAAGAACGGCGGGCTAAACTGCTCGTTTAAAATGGCGAATGGGAGGAAGCCCCGCCTCCCAATAGTAGCCGGATGAGCCACGAGGCTCCAACAATGGCGGTCCTTAATAGCCAGCGGTAGGGTAATTAACCGGCTTGAGTGGCTCTTTTTGTCCTTAAGGGGCTGCGCCTCTCCGCTGGGGGAGAAAAAACGGCGCTGAGGCTCTGCCGGTCGGTTTGGGCGCGCTGCGCTTCTCGCGCCGCTCAGCTGATCAGCGGCTCCGTTGACCGCCGGTTGTATTTCCCGCGCCGCTCAGCTGTTTGGCGCTGAGCGGCGCCTCAGCTCCTCCGCCGGACGGAGTGGCATCCGTGCCACTCAGCTGCCCGGCAGACCTGAAATCGGCGAGCGATCCGGGAAATGTCCGCGCCAAACAGCTGTTTGGCGGGTCGAGAATCCGCGGGAGACCCAGTGACCGGCCCGAGCCCCCCTGGCTAACCGCCCTGACGATCTTCTCACCACTCCGACGATCCTGGCTGGGAGTCCGTCGGTGTCCTATTCAGCTGCCAGAGATCCCTGCTTGCTAACGCAGAAAGAAAGGGGAGGAAACTGGAAGAGGAGATTCTCTTTTTTTTTTTTTTTTTGCTGAAATCTCTTTCTTTCCTAAGAGCTGCTTCTCGCACTTCTACCAGGCTACGAGACTGAGTCAAAACTGGGGTCACGCCCAAAGGAAGGGGTGTGGCCGAAGTTTTTACCCAGTCTGCCAGGCAGGAAGGCCGTCATAGAACCCATCCATTTGGACTCTACAGCCATCCTGCTGGAGAACACCTTTTCTCAGCATGATGATGAAGAATCCACGCCCTCCTCTACTACTTTTGGGGCAAGTCCGGGTGGGGTACTTGTTTGGTTAACTTTCTTTTAATACCTGCTCGAGAGTCATCACGTCGACCTGTTGTCATTGGCTACTCCCTCGATGAAACTGGAAGCCCCAGATAATGAGGAGGTGTGACAACTTGACAAATTGGTCTGATTGGGCAGGAAGACTGAAATAACCCATTGGTGGATTCTTCATCATCATACTGAGAAAAGCATTCAGGTAAGCCAAAGTTCCTTCTCTAATCTTAAATACATACATTCTGTTTAAGAGGATTTTTTTAATGCTCACAAAATCTAACAGTTTATTTTGTGCTGAAGTTTATTCATCTTGGGAAGAATCTAAAGAAAATGTTTATCATATGTCACACTGAAATATCAGATTAGAATTTCATTTGGGCAAAATTATTAAGAAGTTTGAGGGCATGCCTTATATAATCACTGGCTCTTTCGTATAATTTATAAGCTTACCACAGGGTCACCTATTTTGTTATCTATATGTAATAAACTTTTGCATCTTTTGTTTTAATTTGCTTTCTGTTAGACTCCAACTAATGAAAAAATCTAGAATATCAGTATACATTTTTAACTGATAGTCATCCATACTGAAACACTCCTACAATTTTTTCAGTTTGACCGTTTTGTTATTGTGATTTTAAAGCTCAAGTGACAAAAGTGGTTTTCTTGATATGGTTTGTATACAACAACCATATATAGATAGTCCTTAGTTTATGATGGCAACTGGGCAGGAATTTCAGTTGCAAAGTGAAGTGGTCCTACAATGCAACGTCATGTGACTTCTTTGCTTAGTGCAAAAATTCTAGTACTTACAATTACTGTCATTAAGCAAATAACTAAGGTATTAAGCAAGGACATGACATGCTCACCATTTGGAACCTTCCCCACTGTTTGTAAGAAGCTGACAAAGAAGGTTGCAAATGGCAATCAAATGACTGTGGAGTGCTGCAAGGTCGTAATTGTGAGCTAGATACAAGCAATCAGATCGCAATTACATCACTTCAGGGACTGCACTAGCTAGAATTTTGAGAACTAGTCATAATTACCACTCTCTCAGTAGCATTATAAATTTGAATTGTTGCTGAATAAATGGTCACTAAGCAAGGTCCACCTGTTCTTTAAACAAATGACATTTAATCCTGTTTTTGTAACTTCTGCAAAAATCAGTGACAGTTTCAATCTATTCTGAAATATAAAAGAAATGAAAACTATATGGCATGCCCTTTGCATAATTTTTCTAAAAAGAGCTCTCTTTAAACACTCAAGGGGAATAAAATATAAATTTTATTTAATATAAATTATACTGCGTACGTGAGAATGCCAAAATATATAAATACTTTGGCATTTCTTATGTACACACTAAAATTTGTGTAAAATCTTATCCAATGATTTTCAATTTCCCAAATGTTAAGAGGCAGTTGTCATTCCTTACTTAAATACTATAAAGTGGAATTACTTATAATCTATAACTTTAAATACATGCTACTGCAAAAGGAGATCAATCCTTTCATTCCTAGACAGTGCTAAGGAAAACCTGACATTAATAGAAAAAATGCAAAGTTGCACCAACACGCTTTAAGACATCTACAGAACTGAATGTTGGGAGAACCAGCAATTCTTCATTTAACCTGTAGAATGTTTAGATAAACTTTCCTTTGATAATCAACTAAATAAGCTGCACTACCAGCATCAAGGGATAGTGTAGGGATATCTAGCAGGTGTCGCAGTTTATCACAAAACCATCTAAAATAATTGGAAGTGACAACCAGCACCACCACAAATGATTTATTAGTCTTTCACTCTGCTTTTCAGCTTCCTCGGGGCCAGAATAAATAATTTACCAACTCCGTATCTTCCAATCATTAATTCTTCCCCATGTTTCCAAACTACATTTAACTCTGCTGGGTTCATTTGAATTAAAAAACACAATATAAAAACACTTACCACCCTCGCCCCAAGTACAGTACAATTTTGCTGCATCTAATAATTGAAAAAAGTCAAGTAAACAAATTCAATGTTAGAATAACAAGAAGTTATTCTATCTGTGCATTCATAAACTTAAAAAAGGAGAGAAACATTAAAAATTAAACAAATACAGAAAGATAGAATATATTCAACAGAAAGATAGAATATATTCAAAATATCTGAAATATTATTTCAAAAAATAAAATATTAACTGCATTTTCTCCTACCGTTTTTTGTCCTAGAGCAATTTTCTTGAATATACATGCAAATAGTTCTTCTTAAATGACGAAGATTGATAAAGCAATGTTATATCGTATAGCTTTATTGATTAATCAATTCACTACATTAAGAAACAATGGGTATTAGGTACAATAAAATAAAATAGAATAAAATACAGTAGGATAAAAGTAAGATGAGATAAAAGCAGTGAATAAAACAGAATAATGAAATTAATTTTTTGGAACTAAAATCATTTTTATGATTAACTGCTTTCCTGCAAGTTTAAAAAATGATTACTTGTATTTGAAACAAAAAGTAGAATAATTTTCCAAACTAAAATAGACCTAAGAAAAATAATTTTTACTACACAAAAAGCGCAATTACTTTAGAGCACGAGGTACCATATTCCTATAATGTGGCAAAAACAATACACTAAACCTCTCTTAAATCCATTTTTATGAAACCTGCTTGTTTCTCATTAAATGAGTATCTATGATTAAAATAGAGATAATTTTATGATACACAATGTATTGTATTGTTAAAGCAGCATCTGTTTATGTCACAGGATAACATATTTTAGGAAAAAGTACAGATATAAAAAGCAATCCAGATTTTGGGGTGTGTGTGTGTATGTGTGTGTGTGTGTGTGTGTGTGTGTACATATATATGTATATATTGCTGCTAAATGTATTAAGGAGTTAATGTGCTGGTATTCTGCATTCTTATAAAAAGCTCAAACTGCTGGAACAATTCAGAACAATTTTAGCTACAGACAGCTTTATTTTATATCCTGTGGGACTACAGCAGCTCCTCAAACTTTAAGTGCTCAGAAGAAAAAAAATCTCTGTAAGACTATCAGGATTAATCAATAGGACTTTTAGCAAATGACATTGCCTGATTTATATATAAGTCAACTGTATTACTGTTATATAAATATTACAGGTTTTTTAATTAATATATGAAAAATTGTAATATTCACATCATAATAATCAATTTAGCAACAAAACATTCAAATGTCTTATAGTATAATATTCATACCAGAATTCCAATATTTCTGGGCATGAATAGCTTTTATTAGCATTTTAAGACTACCTGTATATACTTTGTAAAAATCATAGGACTTGGACACTCTCTTGTATTCATTGATGTTTTCTATCAGAAAGTAATCTTTAATCAGTTATTGTTTTTCTGAAAAAAACATTGTACTACATTTTAGTATAACCAAGTAACCTAACAAAGAAAGCTTTGATCACTAGATGTAAACTTATGTATTTAAGATTTTGAAAAAAGATCTTTTCCTCAAGTCAGAATACTAATGTTTCACTTTTTCCCATTTAAATATTTATTCAAAACTAAAATCAAATATCATCTAAAAAAAGATATGCAGTGCTATCATAGATTTTGCTTTAGAGGAGGCATCCCATCCAGTATGAGAGTATGTCTTTAATTCATCTGCCATTCTTTTTATTAATAGTGGTATTAAAAATAACCTTTAAAGCAAAAACCAATCAGTCAATGTCTGATTAATTAAATGAATAGAGGAAATTGTTAAATTTAAAAAGCAAACTAACAAGAGTGCAATGATCTACTTTTCATCTATTAACTTATGCTTTATACACTCAGGAAAGTCACCCTATTTGTTCAACTGATTGCAACTGTTTCTCTGCTATAATTATATTTCTACGGTATATAAAAAATGTGAAATTTTAGTTGCAGTAAAACTATGAATGTCTATCCTGGCAAAGCTAAATGCTTCTCTAAGTCTAACACTACGTCTACATTGTGAGAGGTGGTAACAGGACAAAGTAAAGTATTGCTAGAATTGAGCAAAGTATAGTGTGGCTTTGTGCCACAGAACCATTATGGCAGCCATTAAGACCATCCTAGGTTGCCCTGAAACAACCTGACTAAAGGGGCTTTGGTGAAGTTGTGACAGACCCAGCAAGCTGACAATAGATTATATATAGCTACACAAATCCAAATGAGATAAAAATGGATTGATCCAATGAGAAATGATTGTAGCAATATCAAAGGATCAAAAGATAGGACAGCAAAGTAGGAACTTTGAATATGACCTTATTTCCTAGTTTGGGAAATAAAACAGAAGAAATGTGCAAAATAATGGAAAGAAGAGATCAAGATACTGGGACTAACCAAAATAAGTCACAAAGGATATGATAATAACAAAGTTTATGAAGTCACAAAGGATATGATAATAACAAAGTTTATGAAAATTACTTGTTTATCTATTCAGGAGGGAACACAGCAAAGAATGGAGTGGAGTTCTTGGTACATCAGAACAGAAATAATGTAATCAGAAGAAAAAAGTTTTCTCTACACATAGTACTAGAGGGATCAAGCATAAAACAAATATCAGAGTTCAAATATTTATGAACTACATTTACTGAAGATGGAAAAAGTTTTGAGGAAGATTTTCATTGGGTCAAACACACCATGTTAAATATTTTTGCTAGCTTCTTTTATAATACTGAGTTTCATCTTTCATTTAATATTACAGCTTTTGGTCTATGCTTCAAAGAATTCCAGACTGAAAGATACAAATGTAAAGCAACAAGTAGTTTACAAAAAACGTACTGTTCACAATAATTACAATTTACTGATAAAACAATTTAAACCATTATATTTGATTTAACAATTTAAACAAGGAAAATGGGCTCCTTTGCTTTCTAAAATGCTAAATGCTAAAAAGAGATAAAGTTGGATGGACATTTTGATTTGCGAAAAGGTTGCTTAGACCTTGCACGCAAACACAAATTATCATTTTTATTTTTAGAAAATAAAAATATTTTGTAAAAAAAAACCAAAGTTAAAAGACATAGGCCATGAATATGAACTAGGGATAGTAAAGAAGAAAAAAAAAGAAAAATGCAGATGTTTCCTCTTCTTATGTAGCTAGTAAACAGTACCATTTACAGGTTCTTGAAATGTCAAAAACAGCAGTGTGCAAAATTATAGTTTACATTTAAGCTACAGGAAGGAAAATACACATGTAATTATTATATGAGGAGAACTAGTTTTGTCCAGTAAGTGATTTCTGTGATTTCCTCTAAAAAGCTGCTACATGATACTGAACTCATTGAATTTTTCTGCAGTGTTAATTTTAATTTATTTAACATTAACATAGACATTTTTCCATCTATCCTTTCACTGAGTTAACATTTAATGTGGTCTAACAATAATAAAAACAAATTAAAACTATAGCACCTTCTCACTCACCCCCCAAAAAATCAGCTTAAGGCTTAAACACTTCTCTGAATAAAAGTGTTCCATGACCGTGATCTACTCTGTCCCAGATGACAGAACTGAAAGAACACTCACCACTGAGATACATGTTAAGTCATATAATTATAAGAAACATTTTATTAAAGAAAAGAAAATATTTAAAATATTAAATATTTTCAATTTTGATTATAAAACATGAATTTTCCTGGTTAAAACTGTAAGATAGTGAAGTGAAGGAAGCATAAACATATAATCAATTTAAAGCTGGAATTAAAAAGAAATATTTGAATATTTCTTTTCAAAATTCCAATTGCTCAAAGTGCATTTGGCATTAAGTACGCCCAAAATAGTATCTTCTTCTCTAAAATTATGGTCAACCAGATACTCTCATAAATCAGCTGGTAAATGTGAGTGTGAAAAAAACTCTGGTTTAAGTTGACCTCTGGCTGTGCTTCACTTGTCATAATTATAAAGTAGAAATACTCTAGGCTTATACATAAATGTTCCAGTATTACCCTCATTAGTATATAATATGTAGTTCAGGAAGCACTTATGGCTCATATATGTGAATAACAGAAGACACCGCAGTGTTTAACATTAATGCCTTACAGACTATTTCAACAATCAATTTTAAATTCTGAGGAAAAATTACAGAGTTACAAAAAATTTCAGCTTCAGTTTAAAAGGTGAAATCCAATTAATTAATTAAACAAAATGCAAAGATTACATGCACTGTAAGTGAATATATATCAGCTTGTATTAGAGAGTGGGACATTATTATTAAACATTGTAATCAGTCTGATCTTTGTAAATGTTAGTTATAAAATTATTATATAAAATGCTCTGAAAGGTATCATATGAATATGAAATATCTGGCTCAAGCAAATATAAATCTATATATACATATATAATATAAATATAATAAAAATATGTATATCAAAAGCAGCTATCTAAAGTTATTACTGTCTAAAGGTATTCATCTAATATTAGAGAAAACTCTAGACATATACTACATATAAGTTTTTATCAAAGTATGTAAATCAAACGAAACAGCTTCCTTTAAAGCAAGCATATGAAAACACTAATGCAAGATACCAATTAAATATTCATACATTCAATATTTCAAAATAAGGAATTTAGATATACACATGCATAATTTAAATTATATAGTGAAACCTATTTAGAGGTCTTTTCTACTATATTTTAGCAACAACCTAACTTGAAATGTACAACAAATCCTTTCTCATTAATTAATTTCTAAACTTTCAAAACCAAGGGAAATAATAACACACCGGATTAACAGTTGAACAGTGTTACTAAACCATTAAATATTAAAATAAAATAAAAATAAAAAATAAAAGGAAAGTAAAAAAAATGGATTATAAAATGTTCATAGTTGTTAATGAAGTCAAAGTAATTCATATCTATATGACTTAGTCCCCAGCTTAAAGTATTCATTTACTGACCTTCGAAATTAAAATGGTGCTAAAAAGAATGGCCTATGATTAGTCTTCACACTTATGACTGCCACATATCACTGTGATCATTTTATCAAAATTATTGATATATTTATGTATTTATGACTGTTGCAGCATCTGGCAGTGGGGTAGCTGGGTCACATGATTGCCATTTGCCTTCTTCCCAGGGGATTTCTGATAAGCAAAGTTGAAGGAGAAAGATTCACTTAACAACTATGTGATTCACTTAATAACTATAGTGATTTGCTTATTAACTGCAGCAAATTGGCATAAAACTGGGTATGACTCATTTAATAACTGTATCCTTGATGTGACAACAGTTCTGCTCACAATTTTGGCTGGAAGTCAAGGACTACTTGTAATACTTATCTTTAAAAATGATGTTACTTACCTTCAAAAAGGACATGTCATTTTAGCTTTCTAAACTATTGTGTTCAATTTTAACTGTTGTTTTCATTTTAAATGCCTTTTTTTGTTTAAACAATAAATATCTAACACCTTTGTTGATGCCTCAACCTATACCAAATTATTTAGCTAGAAGCACTGTTATCATCCTTTTCATTAGCTTTTCCTCACATTTCCTCATTTACCTTCTTTGTAAAGCACACCTTTCACACATCTTTTGATCTCTGTATTCTGCTTCTAAATTCATTTAAATTCATTCATTCAGCATTCATTCACGGTCTATCCATTATTTATTTTTAAAAAATATGAAAGCAAAAACCACTATCAGAATTAAGAAACATCATGTAAGGACTTATTACTTCTATGATAAGTAGAAGACCAGTCTTAATTTCAGAGGCAGTTATCTAATACAGATCACACCATATTGGGGGGAGGGGAGGAATTGGCACATATTTATGTCATATTACTGAAGATCTGAAAATACTGAAAGAATTTAAGAATATATTGTTCGGTAGACAACCTGGATCTAAATCATAAAATTTTACAATTAAAATGAGTCACTCTTGAATGAGATAGGTGGTCTTAAATCAATCAATCAATCAATCAATCAAACAGGTTCTTGTACATCAGACATGTCAAACTCACAATGTCACATGACATTGTGCAACATATCGGGATGGTTTTGCCACTGCTGGCAATGGGCTGGGCGCAGCTTCCAGATGTTGCGTCCATCCCATGGGCCAGCACTTTGACACCCCTGTTGTACATTGTGTGGCCAGGGTGGGCATGACTGTCTGTGTGGGCATGGCCACTGGATGAGCATGGCTGCAGTGGTCATGGCAGACTGGATGGGCGTGGCCAGGGTGGGGGCTGGGCAGGGTTGGGGGAGATCGAGGGGGTCTCTGGTGGGTATGACTGTGGGCAGGCTTGTCCTGCGGGGTGAGGCGAGGAGAGGCAGGGGGCTGGAATGCCATTGCCGCAAGGTGAGGCAGGGGCTGGGGCGGATGCTGCCTGACAGCATCAGCCCCTGCACACAATGAGCGCATGGGGGCAACAGTGTCCATCAGCAGCCACAGACTGCCAGCCACTCGACCGGTGCACTCTGGGGCTCCACAACCCATTGCTAATACCGAGCCAGCCCTCCAGCAGCAGGCGGAGTATGGGAGGGGGAAGCGTATGATGCAGACCACCAGACGCTCCTACTCCGTCCCATCTGTTTTTGCTTGCGGTTGGAGAGCAGGTTGCTGGTCATCTCCTTGCCCCCTCGCAGATCTTGCCCTTGGCCCACACACCTAACGCACCTTAGCCCCACCTCAGGCCGCCAGCAACTTATACAGGTCCATTAGGTTACCATCGCTGCCTGGAGCACCTGGCCCGCCCAGCACAAAGGAGGTGAAATGGCTGGCTAGCAAGCTTGAGTAAAAGTGATAGAGCACGCCCACGCCCAGCAAGCCAAAGGCCACCCCAAGCGGAGAAAGACGGATCTCCATCAGCGCCATGGCCCCCCAGTCCTAGCTAGGCTTGTGTGCCTCCCCTTATCTCTATGGGGACTGGGCGGCCATGACGCCGATGGGGATCCAGCTTTCTCTGCTTGGGGTGGCCTTTTGCCTGCTGGCCCTGGGCATGCTCTACCACCTCTAAGTGGGGCTTCCTAGCTGAACGTTTCACCTCCTTTGTGCTAGGCGGGCATGCAGCTCTGGGCAGTGGCCTAATGGACCTACGCGAGTGGCTGGCAGCCGTGGTAGGTACTGAGGTGTGCGAGGGGAGCAAAGAAAAAAACCCTAATCCTACATAAGGTAGATTATTTTCTCTGCCTTACTTTTTAAACTTTCTGTAAAGTTTACTTGCTGGCAGCAAAAATCCTTGGAGAGCAGAGAAACCCTCCCCTCATCCCACGTAAGGTGGAGGATGTTTCTCTGGCATACTTTTTAAACTTTAAATTTTATTTGCTGGCAGCAAAAAGCCTTGGATAGCAGAGAAAATACCCCCCCACACGTAAGGGTAGGATTTTCTCCTCTCTCCTTGGCTTTTTGCTGCCAGACAGTCTGGCAGAGGACAGCCAAGGGGAGCGGAGAAAAAAACCCCTGATCCCATGTAAGGCGGAGGATTTTCTGCGCCACATTTTTAAACTTTCTTTAAAGTTTACTTGCTGCAAAATGCGATTCTTCCCATTCTGCATCAAGTAGAACAGTCTGGCAGTGAACATTGAGTGGAGAAAAAAAACCCAGTCTCAGGTAAAGTGGAGGATTTTCACTGTCAGGAGCAGAGAAAAATAACGTGTTTTTTTAAAGATGCCAGACTAGTGTGCATTCACTTGCTGCAAAGCCAGATTGTAGCAAGGAAGGAAGAGATTGGAAGCACGTGAATGCACGCTAGTCTGGCCATTTCTGGGCCGGTTCTCCGAACTCAAAATAAATTAGGTACAGGTTCTATGGAATGAATCCCACTAATGGGATTGGGGTTTTGTGGGGTTGTTACTGGCGTGTGGTAAGATGGTAAGTTCAAGGAGGCGGTCGTATTCCATTCAGCCATGGGTTGGCTTTTCTGTGATACAACTCTTGTTGTGTTTTAAAAAATAGTTTAAAGGTCGGGGTAAAAATGCGGTGAGAAGCCACTACTTTCCCCAATGGAGCTCTCCATCGCCACCACTCTAACGCACCCCTCGCACAGAGAGTACTGATCCTGCTGCCCCACCCCAACCCTCGCATGGAATGTCCTGCTGCCACTGCCCCGCCTCAACCCTCACAGAGCACCCTGCTCCTGCCATTCCGCCCCGACCCCCGCAGAGGGCCCTGTTCCTGCCACCCCACCCCAACCCTCATAAAGTGCCCTGCTCCCACTGCCCCTGACCCAACCCTCTCACGGAGTGTCCTGCTCCCGCCACTTCCCCCACCCTCATGCGGCACCTTCTTTCCAGCTCTGACATGGCACCTTCTTTCTAACTCTCCCATCACTTCCTCCATTACTGTGTGGGACTAAAAATAAAGTTCAATCAATCAATTCCAACTTTGCGCGATCTTTTTTTCCCATGAGAAGTTGAAATGGATGATTGGTTGAACTTTTTTTTTTTTTTGCACATGCCGGCGGAGGCCTAAAGTGAAAAGGTTATATAAAACTCAGCTTAAAAAGCCACTTGCCCAGGAAGATTTTGATGCAGGTTGCTCATAGATGGGACTGAAGGCCTAGGACTGGGGCGACGGCGCACGTGCCCACAGAGAGGGCTCTGCGTTCCATAAGTGGCACGCATGCCATAGGTTCTCCACCACAGGAATAGGGCAAATGGGGAGGGAGGAAAGGAGGGAATGAAGGAAGCAAAAGAGGAACAGGGAGGAATGAATTACCATGTATACCTTGCAGCCCGTATTGCCATCTACATGACTTCTCTGACCCATGCATCACCTTTCTTGCACTCCAAAGCATTACTCCCAATTTGCACTCCTGCAGCAGCGACTTACCTGCCTGTGGACACTGGACTTTTACACTTTCTCCCTATAAGCTTCTCATGAGCAAAGTAAATGGGAATGCTGGCACGAATTCTAGGGAAAGAGGACAGTTTTCAATACCCCTCCCCAGCTTATTCTTCTGCCATCTCTTTCTCTTTGCTAAAAAGAGGTTGCTCTTTCTTCCCAATGACAATCAAGAGGGAAAAAAGTAAGACAGTCCTCTAGTATCTGAGAACCAGCCTTGAACATGCTAGTTGCAGGGCTATGGAATAATATGCTGAGAAGGGGGTGGAAGCTTGCTTTCTGATGATTGCAAGTTAATGACAGTCAAACAGGACCTTCACCTACTAGAAACTGGCACCAGAGGGGGAATGACACTGCTCACATATACTAAATCAGAGGAGAAGGATCAGGAGGAGGAGGAGAACATGGAGAGAAAGGAGAGTGGATATGTAAGGGAGTCAATCAGTAGAGGCAAAGTCGGCAGGCTTTCAATTTCTCCTCACTGCTGCTTAGTACCAAATGACATTGCTGGAAAACCATGGAGCTTCACATGGCTGGCCTATGATGCAGAATTTGATGTCATTCACATGGAAGCCACATAACTATCCCCCTCCACTCCAACTCACTCAGTGATGCCTTATTCCTCATTTTGTTCCTGCACATGCCTCTAATGATGTTGCATTCATACTAGCACAAACTAGCTTTCTTTTCCTCCCCTTTTTGCCCTGGACTAGAAAGAAAGCTTTTGAATTGTGACCATTCTGAAATGGCACTTGCTTCTAGAAAGGAGCAACACAGCCAAGGGACAGAGCACCTTGCTCTCCTTCTCCAATGCCAGTTTGGAGTTTCCAAGTAAGTGATCAGTTATGAGGGTGGGGAGAGGCATGTGGTCCTGACTGGGTGGGAAGCAGGCTCAGGCTTGCAGGGACCTTGATGGGAGAGAAGTGAACCAAGGGCTGGGGGAGCCTTGGAAGGCCTGGAACAGGGCTTGAACTATGCCTCCCAGAGTCTTTTCCGCTCCTGAAGCACCCCATGCTCTAAGAAATTAGCTATGCGGTTGCTTTACATCCCCATGGGGAAAACAGGGATGGGGCTTTAAGCAAGGCAAGCATATGGGTTATGAATTGCAACCATATGGACAGGCTCCATTACAATTGTTGTTCAAGGACTACGTCTTTAACTTTTGCTGTCTCTTACACAGGCCTTTAAAACTTATTTCTTTTAATTAATATATTGAGTTGAACTTTAAAAAGCTGTGTTTTTTAGCAACTTTACTTATTTTAAAAATCATTTTATAGTTTAACATGTTTTTGTAAGCTGCTTTAAGAAAGTCAGCATAAAGATATTTAAATAAATGTAACACAAGTATTTTAAATCCTGCATTTAATTCAGAAAGTAGAACAGATAAAAGGTAGATGGAAAGCCTAGGACAGTTCAACAGACTTACATTTGGTGTGAAACTATAATCTCAATCTAGAGTCATGTTGTGTTTAGAATAACATGTGAAAAGAAAGATAAAAAATATTTTAATATATTAAATTTTCTCCAAAGGAAGGACTATTCAAATTTGATTGTCTTCAGAAATTTTCATTAATTTTCTACTTCACATATTATGTTCTGAAAATTATTTCTGAAGCTTTAAACCACACCAACATGTTCCATATGAAAACATGTCAATAAAATAATGACCTAGAGCCATAGAATCTTTTCCATCAGAATCTCTCATGGAAGAATCAGATTCCTAATTTAGAGAAGACATCATAATTAAATATAGGAAGAAAATTTTGAAAAGGTAACAGTCATGAGTTACAGACATTCAAAGTCCAGTTATAGGGACATTTTACAGAATATATGTATGTACATTTATTTTTGCATATATCGATATACAGAGAGAGGGGAAGAGAAAGGGAGAGGGGGAGGGAAAAAGAGAGACAGAAAGAGAGGGAGGGAGGGAGGGAGGGAGGGAGGGAGGGAGAGAGAGAATCTTGCAATGAATATAAAGTTGCCTCAAAGCTAACACTTTAATTTTCAAGAACCAAGTAAGAGGAGGGAAAAAATGTAATCAGTAACAATGCTGCGTTGAAAAGCAATAAAATCAAAATTAAGTTATAAATAATTTAAAGCCTGTCAGGAAGATGTATTAATAATTCATCAGATAAATAATTTACTAAATAATCAAATAAATAAATAATGAAATACATAAATAAATCAGCAAATAAATAATTCTGCAAAATAACCTAAACAATAAGTCACTAAAATAAATGACAACTCAACAAAACTATAATGATTTTCTAAAATTCTGATAGTTTTAAATAAACAAATGTATATAAAATAGATCAATCCTGGTTAGATAAAAAGATATTTTTCTGTGATATTGGTGAATTTCTAATTATGTTACAAGAATACACTTCACATTTTACAAGAATGAAGCAATCCTGCTAACTTAACAAGACTACAGTTATAAAGTATGCTTTTACATTCCATGTAATTCATTTCCACCAAGTAATTTTTCATCAAATATATATAGGCAGTTTGTTTGCAAAATGCTTAATTTACATTTTCTTTTCAGTGCAGTACTTACAATACTGTTATAGTCCTTCTTGGCCGTTGTTTTACAATTCTCCAAACCTTCAGAAGTTTTGCTGTAGGGAGAAACAATTGGAATAACCTTAATTATTACAGATGGTATCTCATTCATTAGTGGATGACAACAATTTGTTTGAAAGCATTCAAAAGGCTGTTCTATAATTCTACAAAACAATTTAATGTGAAAGAACATTCCCATCTACTAACTACCTAAAGTTTTTTGAAGTCTTTTATGGAAAGATATCAGGCACATTGATCTATGTTGTATTTAAATTGACATACAATCTGTGCAAACTGGCACTTGTTCAGAGAAAAGGACAAAAATGTGAAAGGACAAAGTGCTTGGCTGACTTCTAAATCTTATTCTAAATGCCTGAGATTCATGTTCCTCAGAAACAGACAAGGATTTCCAGATATCTACTTCTAGGAAAACAGTAGCCCTATATAGTCTGCACTAGCAAATTCAAATATAGAATTATCAGATTAACACATTTATTAGCCCATAAGCAAGTCTATCTGAATATAAACACAATTTCAATTGAAAAGAAAAGTAATTTATGTCTTTCAATAATAACCTTCAATAGTGGAATATTTCAAATCAAAGTTTCTCAGTAGTTATTTCAGTGTCAAAACAGTAGACCAAAAGCTGACAACATTTGAGGGGTTGAGAACCAGTAAAGAGTCCCAAACTTTGGGAGGGCTACAAATGACAATACAACGTATCAAAACAACTGTGCCAAATTTCTGCAAAAATTTCTATAGGGGGGATGGGAGAAATCACAATTTAAGTACTTATTTGAGAAATCCAGAAGCTTTAAGCCAAGTAAAGTTAGTTTGTTTCTCCAAAATTTCCCATTCATATTCCCACCCTAAAAAATATTTTCAGAATAATCAAAAAGTGACAAAGATCAGTTCCAAAGATTATCATTTCAAGCAGTTCCAGGATAGGGAGCTTTAAGGAAATATTTCCCCCTCAACAAGGATATCAATAATAAAAATAAAATGTATTTTGTGGTCTGGTCCCAAAATCTACACTGAAATAAACAAATCTGCAACTCAATTGATATTTTATAATATTTATTATTCCCATTTATTGTTATGGTCTTAATTTCTTCAAAGTTAAAGTGGTATGTATTGTACTTATCTCTTAAATTAAAATTTAACATTTTACAATGAATGTTTTAAGATAATTATCAGAAAATAGCACCTATATAGTGCTCTAAAAGCTTGCACTATTTGGAATATCCTATTTACATTCTATTAATGCATGGATCATTTTAATTAGGATAATAGCTTCAAAAAGTAAATCATAAATAAATACAATTTAAATTAGCCACTAAAACTGCAATGTCAAAGAACTGTTATATTCCTTAAGGCAGAGGTAACAATATTTTGGATGTTATTGACTGTATTTTAAAGGTGGTATTGTAGTCTCTGATAGCTGCAAGAAACATGCTTGATTATATGGTATCATCAACAGAAGGGAAAAGACATAATCACAGTTTTTTGGTTCGGACATTAAGCACCTCTTTTGCAGGGAGGACAAAACAAAAAAAAATTCTGGTAGATAGTGTTCTCTACATATAGCCATCTTGCCACTAAATTTATTCATGATTTGTGTACATTACAAGGACTTGAATAGTAGAACTGGGCATCTACAAAGGGCGGAAGTTGCCAATCCATTTTAGGGGAAAAAAATAGCCTAAACTATATACAACACTAACAGCAATAACCTAATCAAGAGTTAATTAGAATTTACTCTGTTATTTCATAACACATTTTAAAGTATATTACTTCAGCAGCTTTTAATACTTCCTATAGAAAGAAAGTAACAAAAAGTAACAAAAAAAGTAAAAGAAAGTAACAAAAGGCAAAAAGATATGACGCTGGAAGATGAGCCCCTCAGGTCGGAAGGTGTCCAATATGCTACTGGGGAAGAGCAGAGGGCTAATACTAGTAGCGCCAGAAAGAATGAAGCGACTGGGCCAAAGCCGAAAGGACGCTCAGTTGTGGATATATCTGGTGGTGAAAGGAAAGTCCGATGCTGTAAACATTCCAGGTTCTCCATAGGAACCTGGAATGTAAGATCCATGAATCAAGGCAACCTAGACGTAGTCAAACAAGAGATGACAAGACTGAACATCGACATCTTAGGAATCAGGGAAGTAAAATGGACAGGAATGGGTGAATTTAACTCAGATGACCATCAGGTATACTACTGTGGGCAAGAATCCCTCAAAAGAAATGGAGTAGCCTTCATAGTCAATAAAAGAATAGGAAAAGCAATACTGGAGTACAATCCCCAAAATGACAGAATGATCTCAGTTCGAATCCAAGGCAAATCATTCAATATCACAATAGTCCAAATCTATGCCAACCACTGGTGCTGAAGAGGATGAAATTGATCGGTTCTAGGAAGCCCTACAGCACCTTATAGAATTAACACCAAAAAATGATGTCCTTATCATCATGGGGGATTGGAATGCTAAGGTATGAAGCCAAAAGATAACTGGAATAACAGGCAAGTTTGGCCTTGGAGTACAAAATGAAGCAGGGCACAGGTGATAGAATTTTGTCAAGAGAATACGATGGTCATAACAAACACTCTTTTCCAACAACCCAAGAGACGGCTCTACACATGGACATCACCAGACGGTCAACATAGAAATCAGATTGACTATGTGCTCTGCAGCCAAAGATGGAGAAGCTGTATACAGTCAGTAAAAACAAGACCAGGAGCTGACTGTGGCTCAGATCATGAGCTTCTTGTTACAAAATTTAGGCTTAAATTGAAAAAAGTAGGGAAAAGCACTAGGCCACTCAGGTTTGAACTAAATCATATTCCTGATGAATATACAGTAGAGGTGACAAATAGATTTAAGGAATTAGATCTGATAGACAGAGTGCCTGAAGAACTATGGATGGAAGTTCGCACCATTGTACAAGAGGTAGCAACTAAAACCATCCCAAAGAAAAAGAAATGCAAGAAAGCAAAATGGCTGTCTGAGGAAGCTTTGCAAATATCTGAGGAAAGAAGGGAAGCGAAAGGCAAAGGAGAAAGAGAAAGATACACCCAATTGAATGCAGAATTCCAGAGAGTAGCTAGAAGAGATAAGAATGCCTTCTTAAATGAACCGTGCAAAGAAATAGAAGAAAACAACAGAATAGGGAGGACCAGAGATCTCTTCAAGAAAATTGGAGATATGAAGGGAACGTTTCATGCAAAGATGGGCATGATAAAGGACCAAAATGGAAAGGACCTAACAGAGGCAGAAGAGATTAAGAAGAGATGGCAAAACTACACAGAAGAACTATACAAGAATGAGCTTAATGTCCCAGATAACCACAATGAGATGATCACTGACCTCGAACCAGACCTCCTAGAATGTGAAGTGAAATGGGCCTTAGAAAATCTGTGCAACAACAAAGCTAGTGGAGGTGACAGTATTCCAGCTGAGCTATTCAAAATCTTAAAAGAAGATGCAGTAAAAGTGCTACACTCAATTTGCCAGCAAATTTGGAAAACTCAACAGTGGCCACAGGATTAGAAAGGGCCAGTATATATTCCAATCCCAAAGAAAGGCAATGCCAAAGAACGTTCAAACTATCACACCATTGCACTCATTTCACATGCTAGTAAAGTTATGCTTAAAATCCTACAAGCTAGACTCCAGCAGTATGTGGATTGAGAACTACCAGAAGTACAGGCAGGATTTCGAAGAGGCAGAGGAACTAGAGATCAAATTGCCAACATACGCTGGATCATGGAGAAAGCTAGGGAGTTCCAGAAAAACATCTACTTCTGCTTCATTGACTATGCAAAAGCCTTTGATTGTGTGGATCACAACAAATTGTGGCAAGTTCTTAAAGAGATAGGAGTACCAGACCATCTCATTTGTCTCTTGAGAAACCTATATGCAGGTCAAGAAGCAACAGTGAGAACTGGGCACGGAATCACTGATTGGTTCAAAATTGGAAAAGGAGTCCGGCAAGGCTGTATACTGTCGCCGTGCCTATTTAACTTATATGCAGATCACATCATGAGAAAGGCAGGGCTAGATGAAACAAAAGTTGGAATTAAGATTGCCAGGAGAAATATCAACAACCTAAGATATGCAGATGATACCACTCTAATGGCAGAAAGTGAAGAGGAATTAAAGAGCCTTTTGATGCGGGTGAAGAAGGAGAGTGCAAAAGTTGGCTTGAAACTCAACATTTAAGAAAACCATAATCATGGCATCCGGCCCTCTCAATTCCTGGCAAATAGATGGGAAAGAAATGGAGGTAGTGACAGATTTTATTTTTCTGGGCTCCAAGATCACCTCAGATGGGGACTGCAGCCAAGAAATTAAAAGACGCTTGCTCCTGGGGAGGAAAGCTATGGCAAATCTAGACAGCATACTAAAAAGCAGAAACATCACCCTGCCAACAAAAGTGCCATGGTTTTCCCAGTTGCAATGTATGGCTGTGAAAGTTGGACCATAAGAAAGGCTGAGCGCCAAAGAATTGAGGCCTTTGAACTATGGTGGTGGAGAAGACTCCTGCAAGTCCCTTGGACTGCAAGGCGTTCAAACCGGTCAGTCCTAGAAGAAATCAACCCCGACTGCTCTTTAGAAGGCCAGATCCTGAAGTTGAAACTCAAATACTTTGGCCACCTAATGAGAAGGAAGGACTCACTGGAGAAGGGCCTAATGCTGAGAAAGATTGAGGGTAATAGAAGAAAGGGATGACAGAGAATGAGATGGCTGGATGGAGTCACTGAAGCAGTAGGTGTGAACTTAAATGGACTCCAAAAGATGATAGAGGACAGGAAGATCTGGAGGAACGTTGTCCATGGGGTCGCGATGGGTCGGACACAACTTCACAATTAACAACAACAAATAGAAAGATCTCTACTGAAAGGCATTCTATATAATGCTTATGTAAATAGTAGATAAAGCCTAAATACTTTTGCATGATATGCTAGCTTCCATAGGAATTAAATATGGATGCTTCAAATACAGGTAGTCCTTAACTTATGTCTAGATATTTGCCAACCATTCAAAGTTACAAGACACCCAAAAGCTATTTACAAGAGGTTCCGAAATTCCAATAGCTCCCAGCCAGGTCACATGACTGCATTTTGGGTGCTAGGGGCCTCAACAACTAGCCTGCATTCATAGCTGTTTGCAGATTACTATGGTCATGTGATTACAATCTATAACATTTTAAACAAAATTCAGTATTTACGTCCAGTTATCAACTAAAACATCCCATAGTTCACATGAGTTTATCTTACAACCAGAGGTTCACTTAATGATTGTTAGTGATTGAGTTAACTACCACAAAAAAGGTTGTAAACTCGGGTTAGTCACTTGGGTGACCAGCTTTACGACTGTCATGACTTACAATTGTAATGGGTAGCCTCCATTACTATCATAAATTAAGGACTACCTATATGTAGCTCTTAACTCCATGAATCTTTGTAATACCATCTAGAAAAGTTAGCAATGTATTTCTTAATATCAAAGCCTAAAGCCACTGTCTTTGCCTATTTTGCTTGCAGGGAATCTGACAAAACTACTTGACCTGAGAAGTAAAATGGCACAGATAAACATAAAAATTAACATAACAGACACATACAAATATGCATTTACAAAGCTAGAAAAAATAAAGATTATTTATGCTTGGAAAAAGAATACATTTTAATGCAATGTGATCCTATTCACATTGACCTATGAGAAAGCCCCACTAAGTATTCATGCACAAGAATATTCTCTGAGTTATATAAATAATTTTAAACATGTAACATTTTTGTTACAAAGCATCACATTCCAACATGCTAGGAGAAATAATAGGATAGCTAAGAGGGCTATAGGGCAAAAAATAAGTGAATAAGATGGGCATCAGGCTTTAATAATTAATGAAGCACAACTTTTACTGTCAGCAGCCTGCATAGCAAATAGTAAGAGAAGCTGCGTTGTAGTTCAGCAATATTTGATGACCCATAGTTTTTCCATCCTCACTTCCAATGTCTATTACCATTTCAATATTTCAAATGGAATCAAATAAAGAATTAAAGCATTTAGTAGCAAAACTCAATTATCATTAAATAAAAGAGAATACAGCACTGCAAGAGTGATGTTTTAGTAATATATGACACCTGCCTCCAAGCATATTTAATTAATAGAAACTTGTTTTAATGGTTTCATATAGTAACATAAAATGCAAGGAAAGGTGTCAATGTCAATTCAATACTTACCTGGTTGGGAATACCTCTATTTTAAATGGAATTTTGCTTATTTGTTGTATATAGCAAAATTAATGACACTCAAATTAGCTTATCCCCTTTGAAGCATTATACAAGATCATTCCTTGGTCTATTCCTTTGATTTAGTACACCTTTTAAGATTATTTATTAATGTTTGGATATCTCATCCATCATTCATTACTATTGATGTTGTAAATTAGAAGAATGGAACAAAACATTGGACTATCACTTTTTCTATATTCATCAATAAAACAATCACTATCTCTGGCACATAACGAAAGAAGAAAGTTAGTTCTAGTTGTCAGTAAAAAAAAACCCATGTCCATGCAAACATCTTTAGGTAATTTTCAATATCTAGCAAAAAAAAATCCTTTTTCTTTCACCAACCAAATAAAATTTTATTGTCCAAATAAAGAAAAAGGAACAAATCAGAGCAGATTTTGGGCCATACAAGAAATGAGACAATGGAAATAAAAGAGAAATTGAAGTCATTTTTGAATAAATTTTCACTAGAAATTTAACTAGTGACCAGGATGCTTGGCTGCCCATGATAACTAGAGAAAAAAAAGCACTGAAAAGATTATTAACTAAAGGAAGTAATTTGAGTGAAAATGAAGATTAAGGGATAGTTAACACTAAATAAGTGCTGTTGATTTCACTTTAGCAATATTGGTTATTTGATAATAGATTTGAAAAATGAATATGTCAATATAAAAGTAGAAAAATGTTTAAAAGGGACAAAATATTATCATAAAACCAAGTATTTACAGATAGTCCTCAACTGATGTGTCAGAACCTATATATTAAGGGGAACACTTTTCTATTTCTTTTATTCCATTATTCTGGGTTCCTTCATACTCCTGAAGTGAAGGGGGAAGATGCTGCGGTCTGTCTCTTGTTTCTATCACTACAATGTATCACTTCCAGTGTTTCTGCATATTTACTCTTTAAACTGTCTCTCCCTTGATGTTACCTTGGGGTAAGAAAGGAATGTGCCTCCAGCCATCTGGCTTATCTTCCGTTTTGGAAGGGAAGGTGTGAAGACCCAACAACCTTGTGAGCCTAGAAAAGGTGTTATCAGCTCCTTTACCACAACGGACATAACACCTGAGGAATGGCTGGTTCAAACTGACCAGTTGAACTATTGGGGTGGGGTTTGCTTGGGACTCTTTTAACCTATTGATCTGAGCAGGAAACCCTCAAATCATACCTATTATGCCTGCTATCAGCTTCTAATAAAAGTTCCTTTGGAAGAAACTGCTTCTACGAGTTCTGCTGTTTTAGGATGAGGTATTGAAGTAGGCTCTGATAATTATGCTTGGAATTTTGATCTTAAGTTGTTGCAATTTTTAAGGAGACCTCTCCAGAGCAGCACAGTATATTCCAGGAGTACTGAATAGCTAAGGCTCAAGCACAACTAGTTTTTGGTGCTCAGCTGGGACTTTGCTTGTCTTTTACTCCTCTGGAAAGGATGCAATCCGAGTTTCTAAGAACTACATTTCAGGTAGCTCATTGTGTTCCAAATGTAATACTAAACAGGGAGGCAGAATTAGCTAAAGTTGATATAGGTGCATGGACTTACATTATAGCACATGGGTTACAATTACTTTCCCCCTCTCAAAGCTTTGAGTTTTTCCTTATAGAGGAAAATTTTGAATCAGTATGGTTCAGGATCATCTCACAAAAACATCAGTATCTTGGTTTCTCCAGGGAAATGCTTCTAATGATGGAATAAGAGTGTTTGTTCACTTAGTGCATTTAAACAATGCATCTAAGACTTGTAAGCCCAACAAGATCAGCCTACTCTTCCTAATAACGGTTTTTTGAGCAAATTCTTCTTTTCAAAGCAGCAAGATACTTATTTCATCTTATTGTTCCCAGCTCTGAAGGGCACTAACTTTACCATGATGCAATCCACTTTTAATGCAAATAATCAGCATTAAAAATGATAAAAAGACAACATATTACAATTAGTAGTGGATTGTCAATGGGCAAAGTCTGCCTAATTTTGCAGACAATATAACAAAATTTAGCTACATTAAAAGGAACTACATTGTACTGATCTGATAACAATTGTACTTTAAAAAGATTGGTGTTTCCTGGGTGTTTTGTCAGGTGAGATGTTATGAAGTAAGTCCGTAACTCTTTACAGAAGGTACAGTATAATAGGACATGAACTGTAGTTTCAATAGCCCCTTATTTACAGGATGGTCTCAGGTTATATGGAATGTTTTTATATTGGCCCTCCAAAACTGCTTTGGGAAGTACCTCACCCAGTAACTACAATCCTGGCCCACCCTGTTGCAGTTGCTAAGGAAGAGGATGGGTCAAGCAGATGGGAATGAAAGAATTCCCTGTCAAAGGTAGCTCCCCTGCATGTGCATAAGGAAATTCCTGTACTGGACTAGAGAAATGAAGATCTGAGCTTCCTTTCTCTGGCCTAGCATGCTGATTCCCCTCTCTTCCATGTGCAAAAGGGAATCATTGTGCTAGGCCAGAAAAAGGAAGTTGGATCCTGAAGATCCAAGCTTTCTTTCTCAACTCAGCACAATGGTTCCCCTTTCCACTGTTCACTAGCCTTTCTATCTTCTGAAATATTGCATTCGCTAGCTTTCCAACCAGAAAGCTGGGAAATGAAATCTTTCTGAATAATAGAAATGCTGGGAAAAGCCTTGTTACGCTTCATAAAGATTATATTTGCTGGTTTTCTAGCTAGAAAGCCAATGAACACAATGTTTCTTCTGAACAGTGATAGAGTTTTTTCTCTAGTCTTCAGGAACAGTCACAAGAATTCCATCTCTTACGCCGTTTCTGAAGGCAAGCCAGGCTGGAAAGAGCCTTTCCATGATTCAAAAACATACTGTCTGCTAGCTATGAAAGCTAGTATACCTGTTGTTTCTGAATAATAGAAAGGCTGAAGAGAAGCTTGGATCTTTGGAATGCAAGTTTCTTTTCCAGTGCTGCAATTCTCTCCCCCCCCCCCCCACTTCCAATGCACAAGTTAACTCCAGCACTAGGCTGAATAAAAGTAGCATCCCAAAGATCTCTTTCTTCAGCTCCACACATTAGTTCTCCCCCTTGGTGCATGGAGGAGAGGAAAAATACTTCAACAGGCAGCAGCAGCTTGCAACCTCTCCTGCTGGCTTTCCTAATATTTTCTGGGAAAACTGGCTGAGAAAATTGCAAATGATGATCACATGATGCTTGGCAACCAACTGTAAGTGGAAACAGATTGCCTACTACCCAAAAATGCAATTAGGTGACTAAGAAGGTAGATGTGCAGCAGAAGTAATTTTAAGGATGGGTTATAAATATTTTTTCAGAGTCTCTCATAATTTCAAATGGTTGTTAAGTGACCAGATATAAGTCAAGGACAACCTGTATTAATATTTTATAAAGTAGGAGTTTGCACTTCAGTGATACTAAGACAATTCCATCACCAAAGCAAATTCTTGATGACTTTTCCTTAATGTTTGTCCTTTGGTTATTTGTCTAGCTAGACAATTTTTATTAGAAAGTTACATAGAGATAACAGAAAATATTCATCTTATAAGTCCAAATTAACAGTTTCCGACAGACAGATGCTGAATATATTCACAAATTAGGTGGCAAGCATATTTCCTTAACTCCTCATGATTTCAGCCAGCTTTCATATTTCTAATATTTCAAACCATACATTAATTTTCTGTGACGGTTTATAAGAACATGTGTAGGCGATGACCAGGCTGAGCCCGAGGGAGGGATCAAATGCGTCATCAGTCATGAATCCCTCTACACACACAAGAGATCTAAGTCCAGCCCACTTTGAATTATATTGACTCTTATCTACCACCAATTTGCTTGGACCATTAGTAGTTCTGATTCTTATAGATAGCTGAATCTAGCAATAAACCTTTACATACATTTGAACTGCCTGGGTCTTCTGATTTTCCTAGTGCTTGACAACACATAATAAATATATTATATTCTCATGGTTATTTTGTCTGAATACATACAGAAATGCAAACTAGTTAAAGTTATAACTCCATAGGACTTTAATTATTATGAATAAGACATGAATTATATACCTTGATCTACATACCATGGATTCATGTTCAGTCTTGAGATTATCTCATGTTTAGTGATAGGCCTGAAAATATATTTTCTGTATTAATTGTTGCTACTTTAAAAAAATATGTAGCCTTTATGGACAAGAAGACTAAAGAGAAATTTCATGATTGTTATGAAAAATTATACTCTGCAACAAACCTAGGAATATTTATTCATTTATAGTTCTTTATATTCCATGTTTCAGGATAACAGTCTATAAAAAAGTAACTGATAAGCAATAGAATTGTAAATTAAAATGCTATTTTACAATATATAAACAAAAAATAGGAACCCATTCCCAGGGTACTAATACTGTCTGCTCTATCAGAGAAGGAGAGTAAAGCTAAGCAGACTTTCCTTAAGTTTGTCATATGTCTGATATTGAGCAAAAACCTTAGGCCAGTGGTGGCAAAACTATGGCACAGGTGCCAGAAGTGGCACTCAGAGCTCTCTCTGTGGGATGTGTGCCGTGCCCCAGAGATGGTGAGGGACTGGCCTATCGCCCTAGGCCCTCCCACCCAGTCTGCCATGACCACCTTGGCCACGCCCACCCATCACCCAGTGATAAATAAGTGGGTTTGGGGTTGCAGTTTGGGCACTGGGTCTCTAAAAGGTTTGCCATCACTGCCTTAGGCAATTAACAAATCTGAAAAAGCGTAAAGTTATTATCTCCCTGGAAACCTGAACTGTTTAGAACACATTATCATGCATTGTGATGGGCGCCTCTAGATTTGCCTATGTAACAGCTCTACTGTGCAAGCTGCACTGGCTTCCATTTTCTTTATGTGTGCAATTTAAGGTGCTCTTCATCAACTTTAAAAACTCTGTAAGCACGAATAAATGTTAAAGCGTTACAGGATAGTAGAAGTAGAGGTGGCCTTGGGCTTCCAAAATGGGAAACTTATTACCAAGCAGCGGGGTTGCTTTGGATTAGCGATTGGATAAAGTTAGAAAATAAAAGGGTTCTAACAATTGAAGGTCATGATTTACAGGCTGATTGGCATGCTTTTTTATGGGGAAAAGATAAGAAGTCCCCCACACACTTTTACCGGCACCAGATAAGAGATGCATTAATTTGGACGTGGGAAAAAAAAATATTATACAAAAATTCCAAATTGGACCTAACCAATGGAGGCAATGATTCACCCAAACACACTGGATAAAACAAAGCTGATAAGGTATAAAGAATTATTAGACAATCAAGGGAATCTTAGAGCAAGGGAGGAATTAAAAGAACAGGGAATAATTATCGATTGGTGGCCATATTTACAGATATAATCAAAATATAGCAAAGATATGGAAGAGTATGGAATAAGTTGGATACCACAGCAATTGGACAAAATATTGACAAGCAAGGGAGGAAATTTTTTAACAAAAACCTATAAACTTTTATTAGAAGTTGAATTGGAAGAAGAATTAGTAAAGGGTCCAATGATAGCATGGGCACGAAATATAGGTAGAAATATAGAATTAGATGAATGGGGAAGAGTATGGAACAAAAATTACAAACTAATGCTGTCAACTGCATACAAAGAAAACCAATATAAAATGTTCTATAGATGGCATTTAGCACCGGCGAGATTGGCTAAGATATATAAAAATATGAATCCGGACTGTTGGAAATGTGAAAATAAAGAGGGAACATTTTATCATATGTGGTGGCAATGCCCCAAAGCAAAGACTTATTGGGAGCAGATAAGAAGATGGATACAGGAAATAACAAAAGAACAAATTGAACTTAAACCCGAAATATTCCTATTAGGCATAATCAATCCAAAGATGGAAAAACAACTTCAATACATCATTATACACATAACTGCTGCACGCTTTGCATATGCATAATGCTGGACAAGGGAAAATATACCATCAAATGTAATGATTATTTACAAGATACTAGAATGTGCTGAGATGTACAAACTTACTCTAGAAATAAAAAACAAGGAAGCTACAGAATTTTATGAGATATGGGACATTTATTACAATTGATTAGAACTGAGGAATAAAAAAGTATGAGAAGTAGTAAATAATTGTAAATAAATGTAGAAGATATAGGACATAGTATTGTTAAGAAAAAAGAAAAATGTACTTTGTATTTTTATTTTGTAAAGAGAAAAAGAAAAAAGAAAAATTATATTTAAAAAAACCTCTGTAAGTCACAGGACTAGGTTATTTGGAGGACTGCTTTTACCCAAGGACATCTCCCTAAGGATGTCTTACCAAGATAAGATAGGACGGGCACACTCCAAGTGCTTTCTTTTAAACATTCCCATCTTATTGCAAGTAGTGTGCTTTTTCCATGGTAGCCCCTATCCTGTGGAATACCCATCCCCCTGAAGTTCAGCATGTCTCTACCTTCCTAATCTTCTGTACAGCTTTAGAGATCTGGCTTTTCCTCCAAGCAGTAGGATAAAATGAGGCAACAGCACACTGGAAGTTTGACTTAGCACCAGTGTTTTGTTATAATGAAGTTGGTTTTAATACTTTGGATATGGTTTGTTTTTTAATTTTTGACTGAGAGCTGCCCAGAGTTTGTTTGTTTCTTTGTGTATGTATGTTTGTGTGTGTGTGTGTGTGTGTGTGTATTACATACATATACATATACATATACATAAAATATTATTTTCCCGTTGGTCCCTAAAACATTTAAACTCATGGTATTCTTTTAAATAATGAATTAATCTTTAATTTTCCAATTTAATATAATACCTATTCCCTTGAACATTGCTAAAATGTAACAAGAACTTACAACACACACTTGGTTTCCACTTGGAAGTTGTGAGAATGAAAATCCTGATGTTTTGAATTATAATTATCAAAATGTCTAAGAAATGGTCAAGCTTGCTGAAGCTTCTGAAAGTTACAGAATGGAACACATGGGGAGCAATTGGTCATGCCTGTTCTAAGGTGTCATTCCAGCATACTACACAGCTCTGAGAACAGCTTTTTGAATTAACCACCACTAGAAATGTTGGATTTCAAATATCATTGCTGAAAAGTTAAAGTTGAATGTATCTGATAGCCAGTGGATTAAGGAAAGCTACCTAAAATGAAACCAAACCAAAACAATTAACATATAAATGTGTTTCCAAAATGTAAGTAGACTTTATATGAACTTACAAGAAAGGTATGATTGTAGGATATTCTAACAGTGCCCAAACATAGTAATTGTGGAGATGTATGTAAGTAATGCATTTTATGGATATATTATGCATTAAGCATTTCAGTCAATATTAATTTACGGGAAAAGTGAAGGATATATATTTTAGTTATACAAACACACCCCAACACACACACACACATACAAAACATATATCTTCCATCCTCCCCATAAATTTATATTGATTGAAATGACCATGATTTGTTAATTCAACATCCTATTTAAAAGGCAACTGTCCACTGCTGAAGTCAGCAAACATATCATTCACACCTCTAAGACTGAAAACATACCAATTTGCTTTCGTGGAATGAATACTAAGCAGTCTGAAACACACAATTTCAGATCTGACTTCATGAAATAAGTGCTTACTCAGCAAGCATCCTGAAGGTAATGCATTACTCTACTTAAATGTACTAGCACTTTATTATCCATTTTGCATAGGACTCCATAATAGTAACAAGTATATTGTTTGACAAACAGGGAAAACTTATGTGCAACCCAAAGATATTCTGTCTGACCTCTGTCAGATAAATTAATAATTTCTTCAGTGACAAAGTAGAATGAGAAAAAACAAAACCAAGTAAAACTGGAGGATGTATTCTTACATTGTAGACAGCACATGACAAAATGAAAGATGAAGATGCAATAGAAAGATAAATGATAAGATGCTAAAATATGAAATGTGTACAACAAAGTATCTTTTTATTTGATTGAAACAGATCAAAAGAACGGCCATCTTTGGTACCGGAGTGGCCATCTAATCTCATAAAATGTGATGTCACAATAATGATTCTCTGATTTACATCTAAATTTTATTTTCTTCAGGAAAATTTTTCACATATATTTTTCACACACACACACACACACACACACACACACTGTCTCTAATTACACTAAAAATGTGAATCCCAGGTATATTCATAATCGAACACTGGGATAAATAAAAACAACTGTTTAATAAACTAACAACTGTTTGATAAACTTAGCTTTCGTCAGCTAATTGCCAACGTCGTCAGAGTGGAATGCCGGAGGTTTGAAAGCCTGCTCATAAGACTGGCAGTTTGTGCGCTCTGCTCATAGAACACATCACCAGTCTACCGCCCCAGTTAACCGTATTACTTCTAATAGTCTTGCATCCGTCTGTATATTTATAAGTTTAGGGATCACCGCCTCTCTTATTGTCGCTCTCTTTGCCCGCTTTGGATGTATCTGAGTACACTTTGCTATAGGATGATCCCCCAGTGCCTCCTGTCTTGTGGCCACCCCTTGTTGTGAGTGTGGCACCCCGCCTCCCATTAAAGTGGAATAATAAAGAATAATGAAGAATAAAGTAGAATAAAGTGGAATAATAATAATGATAATGAAAAATCACTAAAAGAAAAATGATGTGTCTGCATAGTTACTGGAATAAAGCTGTGTAAGCAATCTGTGACTAACCAAATGTCCAGGGCATTTAGAAACATTGTATGAAGCAAAACTCTCTTCATTGTATGCCTGTGAGAAACTAACCGAAGGAAATACAATGTAGATTTATGTATAGTTCTTTGTTCCTGAGAAATGGAAAGTATAAAACTGTAGTTTGAATCCACCCTCTTTGTTCAGAATTGCTGGTTGTTAATTGCTTCTGAACCTTGCGCAAAATAAATCTCTCTGCTAACACTCTCTGGAATTCATAAAAGTCTCTTACATTTTTCTATAAGACCATCATTGACTCCTGTAGGAATCGTGCTGGGGATTTCTCCCCTTTGCCGGTCGTATTTCTTTGCTGTTGCATGAGACAGTGGTTCTGGTCTTGCGTAGGCTGCACCCACTGCACTTGTTGTGGGTTGCTATGTTGTTGTGGCTTGTTATGAGCAGGCTTTCAAACCTCCAGCATTCCACTTTGACGACGTCGGCAGTTAGCCGACGAAAGTTAAGTTTATCAAACAGTTGTTAGTTTATTAAACAGTTGTTTTTATTTATACCGGTGTTTGACTACTTCTCTCTCTCTATATATATATATGTATGTATGTGTGTGTGTATGTATGTGTGTGTGTGTGTGTGTATATATATATATATATATATATATACACATACACACACACATATACATACACACACATATACATATATATATATTAGTTTCATATGTGAAACTAGTTTCACATGCTACTTTCATGTGAAAATTTTAATTATGCAACAAATTATCTCTGACTCTGAAGTATATTTTTAAATGTATACAGAATTGTGTAGAAATATTTCTATATAGAAGTGCATTGAAAGCCCTTAGAGCTAATTAGAATAGTGCTTTTTTTTTACATCTGATTACAGCACAAAAATATTTGCTCCTTTTTGATCTCAAAATATTTTTATCATTAAAAGAATACTGTTTCCTCCACTTTATTGGAAGGCAAAATTGTAACAGTTCTTTGCATATTATTTTTGAAAGTATAATTAATTTCTTAGGCTAAAATCTCTAAAATCTAATTTCTAATAACACTTTTTATATTTAAATAGTAAAGATTTTAAAATCTGAATATGACTTGTACATTCAAACTGAACTTTCTTTGCATAATTGTTTACAGCAAGGGTCCCTACCCCGCCGGCTGGGACCCAATACCAGGGCGCAGCCTTTTGGGAACCAGGCCGCATAAGTGGCAGAATGAAGTGCATGAGCACGTGAAGCTACATTTGCACAAGCGGCAGGTGTATGCACAAAACTATCCCCTCTCCCCACACAGCTGCTGGTCCGCAGAATCAGAAAGTTTGGGGCCAATGGTTTACAGCATATATTTATAGACTGACAATATAGCAGGAGATTGAAGAACAGAGTATGTAGCTTTATAGAAAAATTGGCTTTCAGATACACAGATCAGATAGATTCAAATGGAAAGAAAATAAAACACATAATATAATCTCTGAAATTTCTATAGCCATTGACAAAAGAATCAATTGACATAGAATAAATATTGTGCATCCCTGGGACACAGAATTTTGAATTCAATTCATTTTCTTCATTACCCACATCCAGTATTTATGACACTACCTGAACAAAACTTTAGCAGCTCCTTTTACTTGTCATGTCCATAAAACATTAAAATCACTTAAAATTTTCCTAAAGAGACTTACATTTCTTAGACTGAATAAGTGAATTCATTTTCTACCAAGTAAGAGGCAAAACCTGCATGGTAACACAGGAAAAAACCCTAATACAATAATTTAGATCAGTGGTTCTCAACCTGTGGGTCGGGACTCCATTTGGGGTCGAACGACCATTTCACAGGGGTCGCCAAACAACGCAGTCTACCATTTTTTCCCCTTTTCCTTAGCTGTGCTACTCCCTTTTATTCTATTGGCTTTTGAAAGCCAATAGAATAGACTCTCTTGAATAGAGTCTAATTCTATTGGCTTTCAAAAGCCAATAGGAATTGTCCAGGCTGTCTCTGCCCTGCTGAGCCCGCCAAAAGTCCCATTCTGCAAATGGTGCTGCACCAGTTGAGTAGTCCTCGACTTATGACCGGTTGAGTAGTCCTCGACTTACGACAGGTTGGAGGTCGCAGCATTAAAAACGTTGAGAACCACTGATTTACATACTTTTAAAATTCAGCAGTCTTACCTTCCATTTCTATTATACTGGAATAGATTAACTATTTCTTCTCTGCAAAATATGACTATTCTTGTCACATAATATAGGAAGTTCTTTTTTTTTTTTCGTTTGTTCACATTCCACTTTTATTATTTTTTAATTGAAAATTTTTATTTTTTAAAACATACAATCATTTATAAAAATACAATAAAATTTTAAAATAGAGAACCCCCCCCTTACCCTCCCTCCCACCCCCACCCCCCTCCCTTCACTTCCCAGAGCAGAATACAGGGTTAAGAAAAAAAAAGAAAAAGAAAATTATAATAATTAAGAAAAAAGAAAAAAAAAGAGAAAGAAAAAAAATATCATAATTAACCTTTAACTCCATAACTTATAAAACAATTCTCTATAATATTTGATATTCATTCATAAAATAAATAAAACTTTTTAATTCCATATTTTTTCTGAATATAATCTATCCACCTTCCCCATACAGTAATATATCTTTCTTGTGTATGATCCTTTAAATAAGCAGAAATTTTTGCCATTTCTGCAAAACTAGATACTTTAAATATCCATTCTTCTAAAGTAGGCAAAGAATCTTTCTTCCAATATAGACCTACTAGTAACCTTGCTGCAGTTAATAAATTCAACATCAAAGTAGTTTCTTTTTCATTTAAGTCAACAAAAATACCAAGTAAAAATAGTTGAGGAGTAAACTTTATCTTCTTTCTAAAAATCTTTTGAATGTTCCACCAAATCATAATCCAAAAAGCCTTTACTTTTTTACAATTCCACCAAATATGAAAGTATGTCGCATCATTATTGCCACATCTCCAACATTTGGGCTGTATGTTGGAATACATACAAGATAATTTTTTAGGATCTAAATGCCATCTATAAAACATTTTATAAAAATTTTCTCTCAAATTTTGAGCTTGTGTAAATTTAACATTTCTTATCCAAATTATCTCCCATAAATCCAATGAGATCGGCTCCTGTATATTCTGAGCCCATTTAATCATACAATCTTTAACCAATTCTGTTTCCGAATCTAACTCTAATAAAACATTATATATTCTTTTTATATGAGCCGGACCTTGGTTTTTAATCTGAATAACCAATTGTCTATCTTCTAGTGTTATTCCCTCTTTCTTGTCTACAGTCCATCTATCCATTATTTGTAAATATTGAAACCATGACTGTAGAATATTTTGCTGCCTTAATACATCTAGGGATTTCAAATGCCAATTCGAACCAGAACAAATTAACAATTCTTTATATGAAATTTTATCAAAATTTGTCCCCTTAGAGGTTCCCTCAATTGCATGTCTGGGAATCCCCCAGATAGGTATTTTATAATTTAATCTATAATAATACTTCTTCCAAACACGAAGTAAGGCATTCCTCAAAATATGTGATTTAAAAGTCCGATCAACTTTCTTATTAAAAATTAAATATGCATGCCAACCATATATTAAATCCCAACATTCCAAAAAAAGAATATCCATATTTGTTAAATTAAGCCAATCACTTAACCAAGTTAGGGCGGCTGCATCATAATATAATTTCAAATTGGGTGCCTTAAGTCCCCCTCTTTCTCGAGCATCCTGTAATATCTTAAATTTAACCCTTGGTTTCTTCCCGGCCCATATAAAATTATTGTGCCCACAATTACATTGGAATTTGGAATAATAACTTATCTCTTTGTCAACATAGATACAAGTACATAGATACATAGATACAAGTTATTTTGAAATTTGTGCTATTGAACATTTTTCTGGGCATAAAGAATTTATGATTTCATAGGAATTCATATATAAGCAACAGAAGTGAATGTTGTCCATTCATCTTCCTTGGCTTAAATGAGTCTTCATTAGTCTTTGGAAGATTAAGTATTTGGAAATCTAGCTGACCTCTCCGTCTGCTTATCTAGAAAAAGTCATTCAATCAGTTGAATGGAGATGCTGATGCTATGTTAATATTGCATATTTTGAATGAAAGACTACTTAAAAGATGACTACAAAACCTCTGCTTCAGTCCTTCATTTCTTATACACAATTGACTAAATTGCTCATCTATTTTTACAGTCAAGAAACTTATCTTGATCTTCAAAGAAAATGCACTTTCTAGTAACTTTAATTTATTATATTTAATGATTCTGGCTATCAAGAATCAATATTCGCCAAATACCTAACCAAATATTATGCAAAGAAGAGAAATTACGTCTCTGCATGCTAAAGTTTTTTAGCTTTTTCTCCATAGCATTGACCATTTTTACTTTTCTCTTTCGAAACTATTCATTACTTTGTATCTTTCTTAAAGTACATTTCCCAGAACTAAAGTATCTAGATGACATCAATGTAGTGCAGACTAAAATAAAACTATTACATTAAGTTTTAATCCATTCAACAAATAAGAGAAACATAAATTAGAAAAACAGACATTTTTGCAGAACAATTCTTTAGCTGGCTTTGTCATTTAAATGCAAAGTTTGTCCCTGAATACAACTCTGGAACAAGATTTTTTGATATGTTATCCTGCACTTATACACTCATTTTTTGGAAAGGGGGTTGTACATTTTTCTATCCTTTCCTTTTGCCTAAAATTAAAATATAATATTCATTTCAGATAAAATATATTTTGCCTGCTTTATGTTTCATAAGGCTTTATTCCTAATCTTATATTTGCAAGTTTACCCAAATCTCCTGCTTGAGCAGAGGGTTGGACTAGAAGATTTCCAAGGTCTGCCAGCTCTATTATAATTGATTGCAGGAACCACCATTTTATTATCGCATTAATCAAAAAAATTAAAACATAATGGACCCATTCAGTTCTATGGGCCTCCATCTGAAGATTCCTTCTGTGTTTTCCTCTTCTAAAACAAAATATAGTCTGCCAACTAATATTTGTTCTATTATATTAACTGCCTAGTGCAGGGGTAGGCAACCCAAAACACTTAAAGAGCCACTTGGACCCGTTTCCCACCAAAAACAAAACACTGGGAGCCGCAAAACCCTTTTGATATCTAAAATGAAGATAACACCGCATATATCCTTTTTTACCTTTATTATAGGTGTGTGTGTGTGTGTGTGTGTTTGTGTGTGTATGTATGTGTGTGTGTGTATATGTATATGTATATATGTATGTGTATATATATACACACACACACACACACACACACACATACACACACAGGTAAAAAAAGGATATATGCAGTGTTATCTTCATTTTAGATGTCAAAAGGGTCTCTCTCTCTCTCTCTGTCTCTCTCTCCCTCCCTCTCTATCTGCCCTTGGTCTGCCACTCCTCTTCCCCCGCTCTCTCTCGCTCTCTCTTTCCTCTCTCTCTCCCTCTCTCTCTCTTTTTCCCCCCCTCCTATCTGCTGCTCACCTGGCAAGCTTCAAGCTGTTGTCCAACAAGCAACCTCGTCTCTTTTATGACTCATGGACTTCAACTCCCAGAATTCCTAAGTCAGCCTAGCTGGGCTAGCTAGCTCTCTCCTGCCCTTCCTGCTTCCTGCTTCCTGCAGAGATGCAGCAAAGGGAGGAGCTCTGCCCAGTAAGCTTTTCAGCTCCTCGGAGAATACTGTGAGTGCACTCTCTTTTACACACACACACAAAAACACAAACACACACACAGAGAGAGAGACAGAGAGAAGCAGGGAAGCGCAATTGTTCTCTCTGTCTCTGTCTCTCTCTGCAAAGGCAGAGGAGGCTGGGAGCCACAGGGGAAGGCTCAAAGAGCCGCATGCGGCTCCGGAGCCGCAGGTTGCTGACCTGTGGCCTAGCGAGTCAATTAATGAACATTTTCTAGCATAACCAATTTGGGGGTTAAAATAACTTTCACCATTATCTCACAAGCACCTCATTTTTTTCTTTATTTGTATTTTTTTTTGTTCTGTCTGAGCAACCTATGTAAAAATGTTGGCAGATGAACTATATACGTTAAGCAGAGAATCTCAGAGACTGGACCAAAAGCTTTACAAATTTGATCACTTATAATATTCTCTTTAACTTGGGCTTCTTACATTGCCATTTTTTCCAGTCAATCTTTTCCCTATTTAGAAACTATAGCTATTGACACTTAAAATATTTTGTTAATTTAAAATGGTTTTAAAAAAAAACCAACAACCTTAGAAAGTAATAACACCTTGTCCCAATTCAAAAACTGAGGGTTTCTATTTGAATGGGACTACCAGAAAATTCCTGCAAAGATTCATCGGAAAGTTGGAAAAAATCCAGGAATGTGGGACTGGACACAGGAGAATCTTTTCTAATTATGGAAGTTAGAAAAAAAAAAACAGTTTTCTGTAAGATCCTTTGCAGTATCTGTGTACAGCATTAAAAAAAGAAAAGGGAGCTTCACTGTAATTGCTTCACTCTAGCTAATGCTCACATTATGACAGGTACAGCCTGTTTGGTGTAGAGGTTGAAGTCTTGGCCTAGAAAGCAGGAGACTGTGAGTTCTACCACAGGCATGAAAGCTGGCTGGATGACTTTGGGCCAAACTTTCAGCTCAACTCAACCTATAGGGTTTTTATTGTGGAGAAAATAGCAGGAAGAAAGAATATTACATATGCTTGTTGCATTGAGTTACTTACAAAGTAATAAAAAAAGAATTAAAAAAAATCTAAAAAATGCATAAAGAAAACTAACGCTTGTGAAATAATTTAAATAATTATAGGTAGTGCTCAACTTACAGCCATAACTTGTGATGAGTGTAAAGTGGGTCATAGGGCGACTGATCTGATTTTATGAACTTTTTTGCAATGGTCATTAAGTGAATCACCATGGTCATTAAGCAAATCTGTGGGCATTAGCAAATGTCATGGTCACTAAGTCAATCCATTGTTCATTACAAGGCGTTTTAGTAAAAAACTGAAATTAAATATTTTTCAGAAAAAAAATATTGTAAATCATATCATGACAGCAGGAGGCAGCAAATATATGTGAAATAAATGTGGGCCAGTGTCGAAGGCCCAAAATGAGATCACATAACTGCATAGAGCAGCAGCTCTCAGAACTTCGGAACTAGGTCATAAGTACGTGGGGGGGAAGGTCTATCATAACTTCACATGGTTTCTAAGCAACTGGTGGTTACGTCCAGGTCTACTTGGGCAGAATGTAATTGTAACAGCGAGGCCAAAGTTTAACTTTACTGCTTCTTAAGAATATCTCAAAAATGGCAGGAAGAACAATATAGATAGCATCTATGAAAAAATGTTGAATTCCAATGATATATGAAATTTCAAACTATCCCAAACACTTTCACTTTTAATACTTATATAACAGAAAAAATCTTATAAAGAAAATTTGACTAAATTGAGACTGTTATAAATAGGAATTAAAACATTATTTTCTCTAAAGCAGTATGTATTTTTCTTATGCCTGGCCTGCGATTCTAAGTTTAATTCTTAGTGTCTAATTCAATGGAATATATTTATATGAAAATTGCTAGTACTATCAGTTAATGAAAAAATTGCTAAATATACACATGATTATTAACTGAAAAATCTAATAGCAAAACAGTGCTCAATATTTAGTTGGATAAATATATGTTGGAGCAATATTTTACAGGAACAATTCATCAAATTAAGTATTCGTGGGTTTTTTTTTCACAAGAGCATTTTTTTTAAAAAAGAAAAAAAATCTGGTGTCTCTAGTAAGACCAGTAGGCTTTTCAACACAGATTTATTTCATGAAGAAAACTTTTGGGCCAGTCACCCACCCTGGGAAAAACAGGAGGCAGAAATAGTATGTATTCTGGCTTAAAATATGCAAATAAAGGCAGAATATAAATTTAATAAAATAAAATATGGATTTCTATTCTTTTTTTGCCCACTAAAAAGTTTTTGCTTATCACTGATTTATTTATTTAGTGTATAGCATATCATACATGGACTAGCAATACACATTAACATTTCACCCAGAATAGTAAAACACAATAAAAATATAAACGGTAAAAAGATCTACGTTCAAATACCAATGGCTAGGCCACGGGAGTCAACTCGGTCATGTCACATGACGTATCACAGCGTTTTTTGCCTTTGTGAAGCCAGGGTGGGCATGGCCTGCTCATGACACATTCAGTCTGTGGGCTGCTAATTTGACACCCCTGTTCTAGGCTATCTAACCACTGAAGTGCCACCATTGATTTTCATGTAGCAGCTGATTAAGACTCCCAGTAATATGCCAAATGGATTAAGTTTAAGGTTATTTATTTATATGTTACCTCTACAAATATATCTTCCATGCCATAACCACAACAAGGATATTATACCCATCAATTATGTCTATGTTCAAGAAAAACTTTTTTTTTCTTCCTTTAGTGTCTGATTCTTGGAGACTGCTTGGCTGTTTCATTGGCAAGATTTTAGAGAAGTGATTTGCCATTGCCTTGGTCCTAGGACAGTGGTGGCGAACCTATGGCACAGGTGCCAGAGGCGGCACTCAGAGCCCTCTCTGTGGGCACGCGCGCCATCGCCCCAGTCCTAGGCCTTCAGCTGGGTTTTATAAAACTTTAGGCCTCCGCCATCATGTACCCCCCAAAAATCAGTTAATTTCAACTTCTTGCGGAAAAAAAAAAGATCTTGTAAAGTTGGAATTGATTGATTGAACTTTTTAGTCCCACCCGGTATGTAGTTACCACCGTAGCCACGCCTACCCAATGGGCCACACTCAGCCAATGGGCCACACCCACCTGGCACCTGATGATGCATAAGTGGGTTTTGGGTTGCAGTTTGGGCACTCGGTCTCTAAAAGGTTCGCCATCACTGTCCTAGGGTCATCTAGCTTTATGCCTAAGGCTGGACTAAAACTCAATCTCCCAGTTTCTAGCCTGATGTTTTAACCCAGGGGTCTTCAAACTTGGCCCTTTTATGACTTGTGAACTTCAACTCCCAGAATTCCTCAGCCAGGCATGCTGGTGGTTGAAGTCCACAAGTCATAAAAAGGCCAAGTTTGAAGACCCCTGTTTTAACCAAACAGGTTCTAAAAAAAATAGTGTTCCAAAATGGAACAAGGGCCAAATCATAAAATACTATATCTTATTGAGAACAATGTTATGGAACCATGTATAAATATTGCTAAGAAGTCTTAGTTCATGAAATAAAATTTGAAGTATAGCATATATATTTGATAATAAAATTCTAGCTTTTATCATTTCCTCTTATTTTACATAAGATATAAATATACACTCATATGTGCATATTTATATTATTCATGCAGCATTTCTAATCACATACGTCTTGCTTTTTTCTAATTAAATATGTGGTAATTTTATACACACTTATCATTGAAAGAAATAAAATACTGCTTTGTAATAATTATGGTTAAAGTTAGTTTAGACATGTCCAAGAACCTGGATCCAATGGCATTTCTAAATCTTTTTTCATTGTATATACCATTTGTTTTTGGACATTTCCTCCATAGATTTGCTATGGATAAGAAACTCCCATCTCACTTCACCTTGTGTTGAATTACATGTCTCCAATTCTACAACGTGAAAATTTAGAGTATTGTGTTTGACAAGAAGTGCTATCCTTTCCAGTCTTATTTTCCTCTTAAAATGAGAATTGTTCTAAATAAGGCGGCAGGTTTGTTCTAATTAATTTTTCTTTTGGAGGAATGGTTTTAAATTTTGTATCTTCCTTTCAGTTAAAATATAGCTATGCATTATAAACTGTGCTAACTTTATGCTAGACAAAGTTCAATGCAGACATTTTAATTTAATACACAGGACTAATGATTTTTTTTCTATATTTATCAATAAATCAATCGCCTTCTCTAGCACATAATGAAAGAGCCAAATTGGTTCTTAATGGGAAACTCCACTGTTTGATAAATTTATGATTGGATTTTTTATTCATCTACTATGTGGGCACTCTCAGAATGTGACAAGTTTGGGACATATAATCCTTCATCTTAAACTTTCCTAGAAGATGCCATGAGTGACCCAACAGTAACCAAATTTCATATCTAAGACTTTTTTAAAAAAGAGCTAGTCGGGTTCTTCTTATCTAAAACACGCCTTTCTTTTGTTTTCTTTTTTTTTTAAGGGACAACATATGATGAGTAAGCTGATGTAATCAAAAGGTCTGGTAAATGTGTCTGAAAGGTGCAATTTTATACCCGTTCACTTGAAAGCAAATGCCGATGAACTCCTTGGGGGTTACTTCTGAGTTCACATGGTGTGAAGAACAGAATCTGAAACTGAAAACCTTTCGGAACGATTCGGAAAAGAGCGAAGCAGAACAAGCTAGATTGAAAAGAGTGAAGACTTGGGTGGGGTTGGAGGAGAAAAAGCAACTTCTCCTTCCCCTAGAAACAGGGCGGTAAAACACGCCCGCCCCCGCCCCCATTAAGGAACCTTTTCCTCTGCCTCTCGGGAGTCTCTAGAGAGCAAAAAAGGTTCCCTCCAACCTTCCTGTTGTCACGAACTGAAGCAGCAAACAGACCTGCTTCTAGAAGCTGGAGCTCAGGCGACGGGAGAGGGAGCGGCGCCTTGCAGGCCTCAAAATCACTTCCTTCCTCCTCGCCTTCTACGGCTGTTCCTACGGCTGTTCCTCAGTAACAGCCGGGACTGGAGATGAGGGAGGAGGAGGGCGCCACACGAAGCCCGGGGAAACCAAAGGAGGGGTTGCAGACGAAGGCAGGTCATTTGATACTGCGGGAATCGGGCGGGTCACCGAGCGGAGCCTCCTGGGGCTGAGCCGACTTTACCTGCTGCTGTTGGTGCAAAGGCACTGAAGAGGGGGCATTCACCTCCCTCCTCCCCGCCTGGATCCCTCCCTCGCTCAGAGATCCATCGACCCGCCAAAGCAAAGCGGGGCTTGGGAGAGCGAAAGGAGGGTTGCCTCCCGGCCGCCGCCGTCGCCGCCTCCCGGCTGCCACCACCCCCCGCCTCGCAGCGACGCTGCTTGCTGAGTTGAACCACCGCCCCCTTTTCTCTTGCACGCAGGCGCCCAGCTGCAGGGGAAGGCGGAGACCGCTCATACACGCGAGCGCGTGCGCGCGCGCAACGGCGACGGCGGCGCGCTCGCTTAGGACTTTGTAGCTCTGCTGACGGCTTGCCAGTCTCGGTCTGGGGGTTCTGTGGCTGCCGAGACGGGGGAATAGAAAAGCCACCTTAAAGGAAGGAACCGGGACACGCACGCCGGACTCCGTATGTACGTATCTATGCACTGTTGCGAGGACCTATTTAGCGTTCGTGCTCCATCCCCTGCCCACAAACACCTATAAAAAAAGCGTTCTTAGCTACTGTCGCTGACCAGCAATCGAAAATGAAGGCAGTTTGAAGAGCAACTAACACAGTAAATACGTATCTTGTGGCTGTCTTGCCAATTCCTGTTCTTTTCCGGCCCAGCAGCCGCTCGAAACGCCTTCCACGACTTGTAGAAAGAGAAGTGAAACAGCTTTTCATAACTCATCTTTGTGCTACTGTATCATGTCCAAATAGTAGCCTCTCAGTTCCACTAGAATGGACAAATGACCATGCTAGCTGACTCCATTTCTCTCCTTAATAAACCCGTTGCACTTTTGAATCTTGAGCATCGTGAGCATTACCCATGTGCGTCGCCAGTAATGTTCAAAAATGCTACCCACCCTTGCAAATGCCGTAGAGCACGCCACTATTGTTAGTGAAAGTTTAGAAAGGAATTCGCATGCTTCAATTCAGGCTTTCGGTTTGCCTAATTCCGTTACACGATAAGCTACGTGGTACAAACATTCCTGTGATCATAACGATACGAAAAAAGAGATTAATTAAATATAATATTCTGAACATAATATGTCAATAAATACTAATATTTTTGCCACTTGGCAATGTCTCAATGCTTTTTATTTAAAAAGGTGGATTTTCGACAATAATACAGTACAGTATTACTTTTAGAACAATTTGAAAACAGTTTGCAAATTCTGCAGATATAAATATAAAGCATTTTCTTCAAAAAGAAATGGTTTTCTGTTGTCTTTAGATTTTGCAACTGATCTTCAATCTGTAAACAGTTGTATTAGAATAAATGCTTATCTCCTCTCTGATCAATTTATCACCTTTTTATTATTTGTACTTTTCTGGCAAAAATGAACTCACTTTAGAATCAAGTCTGCTGACAAGGATGTTTCATAGTAGCACATTCAAGCAGCTTATTCTAATATAAGCAGAGTAAAGTTTTTAGCCTTATTTCTGGTAACAACAATTTAAAGTTGTAACTAACAGCTGAATATGCACAAGATTTCCTCAGTATCGGGAAATTTTAATTTTACTCTGCTCTGTCTGCTTCCCGAAAGAAATAGCCATTTTTGCATTTGCATAGTGTGTAACAGCATTTAAGCATACTTATGTAATTGTCTAATATTTGGATAATTATATATTAGACAGCTGAAATATTCTTGGACCGCTGTAATAAATAACTTACATTATTTAACTCAGAGTAGCTTTTAATCTTTTTTTAAAAAAATAACAAAAGCAGGGAATTTGTGGTCAATATTGGACTAATTTGCATATCACTTCATCTTGTTGGTTAGAATTGATGGGGTTTAAGGTTGGCCAGCCATGGGGTAAACATTGGTATGCATGTGTGCAAACAGGTAGTCCTTGACTTATGAAGAAGTTGGGTCTTCAATTTCCATCACTAAATGATATACTTGTAAAGCAAGATGTCCCATCACCACGGATTTGCAATCTCAATACTCCCTGTTGTAATAGAAACCACAGGTTTTTAAGCTAGTACCCACCCCAGTCAAAACCATTCGAAGCCAACACCAAACCTCAGCAAAGTATGATACTGCCTCAACTACCTCTTATATCTTCATGCACATATCTGCCCTTTGACAGTCTGCATTCTGCCTTGTGGGGTGACAAACGGCTGCACAACCACATAGTTCTTGAAATGCTTGCCACTCCAGGCGAAACCTCAGCTGCGCAAGCACCAACAAGCATTTGTTTGCTCAGCTGCCTTTTCTTCTAGTCCCCTGCACCAATCTCTTGCCTTTTGTGCCCAGCTGCTGCAGCCAAAGAAGAAGCACCTTGCTGCCTTTGCGGTCTCCTTTTTGGACCCAGCTTTTCTAGCAAACATTTCCTACATGTGGCTCCCTGAACTTTTGGAAAACTGCAGTGTCTTTCCAAATACTTTCCAAAGATAGCATAGCCTTTGGAAAGCTAAGTTGCCTTTGAAAAGCTGTGTTGGTTTCAGAAAGCTTTCCAAAGACTACACAGCTTTTCAAAAGGTTGGGGAGCTGCATCTAAGGCACATGTATCAGAGAAGCTGGGTCTAAAAAAGTGACAACAAAGGCAGTAAGGTTGGGCATGATGGCTGGGTGCAAAGGGTGAAAGTTTGATGTGCCAACTTGGCCAGTAAATATTGACTATGGCTTCCCAGGCATGGCAAGCAGTCTAAGAGCTGTGCAGTTCTGGGGCTGCTGGCTGTCCTGTAAAGCAGGGTGGCCAAAAGAACCTAGATGAGGGGGACATAGGCAAGTGAGACGAGTAAGTGAAAGACAGCTGGGTCACTCACTCTCAGCCCAACCCACCTCATAAGTTTGTTGCTGTGGGGAAAATAGCAGGAGGAAACTGTCGGATATCTCGTTACCTTAATTTATTTGTGCAAATAATAAAGGCACTATAAAAATATTTTTTAAAAGTACAGGAAAACTGCCAGAAGCCCAAATTTTGGTCATGTGACCACAGAGACACTGCAATGCCCATAACTTTGGTATGAGTCATTAGTTTATTTTTTTTTCAGCAACATTGTAACTTTGAATGGTTGCTGAACATATTGTCATAAGCTAGGACTATCTAGCAAAATATGTTTTGAAAATGATAATAGCTAGTGTAGATATCGTACAAATTCACATCAACAAGCAACAATTTTTCTGATTTCCCATACATACTCATAAATAATCCTTATTCACTCAGGATTTGTTCTGTTGCAAAATCATATCTGAGTCTTCACGACCCCATGACTCCAGGCTAACCTGCCCTCCATTGTCTTCTGGAATTTGTCCAGATTCACGTTGATTGCGTTGATTACACTATCTAACCATTTCATCCTATGCCATCCCTCTTCCCTTTTGCCTTCAATCATTCTCAACATCAGAGTCTTTTCTCAGCAAACTAAAGATTAAATTTAATTGGTTAATCAACAGTTTTTTAAAATTACAACATAATCCATTACTGTATTAGGTAAAATACTTAAATGGAACATGAAAACAGGATAGGGTAAAAAAAATTGAATCCTTATTGAGGATTCTTTTAATATGAATTAGAATAAAGATTAATGAGTCAATAGAGGCATACAGTATATTATCCCCCACAGCAATGTGAAGTAGAGAGGGTTAAACGGATCCTTTTATCCAAAGTTGAAAATACATTTAAGCTTGCTTCTATCTTGAAATTGCTTCCAGATTTTGTGCTTGCAATGAAAAAGAAAATGAAAACTTGATTTTGTTTTTTGTTAATCATATAGGTGTATTGTTATAGAAATGGTTTGTACATATTGTTATGAAAAAACAAAAAGTTGTGACTGTAATGTTATCTCCTACTGTGTTAAAGAGAGTCAGAAGTTGGTGCCTTTTTCTTTTCTTCTCTTCTTTTCCTACATATTTTCTTTTTCTTTTACTTCTCCCTTTTCTAATTCTCTTAGTTTTTTAAATTTCTGTATGTATTTTATATTTTGATAAATCAATAAAATTATTTCAAAAAATCAAAACAAAAGAAAACTAGATAGCATTGTTGTTACACTACATTTTCAAACAGGATATGTTATTTTTTTAAAAAAATACCAAATGTAGGCTGTAGTATTTACCTTGCAATTACAAGATAATGCATCTCAATGAAATAAATATTTTAAGGGACTAAAATAAATCCATCAATCCAGGATGCAAATTTGTTAAATTATTACATTACAAATTGTTTTCTGACCCTATATAAAAAAAGTAATGTTCTAATTTATGTGAAGTATGTTTCTCTTTTTTAATTCTTCCTAAACCATCAGTTTGCTAATATATCTGTGTGGGCAAAACAGAGGATAACTTTTTTATTGTTCCAGTCTTAAGTCCCCTCTTGGTCATGTGACAGAGGAAAAAGGTTAGTAAGAATTTCAGAAGCTCCACTTCTTATGATTACCTTTCCTTGTTTTAATATACCTATATCAGCTTTCTTAAAATGGTTTCTAATGTTGTTTAATGCTGGTTGAGGAATTCTGGGAATTGAAGTCCATTCCCTCCCTCCTCCCTCCCTTTAAAATTTCGATATCACCTATGTCACTAATATAGCAACTCTAACAGCTCACAATATTATAATAAATTAAAAAGTGCTAAAACATTTAAAATTAGAATAAAAAGATTAAAAGTTAAAAGCCAAGATGATGGGCAGCCTGGGATGAGAATCTTGCTCCCAATGAAGCAAGCCTCTATCAGTACCACAGGCCAGTGGCAGAGCCAGATTTTTAGGCTCTTTTGGAAAATCAGAAGTATGGGAGTGGCTCTTACTTCTGATGGGAGATATTTCAGAAGGCAGGGGCCACAGCAGAAAAGGTTCTTCTCCTGGACCCCACCGGCCAAAATTATTTAGTTGATGGAATCCAAAATATGGTCTTTCCACTGAAACAAGTAGGAAGGTTGATCCCATTGGAATAAAATGGTTCCCCAGATATTCTGGCATCTTAAAGTAGTCATGGTGGAGAAACATGCCATATATAAATCTCAAATGTTTCCTCATAATAAATTCAGATGCCATGGCATAATTCTGTACAGTTGTTTGTTTTTAAGCTATATGTAGTATATTTTAAAACGGTGTATATAGCCAACTTGTAAAACAGTCAGTTTCAAAAAAAAGTATTTTATTGTACTTAAAATTAACAAATATGTTGTAATAATTTTGACTTCCGGTGGATCTGCGCGCGCGATGGCGGCTACTTTGTAGCCGTCATCCTGGGCAAGTGTTTGAATTGCTATGAACAGCGGACATCAGCTGTTCAGCGGTTCAAAAACCCCCTCCCGGGCAAAGGGGGGGGAAGAGGGTTGTCTGAATAGTGGTAGAACCTCTTATGCACCCCCAAAGTTTTTTTGGGGGGGTGAAAAGAGTGCTCCCACGGAGTTCAGACTGTCTCCGCTTCCCAGCTGCTTTTGTCCCTAGGGACAAAACAAGCCGCTGCAACCACCTCCGCGATTAAAGTTAACTGGTGAAGTTTTTCTTAGAAGCGGACAGAGCTGAGTAGAGGATTTAGTTTTTGCTTTCTTTGATTTTATTTGGATTTTAAGTTTAAAGATTTACTTTCACTTTTATATTCCCTCTTTTTATTTTTTTTTCCTTTGTTGAAAGGGAAAGTAAAATGGCGATCGGCAAGCCTTTCGGTGTTTTTTTTTTTTTCGGGAAGATAGAATGGCGATTGGCAGGCTTTTTGGTGTTTCTTTTTTCCCTTTCCCTTTTTCTTTTTTGTTTTTTTTTAATGATTGGAATGGAGTGTCAGTATTATTATTTTTGTTTAACTTTTTTGTTTTGTTTCTTGTACTTTTTGTACTTTTAAAAAATGGAATGGATTTTTTCTATTTAATTATTTTTTTTTTTTTCTTTTTCTCTTCTCTTTTTTTGAACTCCTTTTTTATTATAATGATCTCCTCTTGAAGGATTTTTTTTTTTTTTTTGATTTTATGGAGTTAATTTCTTTTTTTCCTTTGCTTAATTTTTGCAATTTCTAAGAAGGAGCAAAGATTTTTTTTAAGATGGCTCCAAAACATCCAGTAATCCCTACAGCTCCTAAGGTGGCTTCTTCTTAGGTGTCATCATCAGCGCAACAATCTAAATCAATAGCTTTACCTTCTTCTTTGGCACAGTCAACAATGGTGAAGGATTTGCAAGATATGATGGGAGATGTTATACTTCAAATTAGGGGAGAAATGAAAGAGATTTTAGAGGAAAACAATAAGACTTTGAGGCAAGAAAGGAGTTGCCTCTGTTCTTGAAAAGCTGAATTCTCGCGTAGAAGAAGTAGTAGAAAAAAGTGGAATTGATGGAGGGAAAATTTGAAAGCATGGAAAAAGAGATGAAAAATTTTCAAGATGAGATTCTTATGCTTCAATATAAACAAATGGAATATGCCTTAAGAATCAGAGGTTTGGGTGAGTCTGTGCAAGGAGATCTGAGAGAGATGGTTGCAAAGGACTTTGCTGTGATTTTGAATAGAGAAAAAGAGGAAATACTTAGTGAAATTGAACAGACATTTAGAGTTAACTCTGTGGTGGCAGAGCAAAAGAATTTGCCAAGAGATGTGGTAATTTATTTTGGGAAAAGATCCCTACGCAATGAAATTATACAAGCTTTTTATAAGAAGAGGTTTCAAATTGCTTCACAAGATGTTATAATTTTAAAGGAGATCCCATCTAAAATTTTAAGAAGAAGAAAGGAGTTTGCTTTTTTAGCAGACAAACTTAAAAAGAGACAAATTTTGTTTAGATGGGATGTTCCGACTGGAATGGTGGTGAGTTACCTGGGGATACGTTATAGTCTTAATACTGTTTCTAAAGCAAAAGACTTTTATACTTCGGTCCTGGGGGTATGTTCATCGCCACCTACCACGTTTAAAGCTTTGGAAGAAAAAAAGGCAGAATTGCAGTCTGAAGTGCTTACACTTATGAAATTTGGGAAATCTCAGTTTGAGGGGCCTCAACAAGTAGAGATGGAGGAGAAGAGGACAACCTGTGTAACATACAATTGTAAAGAAAAGGATCAACAGAAGAAGCTCAAGGAAGTTTCACAAGTATTGGTTTCTGAATCTGCGGGAGAAGTAGGATTTATAAACTTTTTGGAGCAACCTTTAAGGGCAGAATTGCAGTGTGAAGAGCCTATATTAATGAAAAATGTGAAATCTCAGTTTGAGGGGCCTCAACAAGTCGAGATGAAGGAGCAGAGGACAACTTGTGCAACATATAAACGTAAAGAAAAAGACCAACAGAAGAAGGAGGTTAAGGAAGCTTCACAAGTATTGGTTCCTGAGTTTGTGGGAGAACCAGGTTTACAAATTTTTGGGAGCTACCTTTAAGGGCAGATTTTAAAGCACTTCTTTCGAGGTTAATGGACAAGAGAGACTGATAAGGATTGTGTTTATAGTGGATGGAACTGGTTATTGGAGAGAAGATTATGGAGATCGAATGAAAATTTTAGATAAGAAGTTTAAGTTTAAGTACTTAGTTTAAGTACTCAGAAGACTATTGAGATTGCGGGAGAAGTAAGATTCATAAATTTTTGGGAGCTACCTTTAAGAGGTTTATGGATAAGAGAAGGAATGTGTTTACTGTGGAGGAATTTGTTATTGGTAAAGATTTAAATAGGTATAAGGGAATTTTAATGTTTTAAGTAATGTTTAAATATGTGTTTTGGGATAACAATATAAGTATGATATGAAAAGGTTTAGAGCAGGGGTAGGCAACCCAAAACACTCAAAGAGCCATTTGGACCCGTTTTCCACCAAAAACAAAACACCGGGAGCCGCAAAACCCTTTTGACATCTAAAATGAAGATAACACTGCATATATCCTTTTTTACCTTTATTATAGGTGTGTGTGTGTGTGTGTATGTATGTATGTGTGTGTGTATGTATATATGTGTGTGTGTGTGTATATATATATATATATATATATATATATATATATATATACACACACACACATACATACACACACACAGAGGTTAAAAAAAAGGATATATGCAGTGTTATCTTCATTTTAGATGTCAAAAGGGTCTCTCTCTCTCTGTCTCTCTCCCTCCCTCCCTCTCTCTCTATCTGCCCTTGGTCTGCCACTCCTCTTCCCCCACTCTCTTTCTTTCTCTCTCTCTCTTTCCTCTCTCTCTCTCCCTCCCTCCCTCTCTCTCTCTCTCTCTCCCCCCTCTCCTATCTGCTGCTCACCTGGCAAGTTTCAAGCTGTTGTCCAACAAGCTCAGGGGTAGACAACCTCGTCTCTTTTATGACTCATGGACTTCAACTCCCAGAATTCCTGAGTCAGCCTAGCTGGGCTAGCTAGCTCTCTCCTGCCCTTCCTGCTTCCTGCTTCCTGCAGAGATGCAGCGAAGGGAGGAGCTGCTTCCTGCAGAGACGCAGCAAAGGGAGGAGCTCTGCCCAGTAAGCTTTTCAGCTCCTCGGAGAATACTGTGAGTACACTCTCTTTTTTACACACACACACACACACACACACACACACCCAGAGAGAGAGAGAGAGAAGCAGGGAAGCGCAATTGCCTCTGTCTGTCTCTGTCTCTCTCTGCAAAGGCAGAGGAGGCTGGGAGCCACAGGGGAAGGCTCAAAGAGCCGCATGCGGCTCCGGAGCCACAGGTTGCCGACCTGTGGTTTAGAGTATATTATAATTTGTTTAAAGATTGGGTTTTTTTCTTTTTCTCTTCTTTTTTTCTCTTTCTATTATTATTATTATTTTTAAGAGAAGGTAATTTGTTTAATTAAACGTATTTAGACTTGTTTAGGATTTATATGTTTTTTAAGTTCTTTTTTATTTGATAGGAGAGAAGATTATGGAGATTGAATGAAAATTTTAGATAAGAAGTTTAAATTTAAGCATTTAGTTTAACTATTCAAAAGAGTATTCAGTTTTAATGGTATAATGAATGTTTATATGCTTATTTTTGTGTTTTAGAGTAAAGAAAGAGAGAGGTTATAGATATTTAAAGAAAGTAATGTTTAAATTCGTGTTTTGGGGATTCTATATAGAATGAAGGATAATAATATAAGTATAATACTAGAAAATGTTTAGAGTATATTATAATGTGTGTTTAATGTTTGCAATTATTATTTTTTAGAGAAGATAATCTGTTTAATTTAATGTATTTAGATTTGTTTAGGATTTATATGTGTTTTAAGTTTTTTTTATTATTTTTTATTTTTTATTTTTGAAAAATTTTAATTAAGCCTGTATTCAGCTCTGGGAAGGTTGAGGGAGGGTATGGTAGGTTTGGGGAGATGGGGGAGGGTATGGGAGGGCGGGGGGGGGGTTGGGGAAGGGATTTGTTTTGTAAAATTCAAAAATTTTCAATTAAAAAAAATATGTTGTAATAATTTTGTATTTATAAGATTTTTGTTATATAAATATATAAAATATATTTATTTTTTATTTATATTTTTCTTTTTTACAGTATTTATAAGTTGATCATTCAGGTTAGGTAATAATAAAAATGAAAGCAATTGTATTCCTTCCTAGTATTTTTTCCTGTTAGATATATCAAATTACAAGAGAGCAGTTGGTCTAAAGTCACCTACAATATTTTGATACTAGACAAGTAATTAAACATAGTTTGTTCTGAAGTTCTAAACCAAGAGACTATTTTCAATTAAGCCTGATCAATGTCTTTTCCTTCTGCAGATAGTTGCTTGTTCAAAAGGACCGTGCAACATTCAAGTCTTCAACTCTACATACATTGATTTCCAGATGTAAGTCATATCCTGAAGTTTTCTTTCTGCAAACATTCATGGTTATCATTTAAGTGCTTGCAGTGTCATTTGAGGGATGTAGAAGTCATCGGGAATTCACTAGGCTCAGAATGCCTGAATAGCTCTAAATGCTTCCTTAATTTTGCACTGCTATGCCCTACTGACTTTCATATGTATCAGTCAATCTCTGAGGGCTTCAGTCATCATTCATGTACTTTGCTGATAAATTAGAATTTCTGCAAACAGATCTACTCAAGATTCAACTTAATGCATATGTAAGTACATTCTGATTAAAACACACATTAAAAATAATGAAATATTTGTGCAATATTTCACAAATGAAATATTTGTGTGGAAGGGACTGAAGTGAACTTGCAAGAATCTTTTGTATTTATTTTAGCATGGAAAGAATTTATTTCTGATTTTCATCCATATTTTCTTGGTAGTATATCAAATTGAAGCATTTGGGAATAAGTGTTAGAGATAGTTTTTTATCATTTCAAGTTGAGTATGGGACATCCATTTCATTTTTTGTAGGTGATCTTTATAATAAAAATTGTTCATCAATCAAGGATTTGTAATCCAAAATATTCCATCATCTCAAGCAATGAAAGTATTTCTCCTGCAGGGAAATAGTTCCACAACACAGCTCTGAAAGGCAGATAATATTTATATTCGTTGTTCAGGCAAGCTAGTTTCAAAATAGTTCATCATCTCTGTCACATCGATAAGAAGCCTAAAAGCTTCTGAAGTCTGCAAGAATCGTATCTAAATCTGGGCTTTAAGCCAAGTTTCCTTTAGACGTAACAAATTGTAATGCTGTAATTCACCACTAGATGTCATTAGCACTATTTTCTAACTTTTTAAATCTCAATTTATAATGTAAGCTTTTCAAATCTCTTTTTAAAAAGTCTCAAAAGCACTTTTAGTCTCCAAATTTAAAGCCATAAATGTATATTAATTCCAAATTAATCTTGTACTGTAATTTTCTCTGTTTCTCCCAAGTAATTAATTCGCTGCTTTTCTTTTCCTGAGGGAATTGGGTAGAAATTCCCCTCCCCTCCTCATGGGGGAGGATGCTTTGGGCAGTTTTTTTTCCAGGAAGAGGTCTTAAAGTCTTAAAGAGAGGATAGAGTCTCACCGGTTTCATCTAAGTTGCTGTAAAGTTGCTTGTTAGTGCTTATTGTCTTCCGTTGTTAGCAGCTTCTGACTGGCTACATGAATGTAGCCAGTCTTTCCCCCATTGGTTTAGAGGGAAAGATCAAACGGAAGGGCCTCCACCTTCCTGTGATCAAACAAGGGTCCCCTCGTTGCTTGTCACCTCTACGGGGCAACTTTCAACCCTTTCCAGAGTCCCCAGCGGGGCGAAATCAAACGCAAAAGACAGAGCCCCACCTGTCTGTGTCCGTTCCGCCATGACGTCAAAACCAGAAGGGACTGAAGTGACCTTGAACGTAGTGATCCAGTTTCTGAGCAAAACATTCAGTATTCCAGTTTCCCAAGTTCTCATTTTCCTTTTGCACTTACTCTTTCTGCTCTTTCTCCTTGTTTATCCTAGTCTCTTTTCTTCACTTTCCCTATGCTTGTGCCTTCCACTTTTGCTTTTTCCGTTCATATATATATATAAATCTTCAATTTTTACATTTCTGTTATTATTGTAAAAGTATGGAGTCTCCTCAGATAAAGTTAGAATTGGACCTAAAACTTTGCATTGTGCCAAATTTCTACCTTTTGCCTTGTGCCTTGTACTGCTAGATTGTTTCTGGTATAGTTTTATTACTTTGTAGATTTGCCCATCAATGCTATTGTAGAATTCCTTCTATAGCCAGATCTATCCTCATAATAATCCACAGCTGACATTGTTGTCTTTTGCTCTTCCCCTCCTTTTCTTATTCCATATACAGTATTTTGAAGTCACACAGAGAGGTAATTTTACATAATTTAAAAGAAACTCTTACCCTGATTTTAAGGAATGGATCTATTCCTTGCTATTTATTTTTTGAAAAGTCTCTGTGGTTCAAAAATGAGAAGATCACACAATTATAGGATCTAAATAAAGATCTGCTTAATTAATTACGATCAAGACCAGGAAGTTAAAAGCATTGTTTAACTTTAAAGCACTGGATTGGTCAAATACAATCTAAACAGTATATCAGTCATATATGACGTAAACAATTAAGGCTTTTTTAAAAAGGAGAAAAAAGGACTAGATAAAATAAAACAATATAAAATATAAATAATAACAAAATAAATGAAAGGAAAGGATAGGGTAGGGTAGAGTAAGGTAGGGTAGAATAGAAGAAGTAGACTAGAGTAAAATGGTCTGGTGCAAGAACTTTGAAGTCAGGAAAGCAATTGAAAAACAAGCATTCTAGTTTTTTGTGGAATCACTGTGCAAAGAGCTGTTTTAATTAAGGCTATATATTTTTATATCATCCAATCATTTTTTTCTTAAATTAGAACTTGTTAATGAAGAAGTGAGACAGAGGCACAATTTTTAAACTTGCTATTCTACTTGTAATATAAATAGATAATGTTCTGCAGTAAGACACCGAAAGATGTGTATTCTTTTTTTGTGTGTCATAGATAATACTATCTTAGAATAATTTTGAATAAACCTAGCTTCAAATATAAAATAGGTATAATAACTGTATAATTAATTGTGTTTCACTTTACATATGTGTAAAAATAATTATTTCTGAAATTAGTGCTTTCTCTGGATAAATACCTATTGATATCCAAGCCATTAGAAGTTAACATTCTGTGTGATTCTAAAGTTTACAAATAAAAGGATTTTTAGTAAAAAAAAAAATAAATCTAAAAAACAATCACCTACTGTATGAATATGCAGACAAGTTTGACAAGTTTGAAAATAAACCTTTTTGAACTTTATAGATCAATAGCTCTAACTGCTAGACAATTTAGAGCTTTTCTTTAGCACCACCAGCCTAATAGCATTGTTATAAGAATGCTCCTACTCTAATGTAAGAAAAAGAAACATTTAATGGATTGTCAAATAGTAAAGGGACCTAAAACATTTTATATGTTTGAAATGTATAGGTACATATACATACACTACGTAATCCTTGATTTACAACCATTCACTTACTGATCATTCAAAGGTACAAGGGCACTGAAAAAAATGACTTAGGACCATTTTTCACACTTACAACTGTTGCAGCATCTCCATGGTCATATGATCAAAATTTGGGCACTTGGCAACTAGTTCATATTAGTGATAGTTACATGTCCTGGGATCATGTGATCACCTTTTGTGACCTTCTGACAAGTCAATGGGAAATACAGATTCACTTAATAACTATGTTACTATCTTAACAATAGCAGTGATTCACTTAATAACTGTGGCAAGAAGGGTTGTAAAATGGGGCAAAATTCACTTAACAAGTATCATGCTTAGCAATAGAAATTTTGGGCTCAACTGTGGTCATAGGTCGACTACCTGTATTTGTTTTATAGAAAAAAACAGAATATTATTCAATATTCAGCTTCAGATACTAGGATAATCTTTTAAAAATTTTGGCACTAATTTTATTAAAGATTATAATTAAAACAATAAAAACTAATACAAATTGAAAAAAAGAATAAACACAAAGAGCAGAAGATGGAGAAAATAAAAAAGCAAAAAGGGAAAAAAATAAGAAAAAACTAAGGATATAGTAAAGAAAAAAGAAATACATAAAGAAGTTTATTTTAAAATTTGTGATGAAGATGGAAATCCACTTCTTATGAACTACTCTTAAAATACAATAAATGAGCTTTCTTCCCATATCCCATCTCTGATCTATAAACAAATCCATAAAGTATTATCATTTTAATCTTGGAGTTAGATTTGAAGTTGAGGTTCATCAGAGATAACAACATATATATTTTAACATTGATCAAATAAACCAGCTTTACATTCTTTCCTTCTACTGTACTTCTAACACTCTTAATCTTTAGTTCATTCAAATAATGTTGTGGAACTTGATTTCTTTTCATTTTTTTATTTGTGCCTTCTCATGAGATTCTTCAAACATTAACAATCCTCTTTTGTAAATCCAATATAGGAAAATTATTTGTATTGTACATCCTTTATAAGACTGTTGGAGGTTGTTTCTTGTTTTGTTTATAACAAAATCATGATCTCCCAGGGAATCTATGGGTATTCTCTCTTGGAACGCCAGTTGTGCAACCTTCCCAAAGAAAAACTACTTGATTGCCCTAGTAAAGGAAGCTGAAGCAAGGAAGTTCTACTTCTCTGTGGCAGTGCTAGTCCTTTGGAACAGTCTCCCTATGGAGATCAGGGTGGCATAATGCCTGAATGCAATCAGAAAAATATTGAAGATGGAATTGTTCCAGAAGGCATTTTAAATTGTTTGCACAATTTTTTTTCTACTTTATTTTGTTTCTTAATTTCTTTTTTCTTATTTTATTGTCACAAAGCTTTTTTATAAATTTACTGTGAATGTTATTACATTTTGATTTCTATTGCATATGTTACCAAAAGTCAAATTGATTGTGATGGATGCAGATGTAAATTATAATAAGTAAAATGATTTCATGTACATTATTCACTATTCTAAGAAATTGTTTTTATAGTAAAACACTGCAAGACTTTTTTTTCCAACAGGAAGTAGTATAGAAACATTTTACATAAATAACTAAATTAAAAATCCAGAAGGATCCAGAGTTCTTGGGCTTTGGAGACTAAAATAATTTGTTTTGGTCTACCCAGTTTAATGAGAAAAAGAGTAACTGTTCTATCTCCTTTTCTAAGACAGTGACCAACCCCTAAAGAAGCCTGATTAAAGTGTGGCTTCTTCAAAACTCTGTCATCATTTTCATCTTAATCCCCATTGACATACTGTGAAAAAAAATAGAGGGAAAGGCTGGAAGAAAGTTATCCCCTAAGGATAACTAAGAATAGAACTAGGAAATGGCAATCTTCATTAAAGGAACTGCCATGACTCAGGAAATGTTCATTCCTTTGCTAAGAAATTATGCTCTGAACATCTCTGAAGGTGAGTCTGTTAATTGGGAAACAGTACAATACCTGGATCTGCTCTGTTGAACAGTCAAATCTTCTGTATAAAAGCAGGCACAACTGTGAAATAAGCATCATATTAGATTTGATTCTGTTATTACTCAAAAGGTTTGTCAAAGCTTAAAACTGTGAGAGTAGAATTACAAGTGTGAAGTTATGCTCAAATGGTGCTACCTTCTGAAAATAACATACCAAAAAACCTATCATTTTTATTGTAGTAAAGATAGTGTTTATCAGAGATTAGAAGGCTTGGAAACTTCTTGTCTTAATTCTCAGCTGCTTTTGACAGTAGGACTTATAATGGATCATCAGGATGCTGGCAGTTTTAGTTCAGTAAATGTTTAAAATGCCACAGATTTATGGTATCCTTCCCTGAATGGTTTCATATTCAGATCTAACTGTTATTTTTGTGCATTAAAAACATAATTTAAGTGATTAAAATGTTTCCATTGGCTTATGTTTCAGAGATATTTCCTTACCTAAAAAAAGAAACAAAATGATCATGGGTGGGCAAAAACACAATGAGCACAGAAGTGACTTCTGACTTCCTGTCAGTTTCCTTGTGAGACACTGTCAGGGAGGATTAGAAATCTATTTTCCCTGCCTCCCTCCTCCCTCCCTTCTCTAAAATGTTATAGAGAATGATACTTCCTTCTCTACTACTTTCTCTGACAAATTGAAAGATAAAAAAGACAAGTATAGAAAGTGGAAAGAGGGGCACATAACTAAGACAGAATTTCAGCAAATAGCCCGAGCCTGCAAAGATGAAGTGAGGAAAGCTAAGGTTCAAAATGAACTAAGCCTTGCGAACAAAGTCAGAAATAACAACAAAAAAATCTTCTTTCAACATGTAAAAAACAAGAAAAAAGTGAAGGAAATGATTGGTCCATTAGTGGGGGAAAGTGGCAAGAGGGTAACAAGCAACAAGGAGAAAGCAGAACTGTTTAACTTGTTTTTTGCATCTGTCTTTAACAAAGGGAAAAAATAGACCAACCTATCAAAAACAGTGCCATAAAAAACAGAATAGAAACACAAGTTAAGATAGGCAAGAAAATGGTAAGTGAGCACCTGTCCAGCCTAGACAAGTTGAAATCGCCAGGACCAGAGAGATTACACCCCAAGGTTCTCAAGGAACTGGCAGATGTGATCTCAGAACCACTGAACTATATTTTTCAAAGATACTGGAGCACTGGGGAACTACCAGAGGACTGGAAAAGAGCTGATGTAGTTCCCATCTTCAAAAAAGGAAAAAAATGGACCCAGGAAATTACAGACCTATCCGCCTGACCTCAATACCTGGGAAAATTCTGGAAAAGATAATCAAACAACAAATCAGCGAACACATAGAGGCAAACCAAGTCATTACTAAAAGCCAACATGGATTTGTCAAAAACAGATCATGCCAGACACATCTTATTGCATTCTTTGACCCAGTGACAAAATTCAGAGGAATGCTGTGGATATAATTTACTTGCATTCAGTAAGGCATTTGATAAAGTAGATCGCACCCTATTACTTGACAAGATAGAAAAATGTGGGGTAGATAGCATCACCACCAGATGGATCCGTAGCTGGCTAACCGGCTGTGCTCAGCATGTGGTCCTCAATGGAACCGCACCTACATGGAGAGAAGTGTGTAGTGGGGTGCCCCAGGGCTCTGTTCTAGGCCCAGTGCTCTTCAATATCTTCATCAACGATTTGGACGAGGGGATAGATCGTGAACTCATCAAATTTGCAGATGACACCAAGCTAGCAGGTGGCAGCCAACACTCCAGAAGACAGGCTTAAGATACAGAAGGATCTGGATAGACTTAAACACTGGGCACTATCTAATAAAATGAAATTCAATGGTGCAAAAAGCAAGGTTCTACATTTAGGCAAGAAAAACCAAATGTACAGATATAATATAGGGGGTACCTTGCTCAATAGTAGTAACTGAGAGGGCCCTCGGAGTCCTAGTGGACAGTCACTTAAATATGAGCCAGCAGTGTGCTGCAGCTGCCAAAAAGGCCAACACAGTGCTAGACTGCATTAACAGGGATAGAATCAAGATCACGTGAAGTGTTAATACCACTTTACAATGCCTTGGTAAGACCACACTTGGAATACTGCATTCAGTTTTGGTCACCGCGATGTAAAAAAGATGTTGAGACTCTAGAAAGAGTACAGAGAAGAGCAACAAAGATGATTAGGGGACTGGAGGCTAAAGCATATAAGGAATGGTTGCTGGAATTGGGTATGTCTAGTTTAATGAAGAGGAGGGGGGACATGATAGCAGTGTTCCAATATCTCAGGGGCTGTCACAAAGAAGAGGGAGTCAAGCTATTTTCCAAAGCGCCTGAAGGCAGGACAAGAAGCATCGGAAACTAATCAAAGAGAGAAGCAACCGAGAACTAAGGAGAAACGTCCTGACAGTGAGAACAATTAACCAGTGGAACAACCTGCCTCCAGAAGCAGTGAATGCTCCAACACTGGAAGTTTTTAAGAAGAGACTGGACAGCCATTTGTCCAAAATGGTATAGGGTTTCCTGCCTGAGCAGGGGGTTGGAATTTGATGACCTCCAAGGTCCCTTCCAACTTTATTATTATTATTATGGATCATCGCACAGTCAGCCAGATGTTCAGCCTGGATTTGGCATTTTGTCTACCTATCGAGTCCTTACCCAGGACCTGGGATAGGCAGATGTGGATGTTTGATGGTATTACAGATATCGTCGCAGGATGGAAGCAGTTCTTAGTAAGGCCGCCTTTTGCAATTGACTAATAGCAAATTTGTCAATGCCAATGGTGTTCAAGTGGTGCTCCAGTTGTTTTGGGATTGCACCCAAGGAGCCTATTGCTATTGGTACTACCCTTGCTTGCTTTTGTCACAGTCTTTCTATTTCTATTTGTAGGTCTTTGTATTTTGTTATCTTCTCCAGTTCTTTCTCTTCTATTCTGCTGTCTCCAGGCACTGCCACGTCCACTATCCAGACTTTTTTGTCTTTCTTATCGACAATTGTTAAGTCTGGGGTGTTATGTTGCAGGTGCTTTTCTGTTTGAATTCTGAAGTCCCAGAGCAGTTTAATTTTATCATTTTCTATGACTTTCTCTATTTTATAATCCCACCAGTTTTTGCTTACAGGCAAATGATATTTTTTGCAGATCTTCCAATGCACCATTGTTGCTACTTTGTCATGCCGCTGCTTGTAATCAGTCTGTGCAATCTTCTTGCAACAGCTTATCAAGTGGTCCACTGTTTCTTCAGCTTCTTTGCATAGGCGGCACTTACTGTCTGTTGCTGTCTTCTCAATTTTGACTTTATATGCATTTGTCCTTAAGGCTTGGTCTTGTGCAGCCAGAATTAGTCCCTCGGTCTCTTTCTTCAATTTTCCTGCTCTTAGCCATTGCCAGGTCTTGTTACTATCTGCTTTCCCAGCTATTTTTTTAATGTTATTGGCCATGTAGTGCTTTGTCTTCTCATGCCTTTATTCTGTTCTTCATTTGGTCTTTCTTGTAGGCCAGTTTGGTCTCTCCAGTAGTCAGTAAGCCTTCCTGATATACTAATTTCAGTGCATCTTCATCATTGTTTTTCAGATATTCTTCCAAAGCCATTTTTTCTTCTTCAACCATCTGATGTACTGTACTAGCCCACCTATTTGCCTTGGTAGATAAAGTCTGTCAATGTCACTGCGTGGATGAAGGGCATGATTCGTCATTATTTTTCTGGTCTTCCTATCCATTGCTTTTAGTTCTGCTTGAGTCCAGTCCACTATTCCAGCTGTGTACCTAATTGCCCAGGTGTTGATTGCCTTTATGGTATTTCCTCCATTGGGTTTGGACTTTAAGATCTTCTTCATTATCTTGATGTATTCACTGCTAATCTTTTTCTTGACTTCAGTGTGCTTGATGTTGTCAGCTTGAAGGATACCCAAGTATTTGTAGTAATCTTCCTCATCCAGACTCTTAATGTTATTTTCATGGGGCATCTTGATTCTTTCAGTTTTCACTACTTTTCGTTGTTATAGTAAGTGTGGCACATTTGTCCAAGCCAAACTCCATAACAATATCTTGGCTATACATAAGGACAGTGTTGAGCAGCAATTCTATTTCAGATGATGTTTTTCCATACAGCTTCAGATTATCTGTGTAAAGGAGATGGGATAGTCTGGTAGATGTTTTTGATGTTTGATAGCCATGTCCTGAGTTATTCAGTATTGTTGACAGAGGAAACAGTGCAATAACAAATAGTAATGGTGACAATGAATCTCCTTGAAATATTCCTCTCTTGATACTAACCTCTCCCAGTCTCTTATCATTGATCTGCAACTGTGTCTTCCATTGTGCCATCGATCTTTGCACAAATTTTCTGATGTTTCTACTGACTCCTGTTATTTCTAGGCACTTGATTATCCAATCACATGGCAGAGAGTCAAATGCCTTTTTGTAGTCAATCCATGCCACATTCAGGTTGGTCTTCCTTTTTTTGCAGTTTTCCAAGATCATTTTGTTTATTAGGAGTTGATCTTTTGTTCCTCTGCTATTGGGGCGGTTTCCTTTCTGCTCAGGTGGAAAGAGATTGTTTTCAACTAGATGCTGTTGTACTGCATCAGCTACCACACCAGTTAATAATTTGAAAGTTGTTGGTAAGCAGGTAATTGGCCTGTAGTTGCCTGGTGTTGCCCCTTTTGCTGGGTTTTTCATTATTAGGTAGGTTTCCCCAGTTGTTAGCCACTTTTCAATTTCTCCTCCTTGTAGTATATTGTTGAACTGCTTGGCAATGTATAACAGTTGTATAACAGTTAGATGTTTCAACCAAAACCCATGCAGTTCATCTTCACCTGGTGCTGACTAATTTTTGATTTTCCTTGCTCTTTTTTCTACCATTTTTGTTGTTATTACTAGTTCTTTCATTTCAACTTTTGTTTTATTTGTATCCACCTCTTTTAACCAAGCCGCATCCTTGTTGTATTTCTTTGGGTTATCCCATATCTGCTTCCAGAACTGTACTGTTTCTTCCTTGTCAGGTACTGACTGATTCCTTGCAGTTTCTCCATTTATGGATTGGTAGAAACGTTTCTGATTGGATTGAAATTGGAGGTTCTGCCTATAGTTTGCAATTCGAGCTTCATATCTACTGATTTTCCTGGCTATAGCTGTTATTTGTTGCTTTATTATTTCCAGCGCTTCCTTGATCTTCCTTGTTTCTAAGTGGTTTTTCTTGATTAGGTATTCTTTGGTCTTTTTGTTCTTCAGCTTCTTTTCTTTCATCTGTTCTAGCTTGCTTGCATGTGATCTTAACTTGCTGATCTTATTTTCTAGTCTAACCTTCCATTTTTCTGGTGCACTGTTTGTTTGTTTTTCTTCTTTGTTGATTTTGCATCCCAGGTATTCTGTTATAACTGCAGCTGTGCTTTACATTAGTTGGTTTGTTTCTTGCAATGAATTGGTGCTTATACTTGATATTGCAGTATTTGCATCTTTTAATGCTTGTGCTAGCTGTTTCTTTGGAACAAGTTTCAATGCAGGCAGCCTTATTCTGTTGTTTTTGTGCTGTTCTAGATGCTCAGTTATTCTTTGTTTCAATTCTTTTATTTCTTTAATTAGAGGGTTTTGTTCTTCCTGAGGAAGAGGTGCCTGGTTTCCAAATGAGAACAGTTGTATATCTCTGCTGGATTCCTTCATTGCCAACTCCCCCTGGTTTTCCTCTACATTCTGAATTACTTCTGGTAAGGCTTTGATTTCTTTGCCCTGGGTAAACCTTTGCAGTTTGTCCAATTCTGTTTCTGTGAATACTTTATTTCGTATTATAAATCGATGTTCATCTGCTAGTTTCTGTTCTGTTATTTCTGATTCTGGATGTTGTTCTTTCCAGAACTGGTGCATTGGTTTTATATACCCTCTTCTTGTTGGACTTGATCTGTAGTAACAGATCATTATTTCTTTGTTTTCCATCACTGTGTATCTGCGACGGGTAAACACCTTTTCTTCCAGTAGTTCTGCAGCTGCTGGCCCTGGTTGCTCAGCCAACAGTCCTGAGTCCTGTAACCCATTTTTCACCAGATATCCAGGAACTCCAATATCTAGCACGTACCTTGTTAACCCGGGCTTCTTCTTCTTATTATTATTATTATTTTGGATCATCGCACAGTCAGCCAGATGTTCAGACTGGATTTGGCATTTTGTCTACCTATCGAGTTCTTACCCAGGACCTGGGATAGGCAGATGGGGATGTTTGATGGTATTACAAATATCGTCGCAGGATGGAAGCAGTTCCTAGTAAGGCCGCCTTTTGCAATTGACTAATAGCGAATTTGTCAATGCCAATGGTGTTCAAGTGGTGCTCCAGTTGTTTTGGGATTGCACCCAAGGAGCCTATTACTATTGGTACTATGCTTGCTTGCTTTTGCCACAGTCTTTCTATTTCTATTTGTAGGTCTTTGTATTTTGTTATCTTCTCCAGTTCTTTCTCTTCTATTCTGCTGTCTCCAGGCACTGCCACATCCACTATCCGTGGCAGTGCCTGGAGACAGCAGAATAGCAGCTGCTGCTGCTGCTGCTGCTTCTTCTTCTTCTTCTTCTTCTTCTTCTTCTTCTTCTTCTTCTTCTTCTTCTTCTTCTTCTTCTTCTTCTTCTTCTTCTTCTTCTTCTTCCTCCTCCTCCTCCTATTATTATTATTATTATTATTATTATTATTATTATTATTATTATTATTATTATTATTATTATTATTATTATTATATTTTACAGAAAATTAAATATATTCACAAATCAGTAATGGCACATTCCCCAAATATCAGCTACCCTACCCACCCATTCAAATTTTCATTGCTCAGAATAGGTTGGAACTAATATACACAATAAATTGGAATTAGTATATTAACTATATAAAAGCAGCAAAATTGTCTAATTTTTTGAAGCAGCCACAACTTTCACAAATTTAATTCCCTTGGAGTAATGGTTCCTGGCATTCTATGGGTTACCTTACTTACAAAAAACCTATTGACAAAGTTTGGTCCCGAAATGTCTCATATTGCCCAATTAAAAGTGACTGACACACACACACACACAACACATGCACATAAACTCACTGATTTTTTATCCCTTGCTTTCATTACTTAGGAATGAATGTTTCAATTTGCAACTGGTTGCTACATTTCCCCAAGGATGCAATCAGTGAGTAGTATTAATTAGAAATTATCCATAAAAATAGAACAAGAAGACTGACCTTATATAGCCTGAATTCTGACTTTTCAGACAGGCTAATGATTCTCAGATCATACTGCAGTTTATCAGCAGTTTAGCAAATATATCTTTGAACAGATTTCACATGATTAAAAAGACAGCCTGGATTTATCACACTGTTCATCACCCATTGTCTTTTAAAGAAATTTGTGCCTTAAATGGTTGATTTCAGCACAAGTTGAATCCTATGTGTTCTTAGTGATGACTCTCCTGTTACAAAGATTTACAGGGTCATTGCAATGTTATGTACAAATTGTGCTACTGCTCAACTTTACAATGTGAAATGTTTAAAACTTATTTATAGGTTAAATTAACTTCAGACAACTAGATTGGACTGTTTTCACAGTTCTTCAATCACCACAGAAGTTTATAATAGTTAAACTGACTAGAGATGATCTAACTATGAAAACATAGCTACAGGGGATTTTTCTACATTTAAATCTTTTCAGTTCCTAATTTAATGTGTGTCTTATTGCATATGTGAGATAAGATGTCAATCTGGACAGATCCCCAATTTATATAATTCCAGAGCTGCTCTTGATGGGTATCCTCAGCATGGATATTAAAATGTCCAATGCCAAGAACTAAGGTATTGTTATATAGTATTCAGTACAGCTAGTTCAGGAAGAAAAATCATTGCATAGCAGTAGTGATAATATTTTAATAATATTTTTTTGAAATCCAACCAATCACACCACAGCAGTATAAACTTAATATTAAGTTTCTTTATTATCAATTTTAGATGGAAATTCCGATCAGTTACTACAGACCATAGCCACAGTGGCATCTTGCTTTCCAGCCATAGCATTTTGCATCCCAGAGGAACCAAGAACCTCTGTGGGAGGACCCTATGGCAGATTTATTTCCCATTCCTTACCCCTGCTGCCATCTTACATAATACAGATTAAATGCTTTACCAACAACAGACTCACAGTTTCAAAATAGACACTAAACTGTAGAGTCTGCCTTCATTTTCTTGAGAAAGAAGGGAGGGAGGGAAGGAAGAGAGGAAATTAGTTATTGTAATTGTTTAACATTTTGTTATGTATACATTCTAAAAGAAAAAGGCCCTACAGGCCATCAACGAATGAAAGAAGATAGTCTGAGGTACTATTCAATGAATATATGACCTCTCCTCAGAGTTATGACAGCCTTACCACACATTTTCTGTGGTGATATGATTACATTTCAGGTGCATGACAATCAACTCTCATTTGCAACTGACTGCAGGGTGCTGGGATCACATGTTTGGGTTTTCTTTTTGCTAATTTCCAGCACAAAACATTCATTTGGAATAATGGATTCTTTTAATCACCACGATTCACTTTTTGATTATAGTAACTTGCTTTATGACCATTGTAAACAGGATCATAAAACTGAGTCCTGTCATGTTGTGCCATGATTTATAATTGCAACCACTTTAACTGCAATTCGAAACTCCATTGTGATTGTAAGTCAAGGACTACTGTATGAGAAAATTATTGCTTGTCTGTATTTGTAAGAATTCAAAAATATGAATGCCAAGTATATTTTTCAAGCCAATCATAATGTAACCTCTGTAGATTTGCTTAGTAGTATTAGAATTAGTGATATATCATACTGTAACAGAGGTTCCCAGTAGGTTTGGAAAGTACTGTAGCTAGAAAAAAGTTCCCTGAAGATGGATTCCAGCACGAGTCTAAAAGCTTGGGATACAAAACCTCTGGTCTTGGTGACCAACCCAGATTGGATCCTGTAACATTAACCTGAGAAATGTATATTCGCCTTCATTTGTTGGAAACTATACTCCAAGAATGCTCATTAATGGTTCTTCATTAAATTGAAAGGAAATTTTCAGTAAGTTGCTGCAAGTACAAAAGGATGTAATTTTTAATACTTTTATTAGTAATATAGATGAAGGCAAGGAACTACCATACATTTGAACATAGCACAAATCTGACATGGATCTTTCTTAAAACAGAAAGAAAATTAAAAGTAAGTATACAGGAAACAACAAAATTAATTGTTTCTAGAATAGAAAACTGGACTTAATCAAGTAAAATGAAATACATCAGAGATCAATGCACTTAGACATAAAGGAAATCATGCCCAAAAACCGATATAGCACAGGAGCAGATGTATATATGAATAGGATCTTAGAAAGGTGTTCAGTCACAAGTTGAATGTGAATCAGCAGTGTGATGAAGCTGCAAAGAAGATTAATGTGTATTAAGAGAGCTGTAGTTTCTAAGTCAGTAGAAATAGTAATTTCATTTTATTTTATACTAGTTGAATATCTGACATACCCAGCTTTGGATGTCATTCTTTAAGAAGGAAATAAAGAATTTCAATTGGTCCAGGGAATAGTAACCGAAATGGTCAAGGGAAAGGAAATCCTATGAGGAAAAGAGAGTGTTCAGCTTGAACAAGATGAAGTGAACAATGTACTGCTTAATGCCTGGAGGGATGACACATAAAAGAAGACAGAAACTTAATTTTATGTTTATTATTTATTTATTTAATTGTTATGAAATTTACTTGCTTCCGATCTCATATCCAACGTCTCTGAGTGGCTTATGTTTACTTTGAAGCCAAGGCTTCTTTTATTGGGCAGGAATAAGATTTCTTTACAAAGTGGGTAGAAGACATATTTTGTTTTAAGTTTTCTTCTAGATGAACTAGTTTTAAAATTTAAAGTTCAGAAGCCTCCTTGTTGGCAGCCAAGAGATGCTAGATTCATATAATACTGATACCATGGTGTTCTGGTTGCCAATAGGAAAATTTAAAGTTCCAGCTTTGACCTATAAAGCGCTATATGGCTTGGCAACTATGTACTTAAAACTGTCTATTTCAAATGGGCTCTCTCTGTCAAGTGCTGAGCATTACTCCTCTTCAGGAGATCTGGGAAAAAGAAGTCCTTCTATGTAGCAATAGTGGTCCTCTGTAACAGTTTTCCACCAGAGTAACAAACGGCCACTGCAGAGATCCTAAATTTTAGGAAGATAGAGTTCATTAAAAGGATTGAGAAGGGCAAGAAGGGATAATTATCTTAACAAGAATAATTGCAATAATGAGCTGGAGTATGAGTTTCCATTCAACATGAAACGATAACGTTACGTACTTTTGACTATTTCCGTAAAAATCTAGTAAGTAAATGCATCAAGAAAGTATAGCCAATTTCCCATGTAAAATTATTTTACCCTTCTAAGCTTCAAATAAAAGAAGCCATTCACCGCATTTTAAGAATGCATGTTTATAGCTGTTGCTCCACTACATTGGGCACAACTAAATTAACAGGTTTTTAATCTCTAGTTATAATAAGATCTGTTTTGATGGGCTTTTAAACCCACACAAAATTTCAATGATGCCAACAGGTTTAACAAGTTGCTGAAGGTCCTCTTTCAGGAAGAGCCATAATAGGTAAATTTAGGGTATGGGGATGAGGGAATATAAGAGTGACAGTATTAGGAACACAAGTTTGCATATATTAAACAAGTATACCATCTGGAGGCTTTATATAGTATTTTAGGGTTTAATATGATTGAGTTGGCCTTTACATTTTTTAATATGTGAATAAATTTAGGCTTATTGCACTAAATGTCTAACAACACTTTTCTGCCCTTCTTCTCATCAGTATTGATATATGTATAAATGTATGCCAATGTGATAAAGGAAATGACAGAAATTGGAAGTCAGGAACTGTGACTGGTAGGCAATTCTATCCAATTTCTGAATATGCTTATATGATTTTAGCAATAGCAAAAAGAATATAGTAATGTGGAAAAGCTATGGCTGTCCATATTTTGCTGAATCTCTGATCTCAGTTTTTCTCACTTTGCTAGTCAATATTTCTGAAGACTGAATTTTAATGATATCTATGGGTTCTCTGCTTCAAACTATAAATTCAGGTTTGAAATAATTATCTAAATCAAGATTAAATAACTTGGTTCCTTTTGAAAGTGCTGGACATCAACCATGTCAGCCCTCGTTGGCATGGCAATAACAGAAATTGTGGGAGGAGCATGAAAGGAAGCAATATTCAATATGGGGCAATATAAATAAATGTACTATTTATTCTTTCACTTGGGATAGCCACAAGCTCTGAGGGCTTCCTTGATGTGTGGATCATCAAATCCAAAAAAAAAAAAAGCAGCTCCTCCATAATAGACAAAGAAAAAACAATAAACAAGTAATATTGTCATTCCATGTATTGCAGGAATATCTGAAAAGCTCAAGAGGATTTTCAATCAACACAACATGTACACCTTAAAACCAAGAATACACTGAGGCAGAAACTTGTACACCCCCAGAATAAAACACCCAGACACAAACTGATCGATGTAATATATGCAGTACAATGCAGTAAGACACGTGCAGATCTGTACATGGGAGAAACAAAACAACCACTTCACAAACACATGGCACAACATAGGAGAATAAACCCATCTGGACAAGATTTAGCAGTTTATCTGCATTTGGGAGATAAAGGCCACTCTTTTGAAGACAGCAAAGTCCACATTGTGGAGAGAGAGGACTGCTTGTTTGAAAGGGGTCAAAGAGGCCATCTACATTAAAAATGAAGAGCCCTCTCTCAACAGAGGGAGGAAGAAGACGATACCACCTATCTTCTGTTTACAACATTAAGGTGACCAACTTTTTTACAACAAAAAGGAGGACACGAATAAATTGAAGAAAAAAAATATTGTAAATAAAAGAAACATTGTATTTGTTGCAACAATAATAAAGAATACACTATAATATGATAAATGCATAATAAAAACCATTTGTAACAATAACATTTGATATTGTAATTATGCTTACATGCCTATTAATTATTTAAATGAGTACTTTCCCACTGAATGAATATTTTTTGTCAATGTATCATCTTCTAACAATATATTGGAAATATCTGAACAAGAAATATCCTTCATATTGAATTTTACGGCAAGTGCTGCAGCTAGAGTATCAACATTCAATCTCGATTTCTCACTTGTCCAAAAATCTACACAGCTGGATTGCGCGGGGGTGGGCGGCGGAGGCAGGTGTTGTGAGCTAGGTGCTCCAGGATGACCACGTAGGTGCACAGGGTGAGGTGGTGGCAGCTGGCGCAGCCCATGGAAGGTCAACTGCCCACCGCGCCCCCGCCCACAGCTGCCCTGCCAACACCGCTGCCCTGCCGTGGAGAGCTGGCCCCACGGCTCGCAAAGCACCAGCTGAGCCAGCTCCGCCCCTGCAGCCACCCCCCAGCACCACCGCCCACCCTGCGCATCCCTATAGAGCCGGTCCTGCGGCTTGCAAAGGCAAAGCACCAGCTGCGTCAGCTCCGGCCCTGTAGCCGCCCCCCCAACCACCCCCCAGCACCACCGCCCACCCTGCGCATCCCCGTAGAGCCAGCCCCGCGGCTCGCAAAGGAAAAGCACCAGCTGCCCCAGCTCCGGCCCTGCAGCTGCCCCCCCAGCCGCCCCCCAGCACCACTGCCCACCCTGCACATCCCCATAGAGCCGGCCCTGTGGCTCGCAAAGCACCAGCCATGCTGGCTCTGGCCCTGCAGCCACCCCCCAGCTGCCGCCCAGCACCACCGCCTACCCTGTTCATCCCTGTGTAGAACCGAACAGGGAAGATCAAGAGAAACTTACCGCTCCAGTCTCCTCCAGCTATCTGCGGAACTAAGTAGGAGATAGTGTAGTTGGGTAGCAGTGAGGTGTGCAAAGTTCCTGCAACTTGCACGTGCAAAGTTTGCCAGCCAGGTGTTTTGGTGCGCTCAGCAGCAATTTCTATTGGCTTTCGAAAGCCAATAGGGGGAGTAGCACAGCTCAGGCAAAGGTTGAAAAAAAACATCAAAAAAAGGTCCCGGAATGCCTTCTGAGCGTTCTATGAGGGGAAAAAAGCCCTGCAGATAAGTCTTCAAATATAGAAAAAGAGGACATTTAGTAGGACAATTTCAAGGGAGGACAGAACTCACAAAAGGAGGACTGTCCTCACAAAAGGAGGATGGTATATGGAAAAGGAGGACATTTAGGAGGACACTTTTTGAGGGAGGACAGAACTCAAAAAAGGAGGACTGTCCTCCCAAATGGAGGATGGTTGGTCACCTTAACAATATAGTCCTTTCACAGTTTCAAAAAGGAACCACATCCATTTGCACTATTCAAGTGACCCTGAGGGCACAGATAAACCTCCATGTGGCCTCTTGAAAATGCACCTGTGGGATTAATGTTAAGAATACATAGGGTTGAGGGTGTTATTGCTTTTTTATTGTTTTTGTATTGGGTTTTTACCCTTGTAAGCCATCCAGAATCACTGAGAGTGAGTTGGGCACTTATATAAATGTTCTTAAATAATTAAATTAAGGTAAGATGTAAAAATGGATAAGAATGAAAGTTCAGTCCTTAATACTTAAAGATGACCAGTGTCTCATGGTCATTAACATGAAAACTAAGAAACATACCTATTTTGATTTCAACTTTGTATCAACCTTTCTTGTTTTGTGTACCTTATTTATAATTAAATCAGTGACTGTTTTTTATAAATTTATTGTCACTTTTGCATGAGATGTATAATCTACTTTCAAATAATCAACTAAATTAAACATGAAGATCTTTGGATGTGTAGGTAGATGTAGATAGATATAGAGATGTAGCCTATTTGCTGGCTTTCTATAAATACTTTTGAATGAAACATCAAGAAAAGAACAAAGATGTAGTGAGTAGCCAGTTTGGTATAGTAATTAGATACTGACTAAAAACCAGGAGACTGTGAGTTCTAGGCCTACTTTAGGCATGAAAGCCAATTGGGGTGACTTTGGGTCACTCACATTCCTGCAGCCCAACATCCTTCATGGGGTTGTGGGGAAAATAGGAGACAGCAGAATTAGGTATGTTCATTGCTAAACATATCACTAAGAAATATAAAAAAGCAGGATAAAAATATAATAATAATAGCATCAATCGTGATTGTCATGTGCAGAAATATAGTAGTTTGCTGCTGTTTGCTTTTAGTTGGTGCTGCAGCTCCTATCATTTGCTGCTCTGGGTAATAATTTGTCCCCTGACTTTGAGACCTGTGGTTCAGCCCTGCATTGCCTTCCTCATGGCATCATCGCCCAGAATAGCCATGCCTCTAATTGATTTTATCTTTTTTCCCTATTAATCATTATGCACTTGCATTACATATCATCCTTTTGGCTGTGAATATTATATGCTTTAATATAGAGGGACTTGTCTGGTGGGAGACACGTCCTAAAAATGGGAGTCGTTAATACAGTATGTAGCGTTTGAAAGGATAATAGCTATCTCTTTCTATCCAGCCCTTAAAATGATAGTTTTCCTAATCAATAGCATCAATCCTGCTGTCTCTAGTTTTATTTAAAAAGTTGTCTCAGTCAGTAAGTGAAATGTACATACTTTATTATGCTTTCAAATTCTATTTGCCAAGATGATGGATGCTTTGGTGATATTGTCCTTATATATCTGTGTTTAGGTAGGAGGTTTCTTGTATCAGCAGTTAACTTTTCACTATATTCTCAATGGGCATTAAGACAATACCAAGTATGATGTATGGATTGCCAGACACAACCACTTCCAACCTGTTGTCATATTATTTCACAAGTTTTCTATCCCAAGTGCAAAATCTCATTCACCTTCTCTAAAATAGTTAAAATATCTGTTTTCTGAAGTAAGTAGAAAAGGCAGCTAGGATATCTGCTGAATTATCACTGAGTTAGGAGGTGTTGTCTTCCAAGAACTTGTCAAAAACAAACAATCCCAAGTGATATAAGAAGTTTTATTTCAGTATGAAGATATTGCTGTATCTTTCAACTAAGTGATACTAGCTATAGTCAAGATAGACATATACATGTGTTATGTAACTTGGGATGCATCTTTTAATGGCACAGGAAAATGGGATATTAGAAAAAGATAAAGAAAGAAAAACACCAGCTTTGGTTGCCTTAATTTATTCATTGTATTTCATTTCTATACCATTTCCCATGTTATAAAATCCCTGTTTTTAGGGATATTAAATATTTATTTTTCAGGTAGGGTTGTTAAATATTTATCTTGTTTATTTAAAAGTTAAACGTATACTTTCTTTAATCTACGAGTTCAGATAGTACTGCTGAAATAGATTTATGCCAAACAACTCTCAAAAGTGAACTTAAATGTCACTTAAATGACATTAAATGTGAATTTAGAGAGACAATATATAAGGAATTAGAAAAGCATTTAAAATGTTTTGAAATGCTGAAGCAATTAAAAAAGTTTTACTTGCCAGGTGCCTAAAAGCAAGCTAAGCTAGAGTGTGTTAAAGACATCTATTAGCCAGAGCATTGCAAAAAGACCTCTTCTTACCAAAATTTACTTTTGATGAATGAGAGTTCAGCTTATAGTAAGATGAGCTTTGCTTTCAATAAACATAACCTAGTGCTTTTATCAAAATGACAAAATCAGTCCCTTTTATATGTCCATACGATATTGCAATACACATACAAAAGGGTTGGCACTTTCATCATGCATGACACTGCTTTCATCATTTGTTCATTTCCCGAATGTTCCCTGTGTAAACTTAAGACTGCCACATTTATTTTATTTTATGCTACTGTTGCTGAAGTAAAATAATGTTATTGAGCATCTTTGAACACGGGTCTCCTGTTCAAGACAGACCCACTTTGCTACAATGTCTGCATGTATGACAAATGGCCCAAAGTAAATCTTGCAATTGGTTGTGTTTCATGATATCTGATTTATGCATTGCAGGCCTTCTTGAAATGACTGTATGGTTATGCTGATAAACACAATTTAGCTTCTTCGTTCACAGAGATTATATCACTGGGGTTGGAGAACGTACATATTTAACAAATAGAAATGCAAGTAAAAAAAGTATTGCAAGCTGAATTCCTTAGTATTAAAAAAACATATAATTTAAACATTTGGCAAACAGAATAAAACTCGGAAGGAGACTGTTCTAATCCCAGTCTTTTCAAAGAATGCATTAATAAATATTCAAATGTTTTTTTAAAGGCTGCATGTAGGTTTATTTCTTATAGTTCGTGTTAAATAGAGATTGTACATTTGTACATATATATATTAAGCATTTCTGCCAGCAGAATCAAACTGATCTGTTTTGTGATGTGATACACTATAGTTACTGATATATCGCTACTAAGCTCTACTGAGGGCAGTGGAGACCAGCCCTAAATAAAATTAACAGGATAAGGAAAAACAATCTCCCAAATACATTAAACTGGGAACATCAGTGAAGGCTGAACTATATAAATTTAAATATACTGGCTATATAAAATTGCAGTACAAACTACAGAATGAAATGTCAAACACAGTATAGAATGAAAATGTCAAGAGACTCAATAGAGAGTGGAATTGTTTTGGATATGTGTTGTCAGTGTATGTTAAAATAAATAATAAAAATTAATTTATATCACCCAGATAATATTTGTTCCTTTCATAGTCATCCCCATCCACATTTTTGACAGTTCTGTGGATAGGATGATTTTCAGAATATTTATAGTTCTGCAATTCTAAGTTCACTAAAATCATGGCTAAAGGAATAACACAAAGCTTATTTTTTCTGCCCCAATAATGATCATCTAGGAATAAGAGTATTTGGTATAGAAAAGTAAAAACTAATTTTAAATTAGATAAAAAAAAGTAAACGGAGTATCCATAAATGTGTACATGTCCTAAGTCTTGCTGACTTCAAAATTAGCTGATTAAAAGCAAATTTTAAATTAGATAAAAAATAGTAAAAGAAGTATCCATAACAATGTGCATGCCCTAATTCTGGCTGATAACAAAATTAATTTTTAAAGTAAAAAGGAAAGAATAATGTGTGCTGAAAGGTATTAAGTTCAGTAACTTCCAACAGTCCATATTGATGCAAGAATTAACTTTTGGACTGTATAAGAGTATTCCAACACCTGCAAATATTATCTGATCTGTTAGAGTCATATCCTGGATGCTAATGCTTTTTACTTAATATATAGAAAATTTATGACTTTCCTGTATTAAGACAAAAGAAGCACACTTTGTCCTTTGCCACTAAACAGGTCAAAGAGCATTTGAAGGATGCACCCTGATCATCACAGAAAGAAGATGATCATCATAGTAAGAAGATCCAACAGACCTTGTTCATCAACTAGAAAAGGAATAGCTTAAAGAACTCTGTTTCTCTCTGCCAGAAGAAACAATCAACGTGTTGTTCCTCTGGGACCATAGAACAGAAGGTAAGGGAGCTCTTGCAAGGTTCAAATTGATGCAAGCCATAGCTTGCTTAAGCAGAGGATTATGGATTTGTGCTATAATATCTTGTATTTTTATTTATCAGTTCAACATAGTATACATGGAGGGTGATTTATCCCCAGGGCAGCACGCTTGAAAGGTGGATTGGGCTAATGGAGAGGGAGAAAGAAAGTAATCTAGTCAGTCATCTAGTCATATCCATGTAAAATGGGGAATTTAATCAGACTCCCCAAACTAATACCAAAATTACCACACCATTCTCACAATAGAATAGGTTCACATATTATGCTAAAATAAATCATCATAGTACATATATAAGTGACAAATGTCACCCTGGAAAGATATGAAAAATTATTGGTATGTGTTGGTGGAGAACGATATGGAAGGGATAGTGATAGCTTTATTTCAGAAAGAGATAACAGGGAGGTGTAGATGGGCCATATCCAGAAATGAGCAAATACAGACTGCTTGAATGCAGAGGCCCCAATACTAAAAGTTCTATTGACTTAGGATCTGGGAGCATCCAGCTAGGCAAGAATATATTTGACCCTTAAATAGACTGGCTTAATAGGTAATTCAAAATGATAGGTTGGTTCAGCAATAAACTACAGTTTCGCAAAGCACACTAAACCAAGTACATCACATTTCAAGTTAGTTCAGTGTAGGAACCTAACCATTGCAGATTGAATTTGCATTTAGAATCATTAAAGCAGGTTCCAGTCGGCTCACTTCCCCAGTTCATGATAACATGGTCACCATTGCAATTTTAAGTGAAAAATCCACTTTAGGTAAGATCTCTTCACATGTAATTGTTGTACAAGCTCACATAATTTAGAGAACATCACAAAGAGGAAGCCAGAGATAGGGTGTCTAATCCAGCATGGTATGAAGTAAATACAATTCTAGAACAAATTAGAAGCAAAAGATTCATTTCATTTTAGAATAAAGAAATGTTTGGACAGCTTTAGCAGCAGAGCTTAACAAATATTATTTTTATGTATACTTTGAAAATGATTATGAAGAAATGTTTTGGCCCTCTCCGTAATCCATTAAAGCAACTTAATTCTTTTTCAGGGTTGTGCATAAGCCTGAAAAAAGTTGGGGTCCTTGAATGAACAGAGCAGTATCATGTTCACCTAAGTATGCATCTAAGTAAAGCATGCAAAATAATCTCCAGAGTAATATACTGCAGATGAATCCAGAGTTGACCCAATAATGATTTATTAAAATTTAGACAACTTTAGAAGCAGCAGCTTTACAGCAGTTCACAGGCTGATCACTGTAGTTGCATGGTCTATAGAGTCCCTTGGGAGCCTTTCAGATTTTTCCATGCCGCCTTATAGGCAGCTAGGTAGTGATAAACATATTTCTATTTTTCTTTTGCTGTTAACAGTTGATATAGCTCTATGTGTAAAGATAGGCCAAGATATTAAGATGTAGAAAACATGTCTCTCTTTCTGAATAAGTATGCCTTTTATCCTGGCTCACTTCTGTCCTACTTGATGTAGAACTATAAACTTTACTTCATTCAGATTAATTTCTAAGAGTCTTCCAAGTTTTTTGTATAGTAGATAAGAATAACACACAAGCAGACTGGTATACTGGGAACTCACAGCTATTTATTAAGTTAGGTAAAAGCTATAGTAAACTACCCAAAGATCAAATATAAAAACCAAAATCGGATTTGGGAAAAAAAGCTCACAAACAGTGCCCCCTAAAGTACATTGGAATAATTACAGCTGATATTTGCATCAGTTCATGCAAAATTAATAGATTGATAAAATCTTCATTTTACATTTTGCAGTCTGCCCAAATGATCCACCCTCCAGTAGTCCAAAGGAAATAAAATACCAGTGAGTTCATCACTTCGGATTCCCCAAGACTCTTACATTACTCTTCTTTGTGAGGGAGTCTTTTAACTTTTCATTACTTTGATCTTAAAAATAGATTTTTAATTAAATTCAGGACTATTATTCCCCTTTTGGGGAATTGGGAAAAACAAATGCAACTCAGATGCAGGACCTCTGAGCATAACGCTATACCTCTCTTTACAGTTTGCTTTGGCATTTTTATATATTGTCAGTTAATAAAATGTAATGATTTTCATCTTTTAGTTTGACATCCGAGACTCTTATCTTTTATCTATTATATGCAGTCTTTTAGCCCATAAATACATAAAATGAAAAAATACATTACTTAATCTTGTGTTATATTTAGAAATACATTATAGCATAGCTCTATAGGAAAAAATTACTTTTAACACCTTGGACTAGCCTTCTATTTTTTATGGTTTTTGTATTAAGTTCAAAGCGTATCAAGGCATCATCTCAGTTACAAGTGTTCACAAGAGCCACATTTTAAAGCTTTACAATTTTCTGGTGGTTTTTGATAGAAATGTTTCAGAATGAAATTGCATCCAGTTTGGCAAAGGATATTTTCAGTTAGTTGTTTACATAGACACAAACACACATGTACACAAACAATATTTTTATATTATGAAAACTATCAAAATCCCATTGATCTTACTTAAAATGTAAGATTACAAAGTTATATAGACATTCTACAGGATATCTTCCTATCATATTTCAGTATTGGAATATCCTACCTAATTTAAAATAAGTGATCAAACTATTTAATTTAATAACCATTAGCTGGTCTAAAGTTAAGTTTCAATTGGAAATACCATTTTTGTAATGTTCTAGTTAAAAAAATAGAGCAAAATATTAATGTTCTGAGCTAAGGAAGAAATCATTTTTCTCATCTGAAAATAAGTCAACAAAATTTCCTATCCTTTGTGAATTTAATAAGCATTTGTTTTATTGAAACTAAGAAGGAAATGAGAAATAAATGTTTTCCTTGCTATATCATATGCTTCTGTCACAGTGATTGTTCCTCTTTCTTGGGATAAGTGCTGAAATATGATGTGGTATGGCTGCATTCTTAGTCATTTCCAGATTCTATTCCAGGACATTTGGGATAGAGCCCAAGAGCTTAGCATGTTTTCCTTTTTTCATGGTAAAATTGTGCAAATATGCATTAGAGTGTGAAAACAAACAGTCTAATACATTTTTGCAAAGCTCTTTATGTTTACTGTTTATTGCAGATACCAGATCCTAATTAAAAATGCACTAACAAAAGCCAAGATACAAAGAACAAAGATATCATGAAAGCTGATATTTTTTGAAAAAAACATGATTAATCCTCAGGGATTTTTTTATTCTTCATCATCCCCTGTACAATTATAGTTTATATGACAATGAAGAGAATGTAATATTAAATATTATGGTGGACTTCACCAAACTGTATTAAAAAATAAATCATGCTGTGGTTATATTTCTGTGAATTTAACTTTTTTCCAAATACCATAGCTGTATCCAAACCTCTTTCTTTGTGTAGGTTTTAGTGTTATCCTGAAAAAATGATAACACTTTTAATAGGTTTAAGTTTAAAAAGGGAGTGAGGTCAACTGAATTTTGAATTTAATAAATAACTAACAATTTTTCAAATTATATTGCATACCCTTTTGTAAGTAATGCTAATAATCTAATATTTCTCAGCATGGTGCCCTCCAGATGTGTTAGCTATCAACTTATCCAGTTCTTAATGAACGTAACTAATTCCTAAGGATTGTGGGGTTGAAGTTTAACACATCTAGTAGAACACCAGATTGTGAAAGTCTGCATTAATATACATTGTCAAAGCTAAATCAGAATTATCTATGGAAGACCTATTTTTGTCATGACAAATGCCAGAAGAGGAGATTCCACAGAACAGGAACCAGCTTTGGAAATGTATGGAAAAGATAGGTTTTATTTCTAGAACTTCTTTTTTAAAAACAGGCAAGAAAGAATTGACAAAAACCTGCTATAACGAACTGCTGCCACTTAAAATTTGAGTTCATGGTAGGCAAATACAAAATGGTTTGATCTAAGTTTTCTTTTTGTTTGTGTGCATGAATTAGATAAGTCTGGAAGGTGTACATGAACTTTACCTGGTTTGGATATATAGCTGACTGCCTTAAATATTCATCTGAATCTTGTTGAACTGAAATTACATTATTGTACTGGATATTTTTTTTTCAAAAGTTTTGCTTTGTAAAAAAAAACTTTTGGTGATTATGATAGACTTCTTCAAACTGAACACAAAAATAATTACATAGGAATCTTGAGAAATATGAAATTCACTTTTAATGACTTAATCACATAATATTTCCAGTATGCTACATGAGTTCAACAGGGCTAAAAGTGTTTTGATGATGATTTTCATCTGCATTCAGTGTTTGATGCATCTCACTGCAATGTCCAACAATAGCCAGCATCGATGGATTCCAATTGCTCTGATTAAGGCACCAGGTTAGAAAGCAAGAGCCTGTGAGAGTTCAAATTCCGCCTTAGTCATGAAAGCCAGTTGGGTGACCTTGGGCCAATCACTCTGTCTCAGTCCAAATCACTTCACAGGGATATTGTTATGGGGACAATAGGTGGAGGGAAGTATTTTGAATATATTTGCCACCTTGAATTATTTGTAAAAATAATAAAATAAATAAAATAACATAAATGGTAATAATAAAAGTAGGATATATACAGTATAAAACCATTTCTCCATTGTGACAATGACCTGGCGAACCTTTTCACCATGTTTGTCACTGATTGTACCTAGAAGTATAAACGGAGAAAATGAATCTTCAGTGACATGTTGCACTTCATGGTTTTGTATTCTGTAAGGAGTTTGTCATCCAGCTGACTTTGATGCTCTATAGTCGCCAAGAAACTTCTCAACAATATTTTTTAATGCTTTCTAGGTGATTTTCTCTGGCTTCCAGATTTTCAGTTTGTTATTGATGATGTATCTTATCTGTGGATCTTTGTTGATGCCTTCTTTAATCTTGGCATTAGTTTTCTTGGAAACATTCTGTTTCAAATAATGAAAACCTTCACCTTCCTTGTTCATCACTTTCACATAAACTTATATGTGAAGTGGAGGCAAAAATATCTTTGTTAGGTCAACAAACGAGTTCGTGTGCCATATTTTTCTGTACTGGAATCAATTTTTTTTGAAGTGGCCATTTCTTTTTAATATAATATTACACCCTTGCATAACTAATTCACAATAGTATTTGGTATATCTGAGCTACATTCCAAGCAGCAGAGCCACTACTTTCAGATCTTCACAGATATTCTAATTATACTAGAAGTACAACCGTGTGCTGATGTGCTTCAACAACAGTTACATGTTTTTGTATGTTTCTTTCATATGTGCGGTATTGCCAACAAGTACTAAAGGAGGTATATTGCTGTAGTTTAAAAACAGAAAATTTCTGTAAAATGATATGTGACAGGTTAAATTACAGTATATATATTCATGATTAGTATCAAAAAAATCTATAAGGTACATAATCTTAACCATATCCAAATTCAGATTTGCAAAGCTTAATTATAATCAGCATGATGGGTAAGATAAATTTATATTCTGATACAGAATGGGTTGTCCTTATGTGGTTCAATTCCAATTAGGAAGTTGGATACAATATACTCTACAATATACAGATGTTCTGCAGAGATCATAGGTTCAATTTCTGGTATTTCTATTAAAAAATGGAAAAGAATCTATGGCTCTTCTGATATTGCTGAGTGCAACTTCTGGCATCTCACACAGTATCATTGGGCTGAAACTGGAGGAGTTTGAACAACCTATGGAAGACTATGTTCCCTGTCCATGAAGTAGAAGGAATAGTACACTGACTGTGAACTTGTGTACCCTTGCATAGCTTGATAATACCAATGCATTTATTTCTATTATTTCATATCGAATAGCATAAACCCCAATATCTTCCTAAATTGCAGTACTTTTATCATATTTATATAAGAATAACTTTTTAAACCACATGAAATTAAATTATTGCATGGCTACGAATCTCTGTTTTCTCCACTTTTAATAAAAAATACCCTACTACAAATGAATTATTTTGCAGTAGACTGGAATCACCTTATCAGAGCACAGTCCCTAATCCAAAGTTGCTGCCAGTTTTTGCCCTATATATCAACTCCTTCCTGATTTTGGCAGGCAGTTGCTGATGCCACACAGCATTCCCAGTTATTTATTCAGCTTTAATACTACAGCAAACAGCTTTGCTATGAATGCTCAGTAATTCCATTGGGGCAAGCCATTTTGCTGGAATAACCTCCAAATAGAAGGGTGTTGGCAGTAGTTGATAGAGAAAAGATTCCATGTTGCATTCAGTTTCCCTCACTTTATTGTGAAAGCTTCATCTTTTGTATTAGCTCATCTTTTGTGTGCAGATCTTTAGTATCTCCTTTAGGATTTTAACAACACACTCACTGGTTTATAAATTCCTGCCATTGGATTTTAAACTGTTCTGAGGCATAACACTTGTATCATTATTTATCTAGGACTTTTTCTATAATAAATTAGATGCAATTATATTTAATATCATTTGAATATTTTCATTGGATGAAATCATTAAGAGGATAGAAGTGGGAAGCTTTAAGAACAAAAGGCAGTGTGTGAATCAGTGCATAGATAGGTTGGAAATAAAGATGGTAGACAAAAGCTAGAAAAGTAGGGAAAAGTATAGTGAATGCTATAGATGTAAACTTGATTTAGTTGTATTTCATTTACATTTTTATAATCTGTCTCTTTAATCCCCTTATTATTTCTGATGCCTTTTCTGCATTTCATATGACACTGTTTATTGCAACAGATAATAGTGACATGGGTCTGTCTGTCTGTCTGTCTGTCTGTCTATCTATCTATCTATCTATCTATCTATCTATCTATCTATCTATCTATCTATCTAATTAACTAACTAACTAACTAGGCTTTTATGATCACATTTTTCAGGGTTTAACATGCTTCTTGGGTTGTTTTCCCCTTTAGAATTTTCATCCATGGGATCTTTCCTAAATTCTCTCTGAGTTTGGTTAAGGTTAGCTCTTTTAAAGTTTAAGACACTAGTTGGATTGCTTTCTATTGCTAGTTTTTGCATTATATTAAATTCTAGTATGATGTGGTCACTTTCACCCAAGGTTTCGGCAATTTCAATTCCCTCTATTACTTCTTCTCTATTTGTAAGGATTAAGTCCAGTATAACTTTATGTCTAGTTCCCTCCTCCATCTTTTGGGTCACAAAGATGTCAGCTAGGCTGGTTAGCAATCTGATTGATCTCCCGCTCACTGCACAGTTTGTCTCCCAGTTGATATCTGGATGGTTGAAGTCTCCTATTACTACTGTGGTATGCTTCCTCCATACGTTTGTTAACTAGTTGGCAAAGAGTTCATCTATTTCTTCTGATTGATTGGGTGGCCTGTAATATACACCTACGGCAATGCCACTTTTTTGTCTTTTATATTGATCCATATACATTCTGGAGAGATTTTATCTTTGATCACATGCATTTCTGTAGATATGTAGTGTTCTCTTATATATAGTGCAACTCCCCCTCCTCTGTTTGTAGACCTTTTTCTTTTGAACAATTTGTATCCATCTATCAGTCCATTCCATTCATATGTTTCATCCCATCAGGTTTCGGTTATGCCAACTATGTCATACCCTCCCTGGTGTACTATTCGCCCTGTTTGTTCCCGAAGTTTTGAGCATTTGTATATAAGCATTTAAGACTTCTATGCCTGTTCATGGATATGTTTTCTGCATCTCCTGATTGTTGTTTGAATTTTTCTTTTTTCTCATCACTGCCTACTTCATTGTTTGATTTGTTTTCTTGGGATTTGTGATTGTTTTTGGGTTCTAGAGATTCTAGAGATTGGTTACCCTTCCTCTTCAGTTTTAGTTTAAAGCCCTCCTGATGAATTGGTTTTCACTTTAAAAATCTTTGTTGAAGAAAAAACTGTTCATATCGCTCCCTGTAATCAGCAGCATATTTAAAAAATGATTAGATATAAAAAAATAAATTACTGCTGTTTAAACAAAGGGTCTACTTTGGACTTCCTTGGTATTCTCTGAGCTTGGTTCTTTGCTCACAGATATTTTATTATTGAAAAAGGTAATATAATCAGAGTGAGTGGGTGTGGGGTTTGCTTCCTATTTACATACAATAACTTGCCCTGCCAGTGTTGGTAGGGGGTAGTTTTATCCTTGATAATTTTATATACATTTTATTTTATTTTATAGCTATTTTTTGAAATCAGGTCCGTGGACCAGTACGGGTCCACAGCATGCCAGCAACCAGGCCACAGAAACAAGCAAAGCCCCATTCACGGAATGGAGGCAGCACACAAAAACAAGTCCCCTCCAGTCTGTGGAAAAACCTCTCTCCACGGAACCGGTCCCTGGTGCCCAAAAGATTGGGGACCTCTGGCTTATATATTTAATGGGTTTGTTGTGAGGATAAAGAGAAGAATTATGTAGAATTGTGCTAAATTAATGAAATATTTGAATTACCAGCCTTCTCTAGCTGACCCATTCTGTAAAATCCTTAGACTGTCCTAATCATATAAAAAAGTTTATATTTGAACAGGACAATTGCAACTGATTTCAGAAAGTGCAGTTATGTTTGCACTAACTGTAAAGAAAAAGTAAGCCATGTCAAGCTAGGTGTTCCCTTAGAAAACAATCTGAGTATCTGAGAAAAAAATATCCTTCTGACAGTACGTAATCAAAATTGGGAGCTGCCTACCCACAATACTCAAGTTATCAATAAGACTTTAATTCTTAGCAGGTTTCATTTCCGATAACCCATTTCTTAAATTTAGCAATGTGACAAAAGACATTTTTCTGCTGGAATAATCTTTTTATGTTTTTGTTTTAAATAACTCTTCAGAAAAATCTAACTAAACCTCAGCCTTTTCTGAATTTTAGTTTGCTTAAACCACTATTAAGACATGTTTTATTATTGGGCTCAATGTTTTGAGAATATTTTATGCTTATATTAAGAGCTTGAAGAGCTTAAATGTTTTATGAAGTAAATGGTTTTATGGATGTCTGTGAAACAGCACAGATGGATTTGGCACACACAGTAGTAAGCATATATTACATTACCTTGGGTGCTTTATTTAACTTCTGTTTTGTTCCATTAAAAAGTTGTGAAAAAGTCATGATGGAGCTTTTAGTTGTAAAACACTTTGTGGTATAATCTGCGGTTAGACAATTAATTCTATCCAAAATACCATGGCTATGATGAAGAACTTTAAAAGAGTCACAGATAATATATCGCTTTTCCATAAACAGATAATAAAAATAAATCTATTTTGCTTCTGACTATTCTCAAGGTTCTGATAAAAAAGACAATAGCTCCTGCCAGTTGAAACTAGTCTATTATTTTTTAATGTTGCAGTAAGAACAGAAAGTAATTATTAATATTGGATGCTCCAAAGAAGCTTTAGAATAGCATAGCAACACGGCTGGTTGTAGCAGTGAAGAGAATAACAAGAGAATGACCAAACTCTGAAATGGTCTTGAAATGATCTTGGGAGATAGGAGGAGGAAGAGTTGGCAGCCTAGAAAACCGTAGACTGTGTTGAAATACCGCAAAAGGTATTTCAACACAGAGAAGGAAAAGGGACATGGGAAACCTCTCAAAAGAGATTCTGCTTAGTTTTGGGATAAAAATAAAATAAAAATAGAGGGGTAAAATACTTTCAGACTTTCAGGATTCTGGTACTATAATCTTAAAATAAAGGTAGCACTGGTATTCATAATTTGTGCTTTTTGAAGACTGACAAACTCTAAATATCAAAGGCTCCTTTTTTAAATCAGGGCTGGGGAAATTCCAGCTTAGGAGCCAAATTTAGCCATATAAAGTTCTATGTCTGGTTTACTCCCCATCTCTCCAGGTAGAACTGACTGTGAAGGCATTTGTAAGTATCTTGAGGTGGCCTTTTAAAATTACTCTTGTGTAGGAGGGAATGAATTTGTGAATGTGTATAAGACTCTGAATGAGTATTTATGAGTATGTGAGTTAGGTCATATATCATATGAAACCCAGTTCACCTTTGTTTCTTCAACAATCAAAGTGGGTTTAAAGAGATCTTTGAGCCAGCACATTTATAAGTTTGATTCACACTTCCTGCTTTACTCACCATGAGGATGGAGTCTTACTATATTAGGAGGAAAATAACAGATGAAGCTCAGGCTGCTAGGAAGGTCCACTACCAATTTGCTTCATGAAGTGTCTATAAAAATAGTCAGTGCTTTTTTTGTAAAAAAAAAAAAAATGCCGGAACTCACGCACAGTCAAAAGGGCTCCAGTCAAAAGCCCTTTAAGGAGTGGGGACGGGGGAGAAGAAACCGCTTTAGGGAGCTTCCAAGGTGCAAACACATGAGCAGCATCAGCTGATGGACTCCATTGCCGCGGCTTTGAGAGGGCGCTTGTTCACAGCCGGCATGTCTTCTGCCACCTCGTCCTCTTCCACCTCCAGAGCCAGAGTGATCGAGGTGGCGGTGATGCTACTGCTTTGGAAGTGCACCTGGTCTCTTGAAGAGATTCGCTCCAAGAGTCAGACCTGATCCCTGGTGGCCAACACAGAGGTGAAGACAGGCAAAATCACTTCACGGCTATGGATCCAGGTTCCGGAGGCTTTGAAAAGGCTTCCGGAGCCCGGATTGGGCCACTAGGGGGGCACAAAATTGCTCTGCGGCCATAGATCTGAGCAGCAGAGGTCTTTTCCAGGCCTCCAGAGCCCGGATTGGGCCGCAGGGAGCTGTGAACGCGTCCCTGGCATCAGATCGGAGCGGCAGTAGGAACCACAGCAAAGAGAAGACATATCTTTTTCAGGTAAGTCCCGCGTGGCAGGAAGGGAAGGGGAAGCATGAGAGTGTTAAGTGAATGTTCTGAGATTACCTGTACTTGCGCTGGCTGCTTAGAAGGAACCAGTTATTCTGTTCAAAAACGCCATTCCATGCGTTCTCTGACAAGAAGAGCACTGAAAATAGTATTATTGATTTCTGTTATAAACATTGTCACACCTGTTGATTTCTGCCTCTTTTCTCTTCTTGAATTAAAAGATCAGATTGGAATGTGAGTTATACAATTTATGAGAGAGCCAAGGGTCTTAGTAATGGGATAAAAAGCTTGCATTCAACTAATTTCTGTAATGCTGTTAGATGCAAGAGAGCAGGCCTTGGTTTGGCTTGATCATTTTTAAAATTGACAATTGACTATCACTTTTAAAAAGCTAGCCTCTGATTTTAATCTCTATGAAAATTCAGGGATGCTCCTGAATACTGATGATTTTACTAGATTTCATATTCAAGTTGATAGCTAAATAGTTTAAACAAAGAATAAATAAAGCTTGGTTTTCTGTTTAAGTATTAATAGGTATAGGTCTTATCATAATAACGACTATCTCAATTTATCCTAAATCTCACCCTTCCTCTATTTTCTGAATTAAATGACATAAAGCATAAGAAAATAGAGGAAAGAAAACAATAGAGGCCATACATTTTTTAAAAATTGCATAAGAAAATAAAATGACAACGAAGATTGAAAATCTTTAGTTTCAGTGATTTATGCAGGACTTAATACCTTTCATGTATATTTAATATTCCAACATGATGCTCAGTACTTTATGGATCTAGATGCTTACATGATTTCAAATTAGAGTATTCAAGAGCATTCTTGAATTTTCATAGAGATTAAAATCACTATATGAAACATTTTTTTTCCAGAAGGTACCCTGCCATAAATCTGGCAGTTGTGATTTTTCTGCCTTTGATACATCAGTAATGGAAGGCTTGCACTTGATATGAATGTGCTTCTACAAATGAACATATTTATTTGAAATTTAATGAAAACAATAATATAAATGAATAGCCATTTCATTAAATATATTTATCTATGAAAATACTTGCTTTCTTTTAGAAATAAGAAAGAATAAGTGCTATCATTTGTGGCTCCTTATGTGCACTAGATGACAGGTTAGAGCAAAGATTCTCAATTATCCAGGTCATGGTTATCCCCAGGGCTTTTTTTGTCATAGAACGCCCAGAACGGGATTCCGGCACCTTTTTTGGATGGAACCTTGTAGGGCAGGCTTGACGGGTTGTATGATGTGTGTGAGCTGCGGCACCTTTTTTTTTTCTTTTTTCTTTTTTTTTTACAAAAAAAGCACTGGTTATCCCAAAGATACTTTTTTACAAAAGGCAACTAGACTTTCTTGGTTTTTTTATTTGATGACATTTCATTTCTCATCCAAGAAGCTTCTTCAGTTCATTTTAGTTCAGAATGTACATTTGAAATTTTGAATGAATAAGTCTGTCTCCTTATATGATATTATTATGGTTGGTTGCACAGTCAGCTAGACATTTAGATTGGATTTGGCATTTTTAAAGGTATCGTAGTTGCCTTTTGCAATTGACCAAAGGTGATTTTTTTTCAATGTTAATGATGATCAAATAGTTGATCCGATAGTTTTGGGATTGCACCCAAGGGGCCTATTGCTATTGGTACTATCTTTGGGGGTTTTTTTGCCATAGTTGTTTTATTTCTATTTGCAGGTCTTCATATATTGTGATTTTTCTCCTACTCTTTCTCTTTTATTTTGCTGTTTCCAGTATATCACATATTGCCATGTCCAGTATACAGACATTTCTGTCTTTTTTGTCGACATTATTATATTTCAAAAGAAAGTAAAAAAGAATGAGAGGGGTAGCACATAAAATATGATGTTACTAAGTAAAGTATTATGGGTATCAGGTTGCATCTGATATCTTAAATGGTAATTCCATTTTCCTTTTACCTATTCATTTTGCTTAGTTAATTTATTCATTATTCAGATATAAGGGGTTTCATAGCCTCTTTAATACCTCCTTTGTTTTCTTTCCTGAAGCATATCCACGCACACAGGGGTAAAAAGAACAATACAAAGTCAACACTATACATTATCTTCTCCCAAATTACAGTTTTTAATTTTTGTTTTTTGTTTTTTACCTTTTTGAACTAATGGCTTAGAACTAATGCTTTTTGGAAAATTACAGGGAGATTTGCAAAATGAGACTTACTCAAAACACAGTGTTATGCTCCAAATGAGCTATACATCACAAAAGAAAGTAACAATTTTAGAAAAATAAGTATCAGATAGACGCATTTTGAGTTCATTTTCCTAAAAGGTAGACTCCCCTCCCCTCTCAAAATTAGCTTCTATTTTACGTGCCAGTAAATGATTAATGCCTCCCTTGGTGAGGGAAGGACATTAAATCAAGGCCTAAAAGCATTTGATTTACAGTTTTCTGGCTCTATGTGCAAATCACAAAATTTCAAAAAATATAGACATAAATAGTCTTGATAGAAAAAGATTGCAAACCTTTCATCTAATTGGTATTTTCATTTGCACCTTTTTCTGATACGGAAATCTAGTAAGGCCATTCTGTGACTGAATTCATTTAATGTATTAAAAAGTGAGTTTTAAACAAGAATGATTCTAATTATTTTTAGCCACCTATATGCCTTGGTTCATATTATGCTAAAGCTAATCATCAGACAAAAAGGGGGGAAATTTAGGTTTAGCCAAGTAGCATCTAGATCTTTCTTACTTAAAAAATGGTGGAACTTTCTTCAGTTATTTGTAACATCATGGATATGTTCATAGAGGTGGGATTTTTTTTTGCAACAAGACAGGCCACTCCTTTTTTCTAGGAGTTATTCCCTATCTATCTAGATTTGATATTCCTTGGGGAAGAATTTCATCCAAATTCAATACTAACCAAATTTTGCCCTGGTTTTGGAAGATGAGCCAATGTTGGCTACAGTCTAGAATGCTAACAGAATTTCATTTGCATAAGGACAGTAAGGAACACAATTCATACTCAATATACATAAATTGGAATTAATGGATACTTTATCCATATCAATATATTTGGCAGAGAAATCAAATTGATAAGAAAAGACGGAAAATGGAAGGAAGAATGGAACAAACTGATCTGCTCAATGCCTTATAACTAAATACAGGTAGTCCTCAACTCACAATAGTTCATTTAGTGACCGCTTGAGTTACAATTACCATTCTTTATACATAAGACATTGCAGCATCCCCATGGTCATATGATTAAAATTCAGATACTTGGCAGCTGACTAGTAGTTATGATATTTGCAGCTATCTTCTAACAAGCAAAGTCAATGGGAAAGCCAGGTTCGCTTAATGATCATGCTACTAACTTAACTGCAGTGATTCACTTAACAACTGTGGTGAGAAAGGTTGTAAATTGGAGCAAAACTCACTTAACAAATGTCTCACTTAGCAACAGAAATTATGGGTCAATTGTGGTCATAAGTCAAGCACTACCTGTATGCTAGAAAGAAGATAGAATAATAGAAAAAGTGAGATACTTTTCCCAAGTGTAGAACCAAATCCACAAAATAGTTACAGCTTTATTCTAAGGTTTTTTGATTCTCTAGTTGTCAGTTCTGATACAGCAAACAAGGAAGACTTTTTGGTATAAGGAAAACAAATGATGTTGTTTATATGTTGGATTTTTCCAAGAACAATGAAACACAAAGGAAGACATAAGCTTGATTGTATCTTATTTGCATTTCATTTAATGCATCTTAGCTGGATCATCCAATTTGAAGGGCTCAGTTTCTCAGAAAATTTTGTAACGTCATCAAAATATGGTATTTGACCATCTCACAGTTTTTGCATAATAAAAAAGTAGATGTTGATTATAAAACATATCAAAACTTTCTGACAGCTGATGACTAATAACTTTTGATCTTTTCAACTGCATTTACTATTCACCAATAATTACCGTATATTCCGGAGTATAAGACGACTTTCTAAACACTTAAAATCTTTGCAAAAGTGGGGGGTCGTCTTATACGCCGGAAAAATATTACTCAGCAAGTTTTCTCTTCTCCCCCCCCTCTCTCTCACTCAAAAAGAGTCCTAGGGTTATTATTAAAACCAGCCGATCAACTAAAGATATCTCTGAGAGTACGATAGGCATTATCTGGCTGTTGTGACGGTAAGATTTCCTGGAGGTTTAATCCCCATTCTATAATGCTACATTGCAAACCGTCTCCTCTCTTCTTCCCTCCCTTTTGCATCCCAATTCCTTGCCCACCCCTCCAGAACTGCGGATTGGTAGTGGCCATCCCCTGATTAATTCATTCAAAGGAAGTAGAAAGGAATGGCCCATGTAATGGGGAAGGGGGGAAAAGAATTGTAAGGTGTTTTTTTATATATAATGAAAACAAACCTAAGCATCTGCGTCCATTCGAGGCACTTCTCAGTGCTTCTTCATGCAAGCTTTTCAGCGTTTACCTCTCACTGCCGGTGAGAGTAGCTTGGGGGAGGCGGAGCTTATGGGTCTGGAAGGGGAGGGGTGTCAGCTAAATTCCTCTCGGATTCATGAAGCAGGAATGGAGTGGGAACAGAAAACAGCTACACAATCCTTTTGCCTGTCGACTTCCACCGAGCTTATGCAAGCAGTTTCTCCCCCCCCCCCTAAATAAACTTGCATGGTGCATTTGTGATGTTATTTATGACAGATCCTGGCTGGTCAATCTGGCTCCCATCTATAAGTACTGTAGTGCACTGAGTTTTAATAACAAATTAAAAGGAAAGCATTTACTCCCCCCCCCATTACCTGAAAAGGGGGCAACTTATCACATTTATGGAAATGCAAGTTTTCGAAGGGCGAATGCCTTTCTTACTTAGTTTATTAACTGCTTCCTTTCCTTCTTCCCTAAACATTCTGGCTGTCTCCAATTTCATTCTTGGTAGTGTTGCTTTAAAAAACTGCTGAGAAGTCCTTTTGCAGGCAGGGCAATTTTCATCAAGGTGTGTGTGCGATTGACAAGGCAGAGCCTTTGACAAACAGGCAGGCTTTCTGCTCACTCAGCTTGGAGGGTGGAAGACTGAATGGAGGAGATCCCTGCGTGCAGCCTGCTTGCTCCAAGCCAAAGCTTGCTACTGGGGGGAGAGCAATGGAAGGGACCCAGGGAGTCACACGCATGCCTACACGTGCACGCACACACCCTGAGCTACTCATTTGGACTTACAGGTGGCCAATGAGAACTCAGAAACTGTGCTCCCTTTCCCCCTCCCTCATGGAATTAGCTTGTCCATTTTTTCCCTAGGGCCTATACAGGAGTAGGCAACCTTGGCTCTTTTATGACTCATGGACTTCAACTCCCAGAATTCCTGAGCCAGCATAGCTGGCTCAGGAATTCTGGAAGTTGAAGTCCATGAGTCATAAAAGAGCCAAGGTTGCCTACCCCTGGCCTATAAGATGACAGGAAGGGTTGGGCAGGCAGGGAGAGCTGATCCACCCAATCCAAGCAGGCTTTGTATACAACAACCAGCCAAGGTTCATCACTTGCTGTGATTGGCTGGTTGTTGTATACTGGGTACATACAGTACAGCACCAGTATCTGTACCAGTTCATACAGTACAGCACCAATACATACAGTACAGTATACAAATGTCCAATAGTCAAGACCCCATCATGGCTCCACCAGCAAGAAGAAAGAAATATGAAGCCAGTTTCAAACTTAAAGTTGTAAACTTTGCCATGGAACATAATAACTGCGCTGCTGCAAGACAATATGGAGTTTTTCTGCTAAGTACCTTTATGTCATAAGCATTTGAATTAAAATTACCATATTGAAATCAAATCTGATGTTTTTTAATTTTTATTTGGTGTGCGTTGAAAGAGGGGTAGTCTTATACGGCGAGTATAGCCCAAACTCTATATTTTAACTGGAAAAGTTGGGGGTCGTCTTATACGCCCAGTCGTCTTATACGCCGGAATATACGGTATATTGTTAAAATGAATTAGTCAATGACAGGAATATCCAAATATTGTCCACTGCATGAAAAACTAAGTTATCTGATTTGTGGGAACTAACTTAGAACAAAGGAGAAATTTCCTAACAGTTTAGAACAATTAATAAATGGAAAGACTTGTTGCGGGTACTCAAACACTGGAGGTTTTAAAAAAGAAATTGGACAACCATTTGTCTGAAATAGTATAGAGTTTTCTCCTTGAACACGGGGTTGGACTAGAAGACCACCAAGGTGCCTTCCAACTCTGTTATTTTGTTATTATTTAAAAGAAAGAGAAAGAGAGTTACTTGTAACTTTACTTTCCCAAATATAAATTTTATTGCCTGGGAATATTGGGGGTAAATGTGTTTCATTCAAACAACCATGTACATTCTGATCTTTAGGTAAAATAAATTCAGATCCCATATTTATTTAACTGTTTTAAATCTTCCTATCCTCCTTATCAATCCTCCTCCCCAACTTACTTCTTGTAATTGAAACAAGACAGATCCAACCTTACAATCTGTAAGACAGGACACAAAATGAAAGAGTAATTGGAGGACAGAAGGAACGAAAAAATTAGACACAATTAAAAAAAATTAGAAACAAAGAATTTTTTTCCCCCATGCCACCACTCTGCTAAACAACTAATTCCCACACACGGTCTTATGCCCTGGGATGTCAAACCACTTAGTAGAACTATATTACTATTCTCCATGGACATCCATTTTCCAGTATCAATACTCTTCCTGCTACTTTAAAATCCAACTTTCACTTCATAGAGTGTTACAGGAATACCATGGCTTATATGATTATAATCTTTGTAGGTTCTTTGTACACATCATCACATTTGAATATCTTTCCAAGACCATGGCTTTTCTATCAAGTGCTAGTTTTCAGAATATTTCTTGACTGTTTGTTCCTTTAATGTTGATTGTGCTTCTAAAATTTTAATTTTGTTCTTTATATTTGATTTTTTATATTTAATTTTAGTCCCATTTTCACTCTGTTCCTTGACTTTTATTATGAGAACTTTCAGTTCTTTTGCATTTTCAGTTATCAGAGTAGTATCATCAGCATCATGCAATCTGCTATCTTCCTCTAATTTTAAAACCACACATCTTCCTTTAAGTTGAATAAATAAGAGAAAGTATATAGCCTTGTCACTTTCCGTTGCCAACTGGAAGTCTGTTTTACCATTCATACTATGGCTTCCTAACCTCTAGATATAGCTAGAGCTAAACTTATTTTCTTTTTCTCAGAATTATTAAACAAAGATGGCCATAGCATATATGTAGACTTGCCATCACTTCTTGCATATTGAAACCTTCTGCATAACAGAGGGTAGTTCTCAGGAGAATGAAATTTCAGATTTTGGACATGAAGTAAGTAAATATAGATGCATATGAAAGTAACTGAAAAAAAATCAGAAATACTTAAAGTAGTTGGTTACCTAAAGTAGATCAGCAAAACAACATTTCAATTGTCTACTTAAGTCAATAACACTCAAATAGATTTAATCCAAACTTATAATTAAAAAGACAGGTTGTTTTCTTATAGATACATAATCCCTCAAGCACCTTCTCCTTTATCTGGCAGTAAAATTACAAAAGTGATAAATGAAATTACTACCAATGTACTACTATTACATGACAGCCCAAAACATGTGTCTAATGTGGCTGTTTCGTGTTGTTGAATAATAAAACTTAACTCTTAGTCTGTAGTCCTGGCCCCAATACTAAGAAGTAAACCCTATCATGCTGTATTTTTTATAATTAGAAATGTATAGGGTTTCACTCTAAATCAGTGGTTCTCAACCTGTGGGCCGGGACCCCATTTGGGGTTGAACGACCTTTTCACAGGGGTCGCCAAACAACGCAGTCCGCCATTTTTTCCCCCTTTTCCTTAGCTGTGCTACTTCCTTTTATTCTATTGGCTTTTGAAAGCCAATTGAATAGACGCTCTTGAATAGAGTCTAATTCTATTGGCTTTCAAAAGCCAATAGGAATTGTCCAGGCTGTCTCTGCCCTGCTGAGCACACCAAAAGTCCCATTCTGCAAACGGTGCTGACCAGTTGACTTACGATCGGTTGAGTAGTCCTCGACTTACGACCGGTTGGGGGTCGCGGCATTAAAAAGGTTGAGAACCACTGCTCTAAATATCCTATTGTTTCAAATTGGCATGTGTGGTTTTTGTTTTTGCCAGGGCTTTTTTTTGTCATAGAACGCCCAGAATGGAGTTCCGGCACCTTTTTTGGATGGAACCTTGTAGGATAGGCAAGGCAGGTTGTATGACATGTGTGTGAGTTCTGGCACCTTTTTTTTTTTTTACAAAAAAAGCACTGGTTTTTGCTCTCCAAAGCAACAAAGTTATATCATAAATGGACAATAATAACAGAATAGATAAAACTATCTGAATGATTATATAACTGTATCCTTCATAGGATTAGGTTATTGTTATTGTTGTTTGGTTTACTTATTCTTTTCTTTTATAATTAAAGTAGATCATTGATCATTATATATGAAATAAAGAGCCCAAAGTTTCTAAAATAAATAAGTCCTGCACTGTGACCCACTATTTTTATGGAGTTGATGTCTGTCTATCTGTCTGTCTGGCTGGCTGCCTGCCTGCCTGCCTGCTTGTCTGTCTGTCATCTCTCCATTCATCATCTGTCTGTCTGTCTGTCTGTCTGTCTGTCTGTCTGTCTATCTGTCTATCCATCCTTCATCTTTAATACATCTGCTTATTGCTTTTCTGTCAATGAGGTTTATCATTAATAATAGATTGTTCAGTAGTTGAAGCACCTTAAATTTAATTCTCTTTCTTGAGATCTTAACAGCCATAGAGAAGGTAGTGGGAATTCAACTCTTCATTGCTATTCTATGTATTTGTTCATTTATTTGATATATTGACACTGCAGTTTATTAAAAAGCAAATAAATAAGAAAAACATATGAAAATCTAGACAATAATGCAACTGGAAAAATATTAAAAGCCATTAACAAAAGTAATACAAACAACATGTAGAAGATTCAGTGCTATATCATTTAATACAAGGACATATTTCTCCATAATGGCCTCATCTGGTTTGCTTGTGGTATTTATGTCACCGTTCAATTTAAAAAAAGCTTCCATGTAGCTAAAAAAATGGCTAATAAGAACACTAGTAGTAATATGCTGCAGCTGATTCTGAGACATCGAATTAATACTTAATAAATGATAGGTTAAATCATATTATGAAATCTGCATATTTGTGAAAAGCCAGAGTTAGAATATTATGTTAGTTGAAAAGTAAAAGCAGATCATACAATTGTAGTGTACAGAAATGGCTTTCAACAATTGGCAAAGTCCTTGTGGGGAATTTTACTAATGGAAAAAGCTCACACAACATATCTTTGTCAGGCCAGTATTAGACAAGAAGGAAAATCAAAACCATTTCAGTTCGGCATTGGGCATCCACAAACAGAGGGTTTCAAAAAGTTCAAGATGGCAGACATAATGTCATTGAAATTAAGTCCCCTTTGTTAGGTACATTGCATGTGCAACACACTCAAAATGGGCAAGGCTTCAATCAAAAAGTTCTGACTTACTTAATAACTTAAAAAAAATCCTGCTCCCAAAACAACTTGAGGACTGGTATCTTCAGGATTTGAGATACAAGTGCTTAGCTCTTTCCAAAATATAGAAAACTAAATCCCTTGTTCAACAGAAATATATTGCATTTTGGGAGTGAAAAACACCATATGCTATGGAAATTATTTTGTGAAGTTCCTTAACATTTAATAAAATATCTAGAATATACGGTAAGTGTATGACCATCATTTGATTTGAACCTGCCAGATAATCAATGCATTATAATCTAATCATGTAATTCATATAAGTCAGTACTCTACTTTCAGTTTGCTTTCTACATATTCTGCAGTGAGAAAATTGTTTTGATTTACATCCAATCAATTTATACTTCAAAATCCTAAAGTGATTCAATATTGTGTAGACCGAGCTGTGTGAATATTCAGATATCTAAATCTTCTTTTCTATGTGTTTAATCTGAAGTGATTAGAATAGATTAATGCAAATAATTCCAGTTCTATTTGCATCTGTGTCTATTTTTTCAGCCCTTCATAGAAATGCTAATATAATAATACTTTGTTCATGAGCTAGTTATTAGGTTCATTATTACTATAATGCTGTCTTTGTAATATCTGCTGATACAGAAGAAAAATACGATATGTTAACTGAGTGTTCTTTGAAGATTAGCAAATGCAAGTGAAAGTATGATCTGGTGCTAATATGGTTTAAATCTATTAAAGCCACAACCTCTTCTGCAAGAATAGGAATTATTTTATGTCATTAACAGCAATTTATTTGAAAGCATTCCTTAAAATTCTTATGTAACCAAGCAAGTTGAGAATGATGGGAAAAAGTGAAGTCTGTACAATAATGTTTGTATGGTTTTTAAAGGTATCTTGTGAAAAAGTCCCTGTAGTCTTTACAGAAAATTTTTATTACACAGCTTTTACTAAAAAAAATAAATAATATCCACGCATATATCTTTTACACTGAAACTACTGTATTTACCTAAACAGGCAGAAAGGGACTGATAGTAATAATCAAGAAGAAATAATATGGGGAGAGAAAAGAGGAATAAGAGAATTAAATTTACACATGAGATCTTAGTTTTAGAAATAATAAAATTATGGGTTCTGTCTTAAAAGAGGCCACAACATTGTTTAAATCCAATTATAAAGAAATCTAAAATTGAGCACTTATTATTCCTGTAAAGTTTTGTCCTGTTTTATAAAAATCTAAAGAAATTATTACAAAGATTTTTGAGAGTTTTCATGCCAGCCCATACAAAACATGAATCATATTTTAGGCTCCAAATTTGGTAACAATCAAATTATTATCCAGATAATAATCCAAAGAAAGAATGAACTAATCATGGTATCTTTCCTACTGGGTAGTCCTAATCCTTACCAAATTATATGGCCACCTAACTATTATTTTTGTTTATAGAATTGTCATTAAACATTCAATGACCTCATGACTTCCATACATTTTAATTAAGTTGGAATTGGTTGTTTCCCATCCACACTTGCACAACTTCCAGACATAGGACAGCTTTGCTTAGTCAGCCTGCGGTCAAAAAATAATTGGTCCAAAGCCACAATCATCAAATGCCAAGTCAGGATTCAAGACACACATAGCTTGGGTTAGCTGGTGGTTATTGTCAATAAAGAGACTTGTTGCTTTTCTTAAATAGAACCGTTATCAGTATCACTCATTAAGAAGGGTCCTGACACTTTTTTGCAAGGAGCATCTAAGAATGCCTTTGTTTTGCTCTCTTCTCTGCATAGTGGACCTAATGGAGGGTGTGGCAACTCAGATTCCTTATCTTTGGATATTGATAGCAACTTGTTGATTATTAGGTGACCCTATTTTAACTGTCTGTAGGTCCTCAGGAAGTGGTTCATAGAGATGGTTGCTCATTGTCAGTCCCCTTATCCGAATCTGGATTCACCATGACACCAACTACCATTTTCCTCCCCCCGTTGTTGCCATAATAATGTGGGAAGGATGAAGGAGAAATTTCTTAGTTTTGCTTTTCATCCAAGAAGTTCTTGAATGAGAAGTGAGACATCTTCAAAAAAACCCAGTCCAGTTACATTTTGGGACATCTTGAGAAAGAAGGAGGAAACATGCTGCCTAGGAAATGGTCAAATAAGAGGGGCAGCTCACAGCTGCATAAAGGGCAGAGAAAGAGACTGAGAAGGGATGTTCTGAAACTTCCCAGGCTATAATTGAGACAGTGGGAAATTTGTGTTTTACAATTTGCAAGATTTTGTTAATGTAGACTTACAATAAAGTAGAATTAGCTCATCTGCTTTTGTTTTTGGTCTGGTCTACGGGAAGATTAACAGAATTGTAGCTCAGTACTCCTGAGTAAATCATCATTTGTGTCCATGCTCAGTAATCAGTAATATAGCTATATAATGATATAGGAACATGGTTTTTTTTTTGTTCTATGTGTAAGCAAAGTCTAGTTCAAGTCAAATGATTGCTGTTAGACCTCTTACAATTTGCCTACTGAATGAATAAATAGATAGGCAGATTATGCTATTAATATGGCTATGCACTACATTTTACAACATCTTGAATCTCCAAGGTCCTATGCAAGGGTTCTTTTTGTAGACTTCAGCTTGGCATTCAATACCATCATTCTGGATATTCTTCTAACTAAACTGATTCAGCTAGCCATGCCTGATCACACTTGTAAGTGGATCATAAATTTTCTAACAGATAAGAAGCAGTAGGTGAAGTTAGGCAAAATCACATCAGATATACGTACAATTAGCACAGCCCCCCCCCCAGCTGTGTGCTCTCTTCACTTCTGTCTCTATACCAATTACTGTGTTTCAAAGGATCCCTCTGTTAAAGTACAGAAGTTGGCAGATGATACAACAATGTTTGGTTTCATTCAAGAGAACAATGAATCTGCATACAGACAGGAAGTTGAACAACTAGCCTTGGGTTGTGGCCAGAACAATCTTGAATTGAACACACTCCTATTCTACTCCTTACAATACTAGACAACATAGTATCAACAGTTTCTAGTTTCTAGATTCTATAATATCTCAAGACTTAAAATGGACACCTAACATAAAAAATGTCATCAAAAAAGCACAACAAAAAATGTTCTTCTTGTACCATCTCAGAAAGCTCAGATTGCCTAAGGAGCTGCTGATACAGTTCTACAAAGGAATTATTGAGTCTGTCATTTGCACCTCTATAACTATCTGGTTTGGCACTGCAGTCAAACAAGACAGACACAGACTTCAGTGGACTGCAGAAAAAACAATTGTTACCAGCCTGCCTTCCATTGAGGATCTGTATACTGCACGAATCAGAAAGAGGACTGAAAATATCTACAGACCCCTCACATTCTGGACATAAACTGTTTCAACTTTTTTCCTCAAGATGATGCCATAGGGCATTACACACCAAAACAACTAGAACAAGGACACCCCCCCCCCATTCTATCATTCTGCTAAACAACAAATTCCCACAATACTGCCAAACTACCTAATAGGACAATATTACTATTATCCTTCTCATCTTTGCTATTATCATTCCCATCTTTCCTATTACCTATTTCCTTATCGTCTTATGACTAGAACTTTATTGCTTGTATCTCACAATTTATATTGATTGTTTTACCTACTGTCCTAGTATGATTTATGTTGATTGTTTATTTAGTATCCTATGACTGAGTGTTTTATCTTACGATTTATGATGAATGCATTTTATAATTATGATCATGATTTATCACTTGTTGCTTGTATGTACACTGAGAGCTTATGCATTGGATACAAATTCCTTGTGTGACCAATCACACTTGGCCAATGAAGAATTCTGTCCTGTCCTGTCCTGTCCTGTCCTGTCCTATCCTATCCTATCCTATCCTATTTTTAAGTGCTTTTCCATTCCCATATTTCATGGTGTATTTTGAATTCCCCCCCCCCCCCTTAGCACATAGCTCTTAGATTTTCTAGAGGTCCTCTAGCTAAGTACTAATTAGATTTTACTTTGTTGAATTATATGAATCAGTCAAAGTCAGCTAGGTGCTGCCACCTGCTGTAGGTTCATACTACTCTATGCATCTTAGTTACTTTTTCTTTCTTCTCATCATGATTCATATTGATGAGAACTTGGGGAGTTTGCTCTGATACATTTGTAATGGATTTTGTTATTTGGCCATTAAAGAACATTCATCAGAAAGATTATGGGTTAAATATTTATCTGGGTTAAACATTCAGCACCTTCTTTTGAAAGATTGCTTCCTGCTTTTTTGTTGTGTAGTTCATCACCTCCGCACAGAAATGAATGGATAGTGATCTCTTATTCATGTCCACAATTGTAAGCCTGTAGTGTGTAAATCATGGTTATTGGTATGTTATGCAATTTCTTTAATTTATTATATATTAATATATATATATTAATTTGTCGCCCATCTTGTTGTATTCAACCATGTTCACAAGACTATGCAATTGGTTAACAAACTGTAGCTCAGTGTAATAAACCATATCATAATAATAAGGTCATTTGGTAAATATTTCATATTTCTGAAGATCATCAATAAGTTGTCTCTAAGAGAATCAACTTCCTCACTACCACTAACTTATTCTCTTTTTGGTCTAGAACTGATTTCCATGGTACCTAGAGAAAGGCTTTTCGTATAAGGAGGCAGAAGCATCTTCTCATTGTTGTCACCTGCATATTCTGAAAGAGCAATACAACAGTAAGAAAGAAAAACAGTGGCATAGCCAATGGATTTACAGTGAATGGTGAGCCTTTATAACAGGGGTCTTCAAACTTGGCCCTTTTATGACTTGTGGACTTCAATTCCCAGAATTCCTCAACCAGCCTGCCTGTGGGAGTTGAAGTCAACAAGTCATAAAAGGACCAAGTTTGAAAATCCCTGCTTTATACTTTCCAGTCAAACATGCATCAGAGGCAAGCTGTTTGCAACTGCAGTCCCTCTTTTGCTCCTTGAGACCCTTTCAAATATAAACTTTGCATCATTTGAAGGGGAGAAACAAAATTCCCATTTTAATTTTAATTTCCCAAACATTCTTCTTAGACAGGAAATATTTGAATATACTACTAACACTTAAAAAACATGTATAAAAATCATTTCAGATAGATGAGATTAATTTCAGTATAAGCCTTAACAGCATTTCTCATGGATTAATAGAAGCAATGTCTTCATATTACAATATATGAAAATAAAATTATTATGTAGAATGTTTGGTTTTTATTCTATAGCTTATTTGGGGCCATATTAATATAAGAACACTTTTACTAAGAGCTAAAATAGGACTTTAAACTAATTTTGATACTTTGTCATATTAGCTATTTAAAATTAATCTTATAGATATATGCATATGTTGACCTTAATTGTGCCACAACCCCCAGCATCTCATGAACAATATCACAGTAGTTGATAATCAGGGTATGCCAATAAATAATTAAAAAACTGTTTTTCAGTTACATAAAGTATTTGAGATATAGTTATATTGTTAACAATTTTCAGACATCTTACTTTGGGCTAAGTTTCTTTTTTTGCTTACACGAATGATTCCTTCACGGGTGTCAAACTCGACATGTCATGTGATGTGTCACGACATATCGTGACTCTTTTTGCATTGCTGGTAATGGGGTGGGCGCGGTTTCAGTATGATGAAACTGACCCATGGGCCGGCAATTTGACACCCCTGCCTTACTTAATTTCCTCACACTCGCCAGTATAAAAAAGTTAGGTTACAAGAATGATTTAAAAGCTCTACTAGTTAAGCAGCAGCAGCTGCAATCCAGTTGGCTATACATGACCTCTTGTAGTTTTGTGCCCAGAGCCCTCTTGAACTAAATAAGTACACTCAAATAAATGAAAGATATTTTCATCCATAAACCACAGACATCAAATTCACTTAGATCTATTAATAAGGCATCAGCAGAAGTCAAAGGTTTCATGAAGTGTTGATGTTACAATACACACAACAGAGTTAAGCTAAAGCCTTTAGACAGCTGAGGAAAGAGAAAAAGGAAAGCCCGGAGCAAGGTCCAGTTAGGAATCTGGTTTCAACTACACATGCAAAGTTCAATCCCTGTCAGACTGTGTTCCCAGGTTTCCTTCCATTTCTGCCTGGACACAGGCTGTTGGCTTGTACAGGCACTGTGGAAAAATGTGAGATTTGGCTTGCTCAATATTTAACAACCTCTTTGCAGAAATCAAATAGAACCAACTAAATTGCATGCCTGCTCTGAACATTTGAGTCTGTGTAAGCTTAAAATGATCTCAATTCAAAATGTTTTATGCACTGCTCTTGAATTATCCCATGATTCCCTACAGCTTATTTATGATGATTATCTAGTAGTTCTGTCTCATGAACCTAAAAGCAACCACGTGTATTCTCCATTTCTCTACAACTATACGTTCTCATCAAATCTTTCCCATTGGATATTACTTCATCCATCTTGTAAAGAATGTGATTGTGCAGTTTAGAGTTAAAGAGACTATTAGCCTACAGAGCCCACCTCCTCTTCTCACTGTAGTAATCCAGATTAAAACATCCATGACAAATTGTTATGTCTTGGGCCAGCAGGCACAGAGTGCAGCGATTGGCCCGGGCAGACCATGTGGATGCCCGGGATAAGAAAGGCTGCTTCCAGTCTTTGCAATGATTGGTCAGCAAGGTATTATGCTGCCTGGGACAAGAAAGGCTGCTTCCAGCCTTTGCAATGATTGGCCAGCAAGGTATTGTGTAGGGGGGCTATAAAAGGGGGCCGCACCATTTTAAAACCTGTTCTGTTGGTGTTCCAATAAAGGAGACTGTTGGAACTCATTGCTTCGTCTCAATGCCTCTTTTCCTGAAACAGAACATTGGTGACGAAGGTGGGATACCTGCAAGGCAAACAGATTAAAAAGCCAAGCTGACTCACCACAGGGGGGCTTGCAGTTCAGAGAAGTGTGGCTCCTGGAGATTGACTTAGCCTGCCAGCACTGAGACGCTGGAAGTGAGCTCAGAAAAGGGGGCCTCTTCTCAATCCTTGCAGCAAGAGGCGTGGACGAAGTTCCTGGGCTGAAATGATGGCAAAGATAGGCCGGCTTTCAGAATTTGACACAGCTCACCCAGAACGCTGGAGCTCATATGTGGCCCGGGTGGAGAACTACCTCCGGGTGAATCAAATTTGTGAAGATGACCTCAAAGCTGCCATGCTGCTCTGTGTGTGTGGGCAAGAGACCTTCAAGATTGTGGAGAATCTGGTCGCCCCAGCACTACTGGAATCAATCACCTACACAGAATTGAAGAGGATGCTTCGAGAGCATTTTGAATCCAAGCTCTCAGTGATTGCCTGGCAACACGCATTCGAGCAGAGGGACCAGAGGCCTGGTGAGTCTGCAGCAGAGTTTGTTGCGGCCTTGCAACAAGCAGCTAGCCCTATGAATTCAAAGACTTGGAGGAGAGAGTGAGGAATCGGCTGGTCTGTGGCCTGCAAAGCTGGGAGTTGCAGCAGAAGCTCTTTGCAAAGGAAGGCCTCACATTCCAAGATGCGCTGAGGGAAGTTTCAGCCGAAGAAGCAGCAGGCGGAGCTGTGAAGGCCCTGCAGCTCTCCAAGCCCCCTCAAGTTCCAGCCACCGTCCATCAAGAGATTGCTCATAAAGAATCCGAACAGGATTCAGAATTGGAAGTGGACCGGCTGCATCAGACTCCAGGGAGAAGGCCTCACAGAGGGAAGGCCCAGCCAGCATCATCCCCTCGGTGCATCGGGTGTGGAGGCCACCATCACCGTGCAGACTGCCGTTTCCGTTCCGCCATCTGCAGGGCTTGTGGGAGGTAAGGCCACATTGCCTCCATCTCTTTGGGTCGCCAGAAGGAACGTTACCCAGAAGAATTGCCTCAGAAAGATACCAGAGTCCCCACCCAGCTTCTGGGTGTCACATAGGAGCATTTTTAGAACGGGGGTCCACAGGCCACTTAGGAAGAAGCTTCACATCAACGTGAAGTTGCAAGGGGTCCCCTTGTCGATGGAGCTGGACACTGGGTCTGCTCTTTCGATCATCTCCCTAGACACCTTTAACAAGGTCTGCAGCAGAAGCGGCCTATGGGTGAAACTCAGGCTGTCAAACCTCATCCTCACAGATTTCCAAAATTCCAGAGTCAACGTGAGGAGGGAGGCCACACTCAAGATGCAGTGTAGGAATTTTGAGAAGCTACTGGATGTAGTTGTGGTTTGGGGAGACCATATGAGTCTCATTGGACTCGACTGGTTTGAGGCCCTGGGAATTCAAGTGATTGGAATACATAGCGTGCAAACAACAGGCCTAGCTGGGGTCTGCAAGGAGTTTGCAGATGTGTTTAGTCCAGAACTTGGCTCCTACAAAGGCCCTCCTATTTTTCTGAGGCTAGACCCAACCACAGCCCCCATTAGAATCAAGCCACGCAGGGTGCCCTTTGCCTTAAAGGGAAAAATAGATGCAGAGCTGGATAAACTGATTCAGCAGGGTATCTTAGAGCCTGTGGACAGTAGTCCATGGGAAACGCCCATAGTTATGCCATTGAAGGCCAATGGTGAAGTCCAAATCTGTGCGAACTACAAGTGCACGCTTAACAAAGCGCTGCAGTAGCATTCGTACCCAGTACCAATGGTCAGTCACATTCTAGCCTCCCTCAAGGGGGGCCAGATCTTTGCTAAGCTTGACCTGGCTCAGGCCTATCAACAATTGCCAGTTGATGAGGAAACGGCAGAGGCCCAAACTATAGTGACTCACAGGGGGGCATTCAAGGTAAAAAGATTGCAATTTGGAGTAAACGTGACCCCTGGCATCTTCCAGAGTGTGATGGAGCGAACACTCTGAAATATCCCTTGCGTTTGCCCGTACTTTGACAATGTTCTCATCGCTGGGGACTCAGCTGACAATTTAGCCGAAAGGCCGAGAGCCATTTTGCTACGTTTCCGCCAAGCGGGGCTGAAGCTTAAGCAAGACAAGTGCAAGATCAGGGTTACCTCCACGGAGTTTCTAGGATTCCGCATTGATGCTCAGGGTATCCACCCTGCTGAATCCAAGCTGCAAGCAATTCAGCAGGCCCCAAGTCCCAAATCCAAGGGCAAACTTCAGGCCTTTCTGGGACTGCTAAATTTTTACCACTCATTCCTTCCTCACAAGGCTGCAGTGGCTGAGCCGTTACACTGGCTCTTGGACAAACAGTGGCAGTGGACACAAGCACATGAAAAAAGCTTCAAAGAGGTCAAGGCCTTGCTCTCTTCAAATGCGATCCTCGCACACTTCAATGAGAACTTGCCAGTGTGCATCGCCTGTGATGCATCCCCTTATGGGATTGGGGCTGTGTTAAGTCACTTGAAGGCTGATGGAACGCAAGTCCCAATAGCATACTACTCTGGAACCCTATCATCAGCTGAATGCAATTATGCACAGATAGATAGGGAAGCCTTAGCCATAGTGGCTGGCATAAAGAAGTTCCATGACTTTGTATATGGCCGCCACTTCACGGTCTTTACAGACCATGAGCCACTGCTGGGGTTGTTCACAACGAACAAACAAACCCCACACATAATATCCCCCCGAATGCTGAGGTGGTCTATCTTTCTGTCTGCATACACTGGTTCACAAGCCAGGCAAAGAAATGGGTCATCTGTGTATGTCTGTCTGCATACACTGGTTCACAAGCCAGGCAAAGAAATGGGTCATGCAGATGGTCTCAGCAGGTTGCCATTACAGCAGATAGAGGCAGATCCAGCACCTGCCAATTGCATCCTGTCTATTCAGGACTTGCCTGAATCTCCCCTCAGTGCTAGGGATGTGGCTGCAGAAACAGCCACTGATCACACACTAACACGCGTGCTGACTTGGCATTGTCTGGATGGCCTGACACATGTCCAGGCTCAGAATTCCAGAGCTTCTGGCAGAGGAGGCACGAGATTTCCACCTTCAAGGGGTGTGTCCTATGGGGTAGCCGGCTAGTAATCCCAACCTCACTGAGGACTAGAGTCCTGCTGTCTCTGCATAAGGGACATCCGGGAATAGTCCGGATGAAGGCGTTAGTGCGCAGCCATCTTTGGTGGCCTGGACTCGACAAAGATGTCGAAGCCCAGGTCCACGAGTGCACTGTTTGCCAGCAGTCAAGGCCGGAAATGCTCCAGGCCCCAGTTCATAGGTGGAAGGAAACTCACACCCCATGGTTGAGGGTCCATATCAACTACGCTGGGCCCTTTCAGGGGCAATTCTTCTTAATTCTCGTGGACAGGCATTCCAAGTGGCTAAAGGTCATGCCTGTCTCCTCCACTACCACTGCTAGGACCATCCAAGTGCTGAGAGGGAACTTCGCCGCACATGGACTTCCAGATGTCCTTGTCTCTGACAACGGGCCCCAATTCACGTCATTTGAGTTCAAGGCGTTCCTCCAGGCCAACATGATCCGGCATGCCACATCTGCACCGTTCCATCCAGCTTCCAACGGCCAGGCTGAACAAATGGTGCGCACAATCAAGGATGCCTTAAAGAGGATCACTCACGGGACCTGGCATCACAGGCTAGCGGACTTTCTTCTGTCCCACCGCACCACATCTTGCACAGCTACTGGAAAGAGCCCAGCTGAACTCTGCTGGGGTCGCCGCCTTATCATGAAACTGGACAGATTGCACCCAGACCGAGTGGCTTCACAGGTGTCACAGCCACGGGCACCTAGGAGACTACAAGTGAGAGATCCAGTCTGGGCAAGGAACTATGGACCAGGACATCTCTGGGTCATAGCAGTGGTATGCAAGGTCTCTGGGCCGTTGTCCTTTGAAGTGGCCTTGGACGATGGTTGTGTGATCCGACGTCACATTGACCAACTGCGCTGGAGGCTTCCCAGCAACTCTTCCACTCCTAGCTCTGCTCTCGGGGGGGGGAGGAGGACCACAATTACGATTGTGGACCACGGTCTCACCAACATCCCCAGGCTTCAGCTATTGCTCCAAACAGGGAGTCCGCAGAAAGGGGGTTTGCCATGGAGGCAGCTCTGGCCTCTGGCACTCAGGCCACTCCAGCTGCTGGTTTAGGGCTCAAGGGACAGTGCTCCCAAGAGGAGTCCAGTGGGGACTTGGGGAATTCCACCTCAACACTGGACTTGGGGAATTCCACCCCCCCAAGGAACCCTGGCTTGTATTTAGCAGATCCAGCCAGTCAGCAGCTGGGTGGGTCCCCTAGGTCTTTGGGGCAACAAAGTCCTGGTCTGCCTAGCCTGGCAGGTGAGCTGGCAGGCCAGGCACACTCTCTGGTCATGAGAAGATCAGGGCAGGCCAGAGGTCCTCCCAAATACTTACAAGACTATGTACAGTCCTTGTCAGTTCATGGGCAGGCCTGGTAGTCTGGGTTAAGTAGTGCAGCTCAAGGGGAATGGGGAGCATGGCGATAGCAAGACTGTAGTGTTGTGTATATATAGATGCAACGTACGCAATGTAATGGACTGTTGGAGTATTTAAAATAATAAGTGTGCCTTATTATTTTAGCCAAGGGGGAAGGGGTATTATGTCCTGGGCCGGCAGGCACAGGCTGCAGTGATTGGCCTGGGCAGACCATGTGGATGCCCGGGACAAGAAAGGCTGCTTCCAGCCTTTGCAATGATTGGCCAGCAAGGTATTGTGCAGGGGGCTATAAAAGGGGGCCGCACCATTTTAAAACCTGTTCTGTTGGTGTTGCAATAAAGGAGACTGTTGGAACTCATTGCTTCGTCTCAATGCCTCTTTTCCTGAAACAGAACACAAATGACTATCTTCCTTCTGCCTGAAATTTATTTTTTTTTTAAAAAAAAAATTAAGGTGCCAAAGACTCTGGTTATATTTGCTGCAACTGACTAACAAGGCAACACCTTGGAAATTAATGAATTTCAGAGAAAATTAATATCCCAGTTCTATCCTGCTACATCTATAGTCTTATTATGAGAAAACATTAGCCCTATTACATTATCCATTGCAGTTCTCTGCAAAACACGAGGTCCTGGTTTTGAGTTTACCATTTCCATCCTTACATTTATTTCATCTCCAGTATGTCAGAGATCTATGTTATGGTTATGAGTTAAAATATATAGTTTTGTTGCACCAGTTTTATGCACCTGTTAATTCATGATGTATTCTGAGTAGCCTTTGCTCTTGTTTTATTAGCAGTGGCTAAGATGTTGAAAATTGACTTCATGTGGAATGCAAGTCCTTCAAGGCCTTAACTTTAAAATCCAAAACCAGCTTTCTGTGTAACAATAATTCAGTGATATGCATGAAAGGCTTAATACTTATCAAGGCATAGCAAATCAAGAAAATAAAATATTATAGCTGAACATTTCTAATGGGCCAGTTTCATAGATGAGTAACATAAATATGCTTGGAATTGCTAGCATTTCCAAGAAGTCTAGAAAATTATCTGTTTCCATATCTTATATCATTCTGTTGCTTTTATATAGTTGCTATACTAGTTCCAACCTATTCTGTATTCTGAGCAATGGGAATTTGAATGTGTGGGAAGGATAGCTAGTATTTGAGGAATGTGCCATTACTGATTTGTGGATATCTTTCATTTTCCCTACAATAGCAATAGCACTTAGACTTATATACCCCTTCATAGTGCTTTACAGCCTCCTCTAAGCGGTTTACAGAGTCAGCATATTGCCCCAACAATTTGAGTCTTCATTTTACAAAACTCAGAAGATTGAGCCGATAAGGATTGAACCCCTGGCAGTCAGCAGAATTAACCTGCAATACTGCATTCTAACTACTGTGCCACCACAGTGCCTAATGTAAAGGAAAAGGAAGTATAAGCCTCTACATTTTAGAGGGAGGGAGGGAGGGAGGGAGGAAGAAAGGAAGGAAGGAAGGAAGGAAGGAAGGAAGGAAGGAAGGAAGGAAGGAAGGAAGGAAGGAAGGAAACAAAACACATTTTCTTCCATGTTCAGTTTCTAATATGTCAGTACATTGTATATTTTATCTTCATTATGATTCTTCATAATAAGGATGTCTGACCACTCATTTCCAAAGTAAACTGTTGTTTGCATAATTTAAATTACTCTGTTACCATATTTTACCATTACTTCCTTGTTAAACAGATACACAAACTACTTTTTAGTCATATTTCAGATCCCTCCATAATACTTATAGAGACATTATGAAAATCAAATGTTTCTTTCCAATTCCCCAAACTTCCCTATCAACTATAGAAAACAATAGATGTAAGGTTTTTATTTTTATTTTTTTAAATATCAAACCATCTTAAGATAGTTCTATCCCATGTTTTTAATCCCAAGGAGCAGAAAATTACCTAAGTGACAATGCCAGAAAGCACAGATTTATTACTTTTTTAATCCTTTGTTTGTGCTGCCAATGCATAAAAAAATAAAATTTTGCAATTTTGAGAAGAGAATAATGTACTTTTTTATTAAAATAGAAATGACACACTGCTGCATATCTAGCATGATTTAGTGTTTTTATTAGTTATAAGTGTTTTAATACCATACTAACTATTGTATCCTCCCTTAAGACTGTGATTGTTCTCACATGCTAGAAACAAACTGATAATTCAGAGGAAAAAATAAGTATTTCTTGGTTGCTTGTTAACAGCAGAATAGCATCCTTCACCACAGGGTTACCACACTGGGCATCGTTATCTTTGGATCCTTATCAATTTCACTATATGGGTAAGTATTATTGCTATGCACCGCAACTCCTTTGGCGTTATTGCTTAATTTTAATTGTGATTGTAAAATGTGAAAAATGTGGATATTTAAACAACAATTAAACACCTGCTATACTTGTTATGCATTGGCATTTAAAGATATACTGAGCATTTAAAAAATTGCTGATTCAGATATGATACAGAACAAAATAAGTAGGGAAAGAACTGTTATGACACCCACGTTTGTATAAGGTAGTGGCTGTAGAAAAGTTTAATTGTGTCTAATATTTGCTCCCAAGTTCTGCCTTAGACATTTCCAAAGGCACATGTTTACTACATGCTGTTTTTTAGATCAGCTTCAGATATGGTGCCAGTTTCCTATAGCTCCCAATAATCTTTCTCTCATCTGTGCTTGTCCCACTGACATAGTGTTAATGGAAAGCCTTGCACTGGGAAACACCTGCCCAGCATTAACAAGATGTTAATGGGAAAAACATTGGAAAGTCAAGTTACTGAGAAACAAAAAATGAATGAATTGTGGAGGAGGAGGAAATTTCAATTGGTTCCCTGTCAAAAGTTCTTCAAGTTTGGAATCCAAATTGATTTTAAAGGTGCAGAAACATTGTAATTAGTACATATAAAAAGTCCTGTAAAATATTATGGATGACAAGAGCTTACATACCAGAAATGCTTTGGCATGAAAAAGTCCCCAACAACTTGGATGTTGCCTGTTGTTTGGGGGCAATATCAAAGCAATCTTTTCTATCTAAAGTTCTACAGATGTACTGGAGTTCAGATAGGTCCCTGAATTCTCAGCCAGGATGGCTAAAGGGTCATGCAAATGGGGATGACTGCTATAATGACTTACTATGCCCCAGAAGTGACCTGGCAGCATGTATTTCTGTAAGCTTGCTGACTCTATCAGTACACATGAAATTGCCTTAGATCAGAACAGATTGTTCTTCAGGATTCAGGGAGCTCCTTATCCAAAGGGGAAGGGAAAATAATATAATTTTATGCTGTCTGCAGAGTACTACTATCTGCCCACCACTGTCCACCTTATCTAAGATATGGTTTTGCTGATTCCACCTGTGGCAATAGTTTTTTCATTTCATAGGAATCGTGTTAACAAGGAGACCATAAAGACCTTCATAATAAAGTTATAGGCAATTGCATATTCTTATTGCCACAATGTATCTTTAAAAAGTCTGAATTATACCATCAAATGGCTGATGATAGGAGTACAACTATTCTATGAAACGCTTCCTTATTTCTCAGTTTTAGCCAAGGGAGTCTGCTTATACTTCAGACATTATATCCCTGTTGTGTCTGTTTCTTCTGTAGTCTATCTGAAAATTAACAGTTTTGACATCTTTCTCTGCAGTATTTCCTTTGATTCTTCTAATTATCAGATCCTGTTCAGAATTCTTCATTCTGACATTTAGGAGCTTCTCCTAATTTTTTCCAGAGTGAGTTTTAAGTTTGGATTACTCCAAAATGTTTCCTTTTCTAAATCCCCATTAAAATTCACTTGACAAGTAATTTTGACACCAAGTTTATATAACTCTATTAAATATGTTAATATCATAGCTTCAACTGAAAATATATTAAATATATATTTCATTTATATTTCATATATATAAAGAATATATATTTAAAATATCTATCAGTTGTATCAAATATGAAGCTAGCTTCACCCAGAACCAAATTATAAAATCTGGTTCAGGGGCTAAGTCAATAAAAAAACTGAGGAAAATGGAGAGATCTCTGAAGGAATATCTGAATTGAATTCTAGTTTACATGGGGCATGCCTGGTTGCCATTATTGCGGATTAGAAGGTCAGAAATTTTTTTGCCTATGAATTTTTAATTTCATTAAATATAATCTGTTAACATCCACTTTGATGTCCATAACATGACCAGGTGAATGTTTTTCTGTTATTTATGAAATTACATGCATAATAAACTTATCTGACAGCTTGCTAATAAAAATATCATATACATGTATTTATCTGATGATGAGAGTTTCATGTGTAGGGCTAAGAGATTACTTATTTTAGCCTTTCTAAGTAGTGGTGAAATAAAAAGAGCTAAGCTTCCATTATAGAGATGTATTAACTTTGAATAAAAAAATAGGATCTTATTTTTTGAGTTTCCAGAGTTGTTGGCTAATGGAGTTTGATCCTTAAATCAAAATATAATATGGCTGTTTTACAGAATATATTGGAAAGTAAAAAAAAAAATTCAAATATCATTAGTGTCTTGCATTATTTTGAAAACACCACATGAACAAAGGGAATTGAGGGCATTTCCTAAATCTTCAGTATCACTGAAAGAGAAGATAAAAATTAGAGTAAATAACTGGGCCATGATCACATGCATCAGTCCCCAAGGCTGCCCCATAGGAAGGAAGGAAGGAAGGAAGGAAGAAAGGAAGGAAACAGTATTTTCTCTGCAGCATTTCTCTGCAGCATTTGACTAAAAAGTTGCCTGACTGACAAAAATAAGGGCTTATCTAATCTACACAAAGGACTTATGGCTGGCATAAATGCTGCAAGTTCCCCTCCTCTCATTTTAATTTTCTCTGGTGTGGCAGGGGATGGTATAATCAGGAGAGATGCACTCAGACAATTTAAACATACATAGCAATTAGAATATAATAGATGCCTTAATTACCAAATTGATAGATTTTATACTGTTAATATTTGCTATCGCCATGTGTGTTGTGCATGTGTCAGTAAACAGCATGTATCTCTGAATCTGTGAGATATAAGCAATAATATGCTGACTTGCAAGGCAATATTAGAGATGCCAGCTCTTGGGGGGTTAAACCTAGCTTTTGGTCTCAGGGGTGATATATTGACTGATATGTGCCAAATGCTGATTGATATTGTGTTTGAATTAGTATGAGTCATTTAAAAATGAAAAGCAAAATATGAATTGATGTATGGATGTGGAAGCAAGAATGGCTGGCATGAACTGATATATGTGGAGGCATAGAATATAGTACTGGTGAAACTAATTTTAACTGATTCCCATTCTTTTCTTCATCTCTTTAATTTCTTCTGCTTATTATGTCTTACTCTTTTTCTGTACTTTTTTACCATTGCTTACCTTAAAGAGGAATGGAAAACCATGTCTGTGTTATTTACTTTGTACACCATTATATTTGATGTGTGATATCTTTCCAATAAAAGGCAATTATGTAACAGTTCCAAACTTCAAATAAAATCTGTAAATTGGGTGAAGTGAAACCTTTGAATATAATATGGACCAATTCCATTAAAGTTCTGTTTTGGCTTGACATAAGATGCGTTATGTAGGTATCCTAAACACTACAACATCCAAATGAAGAATCATGTAATATAAACACACATATTTTGCTCCTTTGTATTTGTGCTGCAATGCTATACACCAGGGCTTTTCAACCAGTGGTACGGGTACCACCTGTGGTTCATTGGCACCTGGCAGGTGGTATGCGACCATCCTAGAAAAGTAGGGGGAAGGGGAATGAGCTGAACCGGTGGCAGCACCATACAAGCCTGAGCGAGAGATGGCTGGAGCTGCAGGGCTGTCAGGGCTCAGCGGAAGCACTAGGATCAGTGCCACTTTCCAGCTGATTGGCGCTTCTTCGGGGCTGTTAGAGCTCAGTGGAAGCGCCAGGATCAGCGCCAGGCTCCAGCTGCAGCTCGGTGCTGATCCTGGTGCTTCGGCTGAGCCCAGAAGAAGCACACATCAGCTGGAATGTTGCAGCATCTCCAGGGTCTTGTGATTTACATTCAGATGCTTGGTAACTGATTCATATTTATGATGGTCACAGTGTCCCAGGGTCATGTGAAGTGACCAAAACCTGCTGCAACCACCAAGCAGACAGATGGAATAAAAACCAAACACCCCCCCCATCCCACCTCCGCTGCCAATCCCCAACAGAAATGTTCACAATGAAAACCTCGAACAGGAGGAAGAGCGCCGCTGGGTGGGCAGGTAGGTGTCTTGTTTAGCTGTGGCTTGGGAGGCACTTTTTTCAGTGCCATTGTAACTTTGAACAGTCATTAAGCGAACTATTGTAAGTCGAGGACTACCTGTATTTTATCACTTTTTTCCTTTTTTTTTTTTTGGTCATCAAGTTTTTGACACTTGCTAGGCGACTGGTGGTACTCGAATGTTGCCATATCCTAAAAGTGGTACAATGGGTGAAAAGGTTGAAAAGCCCTGCTATACACAATGCATAGGGGATGAAATTTGCATTGCCGTATAAAGCACATTTCGACACTCCCACCCACCAAATCCAATCCCTGTAGCTGACTAAGGGCCATTACAGTTTAAGGACACAAATATAATTCTGAATTATAGATAAAAAATTGAAACTTGTCATCTAGAAAGAACTATGGATTTATCAAGCATATCTTTTTTATTGAAAATCTAGAGCTATATTAGAGGTTTTTTATCTATCATATTAAAGTATAATTTGTTTCTTCTCAGTATTATATGGTTATTATATCACAGATATAAGAGATGCATATGTCTATGCAATCATAGATACGATATTTTATTTGTAGAAATACAGAGATATTTTGGAATGAAAAAAGTGTTTATATATTGCATGCCATTACTATATTATAGTATTACTATGAGATTTTCTTTAAACAAGAAAATAAAATAAGACGTAATATCTCTGTTAATAATAAGGCTTTCAAAAGTTAAAGAAAATGTTTAGTATTGTATTGACTAGCTCTTCTTAATAAAATTTATTGTATTCTCTTTCTCAAGTGGCTGAGATAAAAATATATTTGTCTCCTGTTCCATCATGGCAGCTGCAACAGTAGCAAATTCACTGAGAGATATTGCTTTCCTCCTATTTCATGCTGGGGGCAGCAAAGAGAAAGTTGACCTCTTTCTCTCCTCACACCTGATGCCCGGAATGCTGCTGTGACAATTTTCCAGAACTTCTGGCTCACATTATAATTCATAATGATTATATGAATTAAAGGTGTCTTGGGAAACTAACATTTTCCAGGGCTTCTGGCTCACACTAGTGCAGAAAGAGAGATACTCAATCTGCTTTCTTCTTTGCTGCCCCCAAAACTGAATAGCTAGCACATGATGGAAAGCTGGAGGACTTTGAAATGTACTAAAACTGGGCTGAAAACATAAAATATTATGATATTTATTTCATGTAGAAAGTAAGAATATGTACCATTATGTGTATTTTGAAACAAGAAATTATGAAATTTAGTGCTATCAACAGATATGATGAAATAATTATTTTGCTATGGGAACAAAGGAAGCTGCTTTGCTCTATGTAGCACAATATTATTGTCATGCACTATCAGATTCTCTCCAGGGGTTCAGGCTGGAATTTATTTCAGCCCTATTTAGAGACAGAATCTGGGACTTTATGTAAGCCAAGCATATGCTATATCACTGAACTTGATGGCTCATTATTATTGTTCATTGTTCCTTTTAACAATCAAACAAATGATAGATACATAACAAACCCTTTTCATGTACTTTTTATTTATCTTATGGCCTGGTTCCTCTAAACATTTAACATTACTAACAAATGATTAAATCCTGCTTTGTTAAGAGTTGTTTATTACATAGCAGTTTCATGAAATGTAGAAGTGATGCAACATTGTAAAGATTGGACAGTGGTTTATAATGATTTTTGACCATGAATGTGAAACTGTGGTTTGGTGAGCTGTTCCCAATGTTTGTAAATTTACAGAATAAAGATTTTCTTTCATAGAACAAAATGTTGACTTAACACGTCTACAGCTAGGAAATCAACTGTGTTGCCAGATAAGGCTTTGAACAAAAATAGTGTGTGTCAATAAGGATTAGAATAGTCCCTAATCCCTGTAAGACAGAAATGGAAAAGCTTCAAAATTATGGAATCTAATTTGTGTTCCTTATTGGACTTAATAAGTCAACCAATGTCTGCTAGAAAATAGGAAAGGACATAGATATAGATTCAAAATGCTAGTTACACGCATGTGGTATCCAGAAGCCATTGGCTTAGTGGACTTGCACATACAAAATTATATCTGAGTTGATAAATATCAAGGCTGGATGAAGATCTACTTCAAGCATGGGAAAGGTAGTTGTGCATTTTAGCATGAAATGAGTGCTGAGTACTGTATCACATTAAAGAGAGAAACATTAATTATAGCATGCATTAATTAATTTTATTTTATTTTAAATATATATACCACCCAACTTCTAATGATTGAGTGCCTGCTTAAGGATCAGTGGAAACATTTCCACTTGTCTTGTAATACATTTATTCTTCCTTAAAGTGCTCCATCAGGATCTTTAAAACTACATTGCTTATTGTCTTTGACAGAGCAAGATGTGACAACTAGTAGTATAAGAATTCAGAGTATCTCAACACAGGGGTCAGTCATATTTAGGTTTATTTTTTTCTTTTTTCTGAATAATTCTTTCAAAAGAGATGAGTATTTTAATAATATTCTCATTCCATTTACTTAAGAAGTAGCCATAGAGTATTTTCTTTATTTTATTTTACAGTCATTTTTCTAACAGTGTGAAGCCTCCTAAGTATCCAGCCTTAGTAAATCCCCAGGGACGTTACCAAGGGAGAAGACTTCATGTGCGACTTTTTAACATTGCACTTCAGAGTGATAGAAAGGTAGTAACAGAAGGTAAGACAAAAAGAACTTGACTTTACACTACTTTCAACAATTAACACAAATACCACCAAAGAAAAATTTCAACTGATGTGGAAATGGTTTGCTATCTGAATAAATTCTTAAGCAGCTGGAGAATAAGATAGAAAAATAGAAATAGCCTTCTCAAGAAAGTTTATTTTGGAACTTAGAGGCAAAGTTATCTCTCCTGACCTTGGTCTGGACATAAGATGTAGTGGTTTTATCCTGGTGCCTGTAGACTATTAGGATCTGAATAGGGAAGAACAGGGGCAGGTTTAATGCTAGTAAAATGGAGCAATTCTGGGGAGAGAAACCTCATGATTATAGGCATATTTCATCTTTGATTCTGGACAGAATCACATTTCCTGATGTGAAATTGGTGAGCAACTTTGGCCAAAGGGGTGTTACATATTTGCAGCTGAGAGACTCTACTTAACAGTCACTGTTGCCTCATTCACCCTTATTTGATTTCTGCAATTCATTTTACTTGAGGTTGCTCTGAAGTTTCCTTGGCTGCTACAACTGATCATGAATGTAGCAATTGAATGGTGATGGGAATATTGCAGTTCTTCCAGTGTAGTGAAGAACTACACTGCTTACCGGGGTGTTTCCAAATGTAATTCCAGAGGCTAGTTTATATGGGGCAAGTGGCAGTACATGAGATTCAGCCAATGTCCTTATTTATGCTAGGCCCATTTTATTTATAGGATTGGGAATTTGCCCTATAGGCTCCTTAAACGAAAATGTCACAAGCCATGAAATGTAAGGAAACACCAAGATTGTTGAAGAAGGCAACAGGAAAGAAAATTTTTGAACAAATTGTTTTATATGAAACAAGGCAGTATAACATCACTTCTTCAGGCTTTTGGAAGGCAAGTATGCTGAAAGCCAACCCAGGTAAAAGCAGACACAAAGACATCCTGAGAATTTCTGTGGATGAGATAGGATCACCTTAGACCACAGGTGTCAAACTCGCCATGTCAAGTGACGAGTCGCGATGTATTGCAACTCTTTTTGCATTACTGGCAATGGCGCAGCTTCGATATGATGAAACCGGCCTGTGGGCTGATAGTTTGACACCCCTGCCTAGACTAATATTTTAACCACTGAATGCTGACTACCATTGCACTGGGAAGAGTAGAAAAAGTACATCAGTGGAAAGGCTTGAAATCATTATCTGCTCCCAGTTTTATATTCTGTACTGCTTTTAGAATCAACTTTTATCATAGTATTGGTAGCTATGAATTGCTACTATGTTTTATTTGGAGGGAGCAAGAGATGAATCTAGACACCTCCAGAAAACTAAAAGTAAGTTTTTCATGCAAGTATACTGCACTTTAACATTCTGCCCCAATCTGAAGCTTTAAGCAAATAAAGTAAGTCTCATTTGGATAAATAGATCTGCTAGCATCCTAACATGTTTGCCTCTTAATTGATTGAAGGATTTCATTTTTTTCAGAGAAAGCTATTGTTTGCACTGTAGAAGAACAACAAAATATATCATTAAATATACAGCCTAAAATTTTCTTTGTGGGTGGTCCCTTCTTCCTTTGTGACTCTGTAATTTTTACATTAAGTTGTACTGGCAAGTTCTTTCTCTTGATGTCTTTTTTTTCAATTTCAAAAAAATGTTTTGTTCAGATTCCATTCAATTCAAAATATTATTACCATTGCAAACAAGGAAAATGTGTTTATCAGAAGCTGCAAACTCCTTTAGGGCCTCATAGGATTAATCACGGTTATAAAGTTTTATTAAATAGAATTTTTGTTTAATGACGAGCTCCACCAGTCCTTCCCATTCCAAACCAATCCTGTCCTAAGGGTGTATCTAGTACAGCAGATTGTTTTCAACAGTCTCTAAAGACAATCCCCATTACTTTGTCATGCACAGAGATATTTTTCTTCCTGGATAATTTGAACTTAAAAATCACATCTGTTTCATACTTTATTTATTTGTAATTTAAATCCTTAAATTGAATCTTTCATTACTAACATCTGGGCTTGAAATGCAGCCCACTTGAAAAAAAATCAAATTTTATTTTATTTGTCATCAGATTCTTCCCTTTCACTTGGTAGCATTGGTACACACATTCCTTGGCCAGAGGGAAAACAGTCGGGTATCTTAAAGCTGTGATGTCGAATCACGTGTATTATGGCTCACTTGAACATCCCTGAAGTGTTTGGCAATTTGCCCAGAATTAGACTGAATGCAAGTAATAAGCTGTAGAAATTCCACAATATTGACAATTAGATATCTCTATACAGCAGCAGCTGTGTATTGTTCTCATGGTATATTCCTCCCAAAGTATATCCTAGAAAGAAGGGGATTAAAAAAAAGAAGAAAGAAAGAAATCCTGGCAGAAGGTTGTAGGCAGGAGAAAGGTAATATATATTGTAAAGAATATTGCAAATTCAGATTAATAGGGATGTTTCTATTAGTCCTATTTTCTATAGTGGCAACTATGGCTGAAGAAAATGCTAGAGAATTGTGCATTTATAGCAGCACATCTGTACAGGGTAATTATTATATTTTTAGCATTTTCAGAGGAAGATACCTAGTTCTGATTTCTATTAATGCAGAAGTTAGAAATTTTTAATCTAGGGTGCCTTCAAATGCTCATCTGTTAAAGATGATTTTCCATGCTTTCTGAAATTGGTTTGCAAAATATTAGAAATCCTTAGCTCCTTTTATAAATATAGGTCTGAAAAATAAAAGTGAGAAATGTTCCATTTTTCACCTATTCTTAAACTAACCCAGCTTGTGTAAATGAATTTTAAAAGCTGCCATTTATTCTGTCCCTTTGGTTTAAAGCTTTTTCCCAGCTCCTTCCACTGAAAAGGAATTAATTGAGCTTATATTTTGCTCACAAAGCACAGCAGTTCACATTGAAAACATTCTAATACTATTTTTTAAAATAACATTTACTCAAGTTTGTGTTATGAACTATTACGCTATGATGCTCAGCTCAGTGTATATTAAGAAGATACTTTTTCGTCTAATATCCAGTATGTCAAAGTTTGGTTGGTTTCATCTATTTATGTTATATGAGAAATGATAATTTTATTATCAAGTATGCTGCAATTTTTTTTCTGCAGTTAGCATAAAGCAGAAACAACAATGAGATGTCAAGTTTTATATTGCAGATGCTAATTTATCAAGCTAATTACTAACAAAACGCAGCTAAAATGCTGATAATCATGAGACTGATTAATTCAGCAACACAGATATTGGTGAGTATTTAAAGGTTATGAATAGCCATATGGATTCCTTGTCTCTTTCTGTATTTGCTATGCCATTAATACACTCTCTATTGTGCAGTCTGTGCAAATTTTTTACAAATGGTATAATGGTGAGCCATGTGTTTGAGAAATAATTGGAGTCAGTGAGGTTGCCGCTACACATCAATGAAGAGAATGCTACTTTTAGAGACAAGTCATTATATCAAACATTGAAAGAAATGTTTGAAAATGTTGTAAATATTATCTTACCAATCTTTTCCCCTTCCTGCTCCAGCAGTAAACATTTTCAAGTTCAATTTAAGACTTATTTCCACATTCCCACTTTTTGTAATACTCCCAATGGTTATGGCCATACAATCATCCAGCGTCATTCATGCAATTTTATTGGGCATTCAGATATTGCTCTTTTCAATTTATAATTCTCTCAGATTCCTCTATCTCTTCTTTCACCTCCTCCTGCAAACAGCCTCTACTCAGCAACACTGAAAAGAAACACTTGTAGTTTAGAGTTCAGGATTTGCTTAGAATAGGAATCTACCACTGATATTTTTTGTTATTTTAATGGCAAAAGCCTTTTTCAAAGAACTAAAATGGTATTTTAAATTCATTTTTCTCTGAATGAAGGAAAATAATAAATTATGGAATGTCTAATCATTGCACTGGTGCAGATTTTTATTTCCCTAAAAGATATAAAAATCCCCATCCGCTTTGCTGAGGGAAATAATTGTTATATTCTATCTAGGAGAATATAGGCAGCCATCATCTTCGCTATATGCTTTTCCGTGTAAGCTTGTGCTGAGCTAAAATTGTATTTTGATTCAGAGATGAAAACTCGAGGAAAATCTGTCATTTCTGGTCAAGTGAGGGACACAGGGAACAAGGAAGAAAAGACTAGTTCTTTTGCAGCATTGCCCTGTGGAAGTGAGGCTGCTGAGTCAGTCCTAATGAGGCCAGATCATGATGTGTTATTTCTCTGAACTAAAGACAAGGCTCAGATTGTATGAAATTGCATCACTAGGGTCCTTGTATTGCCAGCAACATAATAGTGAGGTCCCCACAGTGCCGAATGTATTCCAATAAAAGAGGTTAAAAAGCCAGGACATTAATTGACTCTGGTGCCAAGTCCCTTTTGTAACCTGTGTTATCAGCAGAAGTACAAGTGGGGCATGCTAAAGAATATCATTATGAAACAGATTTCCTGTGAGAGAAATTCAGCAGCCCAGGTAACTCTCTAGTTGTAATGAACAGGCTGCCCTGTTTATGAACTCAGCTATAGATGTTCTTCCTTTCATCTTTCTCTGGGCTGTAAAGAAAAGAGCAGGGAGGGGGGGGTGACAGCTTTTTATGGGGAGCAGGAATATCTCTGTGCAGGCTCTCCAAGGGTTAATGTGCAGTTTACTATTGAATAACACAAAATGAGCTGTAAATAATGTAATGATATGTATTGTTAAACAGACATATACTGTACCAGGTGCAAGTACTCCCACTCCTCACTTAGATATAATCTGGGGCAGTCAACAATCACAGATGTATTTTAACAAAGAAAGAAAGAAACAGAGAGAAAGGGGAGAGACTGACTGACAGATAGAGAGGAAAAGTAGGAAGAGGAAGAAGATGGTAGGAAATGAACAAGAGAGGAAAAGTAAGAAAAATATGTAATGCAATTTAATTAAGGCAAGGAACAGGTAAAATATGGCCTGTTTTCTGCACAATACCTTCAACTATGCTTCAGGAAAAAATTAACAGCGTTTGACTTGTTTTTGGAACACGCATGAGCCAAACACGTGTGAAATACCTTGACAGGCCTTTTGTATAACCACAAGAAAACTGATAATCCTAAATCAATTACATAGGGAAAAATATGAATCTTTGAATACTGGTAATTATAATGGTTATCTTTCACCATTGTAGCACCTGCAAATGATGCATCGTGTATATATAACAATGATTCAAAAAGCCCCTAATTAACTGTTTATTTTTTCCCCTTGTTTGCTGGCTGTAAGCAGTGTGCATTAATTGACAATTTATACATCTATTTTTCCTACAAAATATTTTCCATTACTTTAAAGAGCCTGAAAATCACACACACCTCTGAATATCTTTCCTTCCTTCCTTCCTTCCTAGAGTTTTTTTTTAAATTGAATTCAGTAGATGGCAAAAAAGGGGTGGAAAATTCCGGGCTGATCCTACTTAAAAGAGAAAACCATAGTCGTTTCTGTGATGCACTGACATGGCTCTTTCCTAATTGTGCCAGTCAGAATTCCTACCTAACCTGACCAAATGTGAAAACAGCAATTCTGGGAGATCTCCAGTCACGGCTTCTAATACTAACAGATTACTCTAGGCTATTCATGGACCAAGATTAGCTTGAACCCCACTGAAATAAAATCTTTTGTTCTGCACTGTAAACTAGGTAGAATGAAACAAATGCAAGGAAAGCTGTATTAGCCTAATTCTCACAAAAATGGGATTGGTGATTATCCAGTTATTTGTTCAGGAAAAGGCAGGTTTATCAGGTTCTAGATGGAGACTGAAAAGAATAAAGCTTTATTTTGTTGTTTTTGACAACCATTCCTGGGATTTTTAATGTAATAGACGCAAGAAATGGCTTAAAACGTTTGTAATATGGGATATAAATATAGGTATGGATTGTGTGTGTGTGTGTGTTTGTTTGTTTATTTATTTCCAGCCTCTGAGATCCATCAATTAGTAATTTTAAACAGAAGTATCCCCCCCCCTTTTTTTTTAGTGCAGTTGTTGTGTGGCTGTTCCAAAGGCAGTGAGACAGAACCGGCAAAATTCCTGTGATTGGTATGAAGGCACAACAGCACCAGACACAACTACACAAATGCAAGATGGCTGAGGCCACCATCTGCAGGACATCAAAGTCTGCTGCCTGATGGCAAATGGGCTGCCAAAGCTTCTAAAGGCTTTGGCGCTGGACTGTCAATCGGATGAAAACTGTCCATCTGCTACATGGCACAAGTGACAGCTGAATCTTTTGCGGTCTGTAAGATGAACTGGACCCCAAGCCAATTCATCCCTGTTCCTAATCACACAAGGTTTGTTCAACCAATATCATTAGCCAGATACACGAGATACAGTATGTGGCTTTTCATTTTGCCTGGTACGTGACATAAAAACCAGCACTGGGGGTGGGCTGTGAAACCAAAAGGGACATGCTGCTGTTACTGCTGAGAAAGCATATTGGCAATGTTTAAAACATATTGGGGGCATAGCAATAGTCTAAAACCCCCAATATGGATTAGGACAGCTGACCAGATGTCTTGAGTGACATTTTTTTAATGAGATTCAAGTATGTCCCCATAGTGCATAAATGTAAACTATACATCTGTATGCTTTTTGCCCATTGGATATAGGACATGTAGATATTTGAGTCTAGCTGATCATTACAATATACAATCAGAAAACAATTTATTTCTTCAAAATAAGATAGACTCTTTCAATGCAAGTTCTGCATTTGTCAAAGCAGTAAATCAGGTTCGTCGGTTAAGGAATACCTGTGACTTTCATAGTGCAGAATGAAAGTATAAATTCCTTCCGGGATAATCTCTTGAAGTTCTAAAAGACACACACCATCATAAGAGAGTATGTACTGTCAATATATATTTGCATATATATGTATAAAAGGAAATAAACTGATGTTTAAGGATTTCTTCTCTGATGTAAAGATAATCCTCAAGACAAAAGCAGTTCTGGAAATATGCATGTTTATACCTGAATTCCTGCATTAGAAAACTCATTACTTAAACGCATACTATTTGTATTTTCTACTGCTAGCAAGAGATGTATCCTTTGTATAAGTAGTTTCTAATTTTATGTTTTACAGTTCTTTCTCATATGAAAGTTTCAGATGGAATAAAACAAATATTTGTTTATTTTTTTACTCAAAGTAACTTTTATTCTTTGCTCTCTGAACTCTGTTGTTTGTTTGCAGACATTTCATTACTTAACTAAGTAACATCATCGATGTTAGCAAGTGTGAGGGTTTATTCCCTGTTTATATGCAGTAACTTACCCTGCCAGTGTTGGTGCGGTGTAATTTTCTCCTTGGTAGTTTCTTGATTAAGGTATTGTTTTTTGTTTGATTGTTTGTATGTATTAATTCCTACTTATCTAGGTGTAGGCTGCTAGAGGGAATGTGTTCTGGTCTTTTTGGTTTGCTTCTTAACTTTTTCTTATCTCTTTGGTTTATTTCTATATGACTATTGTGAATATAGTTTATTTCTATATGACTATTGATGTCTTTTACTTTTGTTTTCTTTTGGACTGTGGTATGATTGCCTGCTTTTTCTTAGGTCTCAGTGGCAAATTGTGAAAATGTTGCTTCTAAGGCATCACTATAGCACACAAACTAACTAAAGCCATCCAAGTAAACCAAAAGATCCAATAGCCCAAGAAGAAGAAAAATCAGTGTAAGAACTATAACATTTGCAATGTAGGACTGACAGGCAGACCAATAGCAACTAGCTGTCACAAGACACAATGAAAACTCAATCTCACAACACATGGACAAACTTAACCATAGTCCAACTGAAAAACTATGACCATCCCTAGACAAAGCTAAATCCAAAACCACTAATTTTGCTAAGGAATTCCTTGAAGCCAGGTAATTTGAAAATAGAAAAAAATGCACATATATACAAACCATTCAAAGGAGACAATAAAAAAATAGGAAGGAAACAAAAAGATAAAGACACATCCTCTTCAAGAGCTAGCAGCCAGATACCTAGACAAACAATCAAGCAGAAAAAATCTTACTCAAGGAAGTACCAAATAGAAAACCACAACTCCACCAAATCTGGCAAGGCAGGCTACTGTTAGGTGTGAAATACTTGCAAGCAAATAACCAATCTCAAAGAGAACCAAGAATGCCATAGTTCAACCCTGAGTTACATATATTCTCTTCCATTGAAATTGTTGTCCTCACCTTTCTTACTCAGGAATTAGCTGTCAGGTTTCTGACAGACAGACAGAGACAAATAAAGCAGAACTCTGAGGCTTGGAAATTCCTCAAAGAACATGTTTATTAGTTACAAAGTATTGGCACGTCAAAAGTGAAACCAAATCTGAAGACATATGTAACAATTCCCCAATAAAAAGTTAAGAAATCCCATCTCTAAAGCTATGCAAGCAACTATGTTCCCCAGTACATCTTCTTGGCGGGCTTTGTATAAAACGCCCAGCCAGTAGTCTCAGGAGCAGCTGATGACCTTGGTTTCCACGGGGCAAAATATTATTTTGACTAGCGAAGCACCTGGCAACCCCCTCTCCCCCTTCAATGTGTCAACTGAAAATGAATAGGGAAAATGGCCACAGCCATGCTCATTTTTAAAGTTGACATTAGCTCTATGTCAGCGGTTTTCAACCTGTGGGTCGCGACCCCATTTGGGGTCGAACGACCATTTCACGGGGGTCGCCAAACAACGCAATCCGCCATTTTTTCCAACATTTTTTCCCCTTTTCCTTAGCTGTGCTACTCCCTCTTATTCTATTGGCTTTCGAAAGCCAATAGAATAGACTCTCTTGAACAGAGTCTAATTCTATTGGCTTTCAAAAGCCAATAGGAATTGTCCAGGGCTGTCTCTGCCCTGCTTAGCCCGCCAAAAGCCCCAGCCTGCAAACGGTGCTGCAAGGGGAACAGTCTGCAGAGCTTCCCTCCCTGTTGAGCAACTAAAAAGTAAGTAAAAGAGGGCCAGGGGTGGGAGGTGGGAGACCGGTGGGTGCAGGGAGGGTTGCTGGCGTGCGTGGGGCCCGGCAGATGCCTTACCTGCCTTGGGCTGGGCCAGCTGGTGGCCCAGCCGGTGGTCGCCCTGCGCCACCGCTGCCGCGGCTGCCCAGGAGCGTCCGGGCCTGCCTGCCTGCCGCCGCCCCTTGCTGTCTATGCCTCAGCCAGTGCAGGGGGCGGCACCGCGCATGTGTGCCACGCCGCGCATGTGCGCCGCGTGCTTATGACCGGGGTCGCCGGTATAAAAAGGTTGAGAACCACTGCTCTATGTAAAAATAAACAAATATTCTATATGTAAAAAAAGATAATGGTAAATAGTTAATACATAGAGCTAGAATAGTACTCGTATTCATTCACTCTGAAATATTTCTGATTTGTCCCTAAGTTTGTGTTGCATTCTTCCCCTTCTTAGCAAATGTGTAAATGTATGCCTAAAACTGTTATAACTGCTTGCTTTGCTGCACTTATTTCCTTTTATAATCCCCCACCCTTATTTTGTCAGTTTGACTGTACACACAAAAACAGTATGTTACCTCAGTCAGTTGCTGCCACAATAACAATTTTACACTTGCTCTTAGCAACAGTTTCGTCCAGCAAACAAAGATGCATTTCTATTGGTGTTGGTCTGCTGGTTGGATACATTCTATGAACGTTTATGGAAAGAGATGTCTTGTATAATAAATTGATATAAAATTTATTCTATACTATGATAAACATTCTCCAGAACACAAGTTTAGATTTGAAATGCCAATTTCCCATAAACAGATGTTTAATATTGCAATCCTACAGATGCCTATTTAGGAACAAAACACATTGAATAAATAAAATTTAGTCTCATATAAATGTAAAGTAGCAAATATGAACACAATTAAGGTAGAATAGCATTTTAGGTAGATTTTTTTTAATAGGTTCAACTATTTATGTTGCAAAATTCCAGATGACCACAAGGTGACAGTAAAGCATTTGAGTTTTCTGTTTTCCTTTGCTGTCATCTAATGGCTGACCACATTTTTGCAACCCAGAAATGATAGCCATAATTAATTAAAATAGAATTGTGCTTGTGCATATGGAAATGGAATCATGAGATGTGAGGTCTTCAAGTAAATTAAACAAAAAGTCTATAATTCTGTTACTGGTTTTGTGATGCTAACCAGGAGGATATCATTTACATAATAAAACATTTTCTATATGTTATATTAGAATTCTGAAATTCATGTATCTTAAAGTTACCAAGGTGAAAAAGTAATAATCCATATACTGTGATCCTTGTTTATTAATATATCTACTTAACAAATTATTCTTTCTTTTACGATAAAAGGACTAAATTTAGTTGATTTACAGGTATGCATATACCTCACTTATAAAATGCTTCATTTTTTAAAACAAGACTTTTAAAAAATATCTATTATCTTAACAATCTGCAGGTGTTGCAAATCAGCAATATCAGAGACTGAAAATTCGAGTAAATTTCCAGCTTATTGTGACAAGCCATATATATTATATGTGGCTCAGACAAATTTCCTCCTAGTGTACTTTACACACTAATATTTAAAAATAATAATAAAAAATATTTCAAAGCCTAGGGTTTTATACAAGGTTCACATTCCATATTACTTCCTTAAAAAAAATAATGGATGAGCATGAGATTTCCAACTAAAATTTTTTGCCATCCAATCACTTTGTGGATCTTTAAAAAAATAACTGTCAGTTCATTTAGAGTATGGATATAAGAATCAATCGATTGTATGAGACATATTCATTTCTTTTTGATGTCCCTGTATTTTCCTATAGTGTTATGAAAATAGCAATCCAGTTATTGCTGAGACGTTTCTCAATATATTCAGACAGTAAAGCCAATCATTTAAAGGCATCCTGGCATCCTTGTATTCAGAAACTAGTTCTTAGTCATAGGGCAAATATATACTTTCTGTTTCCCCTTTCCCCAATAAGGGCCACTTACCATTTTCTGAGAACAGCTAGTCCATGTTAATAACTATTTGTTTGGTGACTTTTTGAAACTGGGATGGCACTGAACAGGAGACATATAAATGTTTCTTGTATGGGCACTGCAGCATCCTTCCTGTTATGCGATCATGATATAGGTGTTTGGCGACTGGCTTGCAATCATAATGGTTGAGCATTGTGGGTCATGTGATTGTCATTTGCAGCCTTCACTTGTGGTTTCCAAAAAGTAAAGTCAGTGGGAAATCTGGCAGAAGGTTGGAAGGAAGGAAGGAAGGAAGGAAGGAAGGAAGGAAGGAAGGAAGGAAGGAAGGAAGGAAGGAAGGAAGGAAGGAAGGAAGGAAGGAAGGAAGGAGAGACTAACTAATATCACAGGAAAAAACCCTGAGCTAAACCATTTGGAGGGTTTGAGACTATTTAGTATAGATTAAACAGATATCAGGATTTCTTATCACCATCAATAACTACTTCATGAATGGTCATTGTTTACTAGTCAATAATTTTTTCCATTAAATTTTATTAAGTTTCAATAAAAGATAAAATATTAGGAACCCAAAAAAATATTTGAAAAAGAAAAGACAAAAGAGGGGAAAATTAGGAATGCTGAAAAGGAAGAAAATAGAAAAAAGTAACTTTTGACTTTCTTTGGTACAGATACAAATATAAAATACATTAACTTCTTATTCTAAAATTAAGAATAATATACAATATTTCTATAATCATAAACAGTTCAAATCTTTAATTCCCAAAATTAAAATTTCATTTCTTTCAGTTTCAAGTTACAAAAGGAAGTAGATTTGTTCTTGATGCAGACAGGGCAGCACAATGACCAATAATTTGAAATGAAAAGGTGATATATTCAGAATGAAGTTTAGGAAGAATTTCCTGATGATAATAGTTGTTAAGCAATGGAAGGATTCACTTAGATCAGAGTTCTCCAACGTTTCTGGCTTTGTGGACCCATGGAGGGGAGGAGAGGGGATGGTCCTGCATGAGCCGCTGGCAAGCGCACACACGTAGCTCCATTTGTGCAAGAGAACATGTGCACACTCACTAGCCTTTTCTGTGACCTGGCTGCAATCCCCTCACAGCCCACTTAGAGTGCCATGATCCATAGGTTGGAGACCCCTGACTTAGATCAGTATTTTTCCTTATCTCCTGGGAAGTTTTCAAATGGACCAGAATTCTTGCATAAAGCAGATAGTTGAATTATATGCTCCATAAGATACCTTTGAACTCATACATTCTATGCCATGAAAATGGTCATGCAACAGACTAATACCCCATCCAGATATTTATATGCATTGTTAGATTAATAATTAGGGAATCTAATGATTGCAAAGCAGTCTACATTTTTCAGTCAGCTAATGTATTTCATTATTGATTTTAAAAATAAAAAAAGGAAATAAAAGGTGTGGAGTGAGTAAATGAAAAGGTAAACTTTCAATTCTTGCAACCAGCTTGAAGAAAAAAAAATCAAGTGTAGTGAAGCCAAAGGGAGCTATTCTCTCAGAGTCAATGGGATGGTCTCGCACACGCGCGCGCACACACACACACACACTCACAGTTCTCCCTCTGCTTCAGGCTGTTATAATGATTGCAATTATACCACACTTGAGGGAGATGATCTATTTTAGTCAAGTAGGACACAAACATCCCCATTTTGCAGATGCAACAGTGATGTTGAAATAAAATTCCATGCAGGGAGCTCACATTATTTTATTTGACTGGATGTATCTTCAGAAGACCCTATTTGTCAGTTTCATTATAGTTGTTACTTGAAATGCTTTTATAATAGTATCCTGTTTTCCGTTCTATATTAGTTAAATTAGTTATGCATGGCAGAAATGGATTGTGCCTTCACTGATTATGAACATTTAATATGTAGTCTTTTTTCCAGTACAATCCAAAAAATGTAACATTTCATTTTTACTTCTAGCACTGAGTGCAATGTTATCCAGGAAATTATGCATCTGTCCTATGTAAAAACATAAAATAAAATAAACATCTACTTGGAATACACATAGTCTGTAGTTCAGAAGCTTTCATATTATTAAGTCAATTCACATTATTTTTTTCTTTCAACACTAAATGGTTACATATTGTAAGTCCGGAGAATAATGCTAGCTGCATGCTTCTTCAGGAAATGATATATACACAAACCATTAAAAAGCCCAACCTATAGCATTTTGCGTGGGTGAAAAACTCCCTTTCTCACTTAACAGCTAATAGAAATGAAAGAACAGGATGCCTTTATAGCAATCTTGAAGGGAGATCTATCATTAGAGTGAGTGAGCCTTCAAAGCACACCTTAAGAAGAAATAAACAAACGCACTATTTTGAACTTTTAAGGCATCTAGGCCTTTTCACTAGCACCAGGACTGTGATTACCAAGTGGGAGATAATTATTAATCTTAACCGAACACTTTTCGGCTTGCAAGTGCTTATCAGTTCTCCACACACAATTCATTCTAAGAAGCAAACTAATGGAATGAAAAGGAGGCCTGTGACTCACAGATGATAGCATAGGGATCCAAGAGAGGAAGAAGTGGGGTTGGAACAAACTGATCTGGTGTTTAAATAGGTTGATTTTCTTCGTACAGGAAGCAAAAGGGGGGAGGGGAGAACAAAAGTACAAATGAGAAATGGGAAGGAAAGTGGCTAAATGCCTAAATATGGCTAGAAGAAAAACAGCTTTTCTGTACAGAGAGACTCCAAAGAAACCACATCATCAGAATTCATATATCATACTATTTCATGATGTATTCTGTTTGCTCTGGATCAGCTATTGTGTCCATCTTTTTTATTGCTTGAATTCAGCCAGTTGTGATTCATTTAATAAACCCTGTTTAAAACACAATCCTTAGAAAGATGTATGAACTCAGCCCCCAGGATTAATCTTGCAAAGTCCCAACATATATGCCCAAGATGAGGGTACAATCTTATATAAAAACTATATGGATATGTTAGATTACTATTTCTAAAATAATAGAAAGTTAGCTGAGACTAAGATTTGTTTTTAAATAATTAAATAAGATTGCACAGATAATCACTAACAATAGTAAAGAAAAATAACGTAAAGTCCAGTATTTGGGGGGGGGATAAGAATAATGTGATACCACAACTAAAAGGTTCAGTATTTTGAGGATGTTAGGGCAGATAGTATACCCACAATGAGAATGGGTTATAATGTATTTATTAAAGTGTAGATGCTGGATCCTTGGTGGGGCTCAGAGCTGCCTGGGATCATGTCTCATTTTCTATCTTCTCCTAGAATGATGCAGTCGGCATCCCTTTGCTAAAATAACAGGCTTGTTATCTAACAAGAAAGGTATCCCATGCTTATTTTTGCTAACCTGTTTTGTTAAACCAGTGTTTTTCAAATTTGGCAACCTTATTATGTGTGAACTCCAACATCCAGAATTCACCAGCCAGCAAGTTGACTGGAGAATTGTGGGTTTTGAAATCCACACATCTTAAAGTTGCCAAATCTGAAAAACATTGTGCTAAACAGTATTTGTCCACTGATGTTTCTTTTGTTTTATTTCTTTTATTAAATTGCCACCCTGCCTTTTGTCAGGAAATAGAAGGAGGCATATTTAGCTTTCCTCCTTCAGAGTTCTTCCACAAGGAAGCTATGAGGTTGGGTTGAGAAGAACAAATGACCAAAAGTCATCCAATCAGTTATTAAGAAGTTCTGCTCAAATTATTCCCTGACTGAAGTTAGATCCTGAATGTAAAAATGCTGCAGCCCTCCATATATCTTCCTTTTTCCCATCTTGCCATATTCCTTGTAAGATTCAAAAACATGGTTTATCAATTATGGTTTGTAGAATAGATCAGGGGTCCCCAACCCCTGGTCTGTGGACCAGTTGGTAAGACATCTAGGTGACAAGTAGCTTCCCATGGATATCACCAGTTCATGAGGAACTAAGTTACTCTATTTCAGGGGTCGGCAACTTTAAACACTCAAAGAGCCACTTGGACCTGTTTCCCAGAGAAAAGAAAACACTGGGAGCCACAAAACTTGCGTGCACGCACGAGAGGGGAAACTTGATTGAAGAGTTTAATTAAAAAGAAATAGAGGCTGCTGTGTATGAATTCTCTCTCTCTCTCTCTCTCTCTTTCCCTCCCTCCCTCTATTTGTCTCCCTCCCTCCCTCCCCCTCTTTCCCTCTCTCCATCTTCTGCTTACCTGGCAAGCTGGCTTCACGCTGTTCTTCAACAAGCTGACACACATTCTTATTGGGCTGGCTCTCTCTTGCCCTTGGTCTGCCAGTCCTCTTCCTCCACCCAGTGAGAGAGAGAGAAAGAGAGAGAGCTGCTGCTGCTTCCTGCTTCCTGCTGAGACATAGCAAAGGCAGGAGCCCCACCCAATAAGTCTGTCAGTGTGAGGCCACTCTCTTTTTTGCACACACACACACACACACACACACACACACACACACACACACACTGTCAAGCCCCTGGGCTCGACATGAACTGGTGGGGGGAAGGAATGGAGCAGCCAGCAGCCAGCCGACATCCATGCGCCACCCACAGCCGACCCCCGTGTGCTGCCCGAATCCTGAAGACCAGCTGAGCATCAGAGAGGCCACCTTTCCCCGCAGCCGCCTCTCCCTTGTTACAGGGCACCAGAGAATCCCAAAGGCCAGCTGGGCATCGAAGATGGGCTAGCTGGGCGTCGGAGAGGCCGCCTCTCACCATGGCCGCCTCTTCCTTGTTACTGGATACCGGGGAATCCCGAAGGCCAGCTGGGCATTGAAGATGGGGCAGCTGGGCATCAGGGAGGCTGCTTCTCATCACAGCCACCTCTCCTGTGTTGCCGGCTGCCAGGGAGGAGGCCGGCTATGATGCCTAATTGCTGGGCGTGGGGGACATCACCTGATGCCATCGGATGTGCTGCTGGCAGCCGGGGAGGACGCTGGCTGCCTCACAAAGCTACTGAACCCCAGAGGGGCCACCTGATTCCTTCACATACTGCGGAGCCACACCGGTGGCTGGGGGAAAGAAAACTGGTTGCCAGGCGTTGCAGCTGAACAGTAACTGGTTGCCGGATTGGACAACTGGTCCTGCGGAGGTCATGTGCTGATGCATCCGGAGGGGGATGGTCAGATATTGAGCTGTGGCTTTTACCTGTATGGACCAGATGCTGGCTTGCTGATTGGGGTGGGGTTGGAGGGTGGGGCACATCTATGTAAGGCACTGGGAGCAAGCCACTCCCAGTGCTGACTTTCATTTTGCATGCATTAAACTCTTGTTGGTCACTTTGTTCCTGTGTTCCTGGAGTTTGTTTTCAGCAGATAGAGGACATTTCACACACACACACACACACACACACACACACACACACACACACACAGAGAGAGAGAGAGAGAGAGAGAGAGAGAGAAGGAGGGAAGCGCAAGTGCCTCTCTCTGTCTCTGTCTCTCTCTCTGCAAATGGTGGAGGAGGCTAGGAGCCGCAGGAGAAAGCTCAAAGAGCCACATGCGGCTCTAGAGCTGCGAGTTGCCAACCCATGCTCTAGTTACTCCAGTAATTCACAAGGAAGTGAACAGGATCCAGTCAGTGAGCTAGGCCATGTATTTGATAGATACAGGCCTCTCCTGGATAGTTAAGGGCTTCTGGAGGAAACCTATTGTTGGACCCATGCACAGGTATGAGAGGCAATTGTCCCCTCACCTTTAAAGGTGGTATAGTGTGCCACTTCTTAAGAGCTTATTGCTGGATCCAACCATTCTGGATAATTTTCATCTGGTCTCCAACTTTCTCCTGGGAAAGATAGTAGAGAGAGATGATCAGGCTTCAGTTGCAAAAGATCCTGGGGGAGAGGATTATCTAGACCTGGTCAGGTCTAGAACCTGATTTTTCTGCTTCAAAGCTGGTTCCACCTGTGTTGATAGGCAGGCAAAGGTCAACCTCTAAGTTCCTCCTTTATAGGGTGCCACAGATTTGATGTTTTTTCTTCTCCAGTTCAACTTTTACATACAGAATCTATAGTGATATGTAGTGATGAAGGCAGTGATGTGTGTGTGTGGTAGAATATGCATATGCTCACTCTGCTCCATAAGCTTCATTGGTTGCTACTTGGCTTCTTCCTTTTTAGTCAGATCAGCTAAGTTCAGGTCAGAAAGTGTGTCTTCACAGTAAAGTTACTGTCCAATGGAATGACATCCATAGATTTGTATTGTTCCCACTCCTCTGACTGTTCATAAATTGTTTAATGTTTGGTCTTCATCCCAGTTGCTCGGCCAGAATGGGAATTCTTTTGGTTGCCTTTTGGCTGCTTGGATTTTGCTTTCTAGTTTACTATCTTCATTTTCCTCTTAACACAGTTTTTTTTATCTGTAAACCATTCAGGGTACCCCCAGAATCAAAATTGAAGTAATAGTAACAATAAGTAAACAAACAAACAAACAAACAAATAAACATGCCTATACTTCACTGCACTCCATTCTCTGGTGCTGCCATTCATTTGTTGTCGTGTAGGGCCACCTTCAGCTTATGGAGACACCAGGCCAGCCAAGCAGAACACAGAGTCTGTTTAGCCTGAAGTTTGTTACTTCCTTAGCAATTTTCCTCAAGGCCCTCTGAAAAAGAAAATTTGGCATCTGGGGAAAGAACTTGATTCCTACTGCTGAACCAGTTGAATCATGAGATTGGGAAAAGTTGGCATCAACTTCTGTTTATAAACAGCAAGACCTGACATATTCATTTCCTTTGTTATAGAGATGAGGGCCACATAGCAGAATAGATATTTCAGCAATGATAAAAAAAATGCTAGAGTTCTATCTGTGTATTCTTTTATATAATATAGGTAATCTATCAGTTCCGTTCCCTTCCTAATTTTTATCCTTCATTTTTATTGCTGTTATCATATTTATTTTAGCATTCTTCTATTAGCAGCATTTAGTGACATTGCAAAAAGATGCTTCAGAAAAGGATGAACTTTTCATTGTGACGAGTAATAAGTTAAGCTTAATTATTTTGTGTAAGTCGAAAAGCTGCAGTTTGTTGTTGTTCCTGAGTCTTTCCTCCCTAATCGCAATTCAACACTCTTTTTCAAGCATTGCTATGGATGAACTTCATGCTGCTAGACAAATAAATTCTTTGGAAAAATGCACATTTTTATTTGGAAATAATGCCATCTCTTTGTTAGATTTGCAGCAATCCTATTTTGCCTCTACTGTTTTTAAGTCGAAAATGAAAAATTATATAGAAGATGTTTGTGCATCATATTGTGCTGAATGGTATGTAGGTCAGCATGCTGCACCATGGAAGATAAGGCACAGTGAATAAGTGTTCTATGTACTTACAAGCAAATATCAGTCATAATAGAAGTAGACAGATCTACAAGAGCGTTTTGGCTTTGGAAATGCTTCTTGTCATTAGCATTTTAAAAAAGCTATGAGATTCAGGCCTATCAGCACCGATTCACTGCAAAGCCTGGCTTATACAGGTTGTTATCTGTTCTGTACAGAGGTGCAGCTGGTTACCAAATGGATTTGCAGATTTTTTCCAGTTTCTTCTTTTTTTTTTAAAAGCAAGGATGAGTAAAAAGGCAAAGAATCAGGTACTTACAACCCATTCAAAATGTAACAATTTTGTTTGTATTATAAACCAAACCTTCTGTTTGCTGTTTTTTTAATGCATTATTTTTAGAAACAGAATAAAAATATCATGTTTTGATGCTGGAATATCAAAAGTATTTCAGTACTCCCAAGGGCTCAAGTATCCAAGAAGCAGCATCTGGAAGGGGAGGTATGCATTATCCCATGATGCTGTTTATTTTGCAGTTTTATTTTGATATATAAGTCAAAAGGCAATATTTGACATTTCTTTTCTTTTTTCTTTTCTTTTTAAAGGGATACTGCAGCCACTTTCTGAGGTAGAGGGGATATAATGGCTGTCTCTGAAGGTGACTGGAAGAGGTGTAACCTCCCAAGTAGAACATTTTATGGATGCAGTGAAGGGGGTACAGCGATGGTAACTCTTTAGGGAAGACCATACGTGGAACAGGAAAGGAGAGACGTTCTCATTGCTCTACTTCGCTGTTCAGCTTCACGGTTCTACCATGTTCCCATTTGCTTGGCCCTATTATGTTGGGAAGTTTTTGGTCTTACACAAGATTTTTTTTTATGCAAACAGGACTGATATAGCTGCAATCAGAGCTAGATGAAAACCACAATGCCCAAATCTTGTTATATTGGTGCTAGAGACTGTATGGTACCAGAGATTTCATGTTCCTGTCTCATCTTGTTCCAACTATCTTTTATATGGTTCCTGTTGCTCAGATCTATCTGTTCTCAAACATTGTAACTTCTGCTCTGCTGATGAAAATCCTGTGGAAATTATGATTCTGAAGTATATATAAAGGTAATCTGCTTACAGCAAACCAAAATTCCTCTTCAACATCATGTTCTCACACATCTAAATAATGTTTATTTAAGAACGTAGTCCTGCTGCAGCAATGAATAAAGAAAATGAAGGTTGAAGGCTGGGAATACCAAAGATAGACTAGGACAATAAATATATTATTGTTTTCTCATTCACATAATAGCATAAAGCAATTTTCACCAGCCTGACACTCTTTGATATATTGGGATTGTATATTATATTATTCCTAATAAATATTGTCAAGAGTGTGAAGTCTATCATAAGGTATAGTATATATACTTGTGTGATAAAAAAATTCTTCAGAATGATGCAGGTTCAGATCAAAGGCCTATCTAGTCAAGGATACTTTTCATATTGACCTACAGCAAACTATAGAAATGAGTAGCAAGCAAGGCATAAACCCAATAGCACTCTCCCACATGCACTTGACATCAATTATCTTCAGGTACACTTCTATTTTACTAGAGACAGCATCTAGCCATCTCATAGCCTTATCCTTTATGGGCTTTTATTCCCCTTGACAATCTGCACAAATTGATGCTGATGCTTTATTTTATGAAAGTAATTTCCATAATATCAGTATGATCTGGGTGAAGGAAATCCTTTTTTGGTTCTAAAAATTTTCAGTATTTAACTTGAATAGATAATGCTGGATTGTAATACCAAAAGAAAATGGTCCTTTCAAATTTGTCCAGTCCCTGCATAATTACATGTCTCTCCGTCATATTCTTATTTCTTTTTTCTTGAGTTAACAATCTTTCCAAATTATATTTCCCCATAAAACAAGTAAACAATGTTGACTGCTTCCATTTGTATCTTCATCCCTGTTGATAACCTCAGACAACTTTAAAATAAAGCTATAAATTGTGTCTTCGTTCTTCTGCATCAATATGTATCTCATCTAATAACTTCATTTCTTTATTAACATTTTCCCGGAATTTACCTAAAATCTTTGTAAAGCCAATGTGTCTAATGTTGTACTGGAAACGGGAATAGACCTTACTTAGGGAGAGCTGAAAGAGATTTTTTTTAAATATCTTTGCTTCTTTGTCCATTTTTTGCATGTATATCGGGCCTTCTCTCTGAAAATTCAAGGCAATATACACAGGGATCTCTTCTCATTGTATTGTCTCAACAATGTTGTGAACTATATTGATCTGAGAATGACTAGTCCGAAGCTGCCCAGAAAGGTGTCCCTTGTACCTCTGCAACATCTTCCCACATCACTACATGATTTTTCTGTTCTTTCTATTCTGTAATGTACTACTGTATTACACCATTATCTCGTCCCAATGTCTGTTTGACTGATGCTGCAAAATTGTAGCTGAAAGCCCTGGACGTATATAAGGAAAAATAAGAAAGAAAAAAAAAGGCTACCTCCTGCTGGCTATAGTTTGTCATTACATTTGAACCAGGCCAAGAGATAAAATTTATTGGATACATTCATTAAAGTGTCCCTCCTTTAGAGAAAAGCTATATGCAGTCTGCAAAAGCACTTTGAAGTATATGTATTGTTTTCTCCACTTTGTACCATTATTTACAAACAAAATACAGGTCTTCAGTCTAAATGATTGAAATGTAATTCAGACCTCAACTCATTTCCTAATTGTTGGCAAAATTCTTCACTATTTCTTCTGCATTCTTTAGGATGATGAAATAAGGAACTTACATGATCATACACATATCCTAAATTTATCTTATGCTTCCAATATTTGAAAATTAGAAATAAAGTTAAAACTTTTTTGGGATTCTAATCCTCAAACAAATTGAAGAAAAAGGCAAGCAATGCAGGTAAAATAGCATGAAATTGCTCAAGAGGCAGTGGTGAAGTAATCAAAGTGCCTCACATTTTAGAAAATTCTTGCAGCTAAAGTCTTCAGATATTTACAATAAGAAATGTCCAGTTTCTGGAGGCATCCAAACAGAGAACTAATACCTAGAAGCTGATCCAAAAGTAAGTCTCCCTAAGAAAAATAGAAACCAGGGATGTGCTGAAATTGGGAAAGTGCACTGAAAACATTTTATAATATGATTAAAAGTAAAAAAAAAAAAGTAGAAAAAGGGGGTGGGTGAGAACCCTCAGTTTTCTTGCTTGGAAGACAACAATCAAGGTAACTGTTACAGGTAACCACCTATGTCGGTGTAGCATTGTAGTCTAGATAAGAAACACACCCAGGGGACTGGCTTTATGTTTACTTTAAAGCTACATTAATAGATACTGGCAATTCCAAAAGTGCACCTCTTTCCCCTTGCTTTCACAGTTCAAGAAAGTAATAGAGGGTCCCTTCTGAGGCGTTTGCCATGACCACATTCCTTTTGTGGGTGCAGCTGCCTCTTATCTGACCATAGTCTGGTCCGGTCTGATGCTCTTCCTAAGGTTATTCCTAAATGTTATTCTGACAAAAAGGATCCACAAACAAAGTGCTCATTTTCCATATTGATATAATACACTAAGCTAAAAAAGGTAACTGACAAGAGTATATAATCTGCATTTTAAGCAAGCTGTGTGGCTGACTACTATGTTTAGTTTCTGAAAGTTTAAATTTATAGCCTATGAAAAATGTGGGGTACAATCTTGGTTTTTGGAAAACAAACATCATGTGTGCAGGAGGCAAAATGGCTATTATTAAGCAATTATAAAACCCAATCTGTTAAAATTCTAGGCAGAATTTTAGCTGCAAATAGCTTTGTTCCTTGACTTACCTTTGACTGACTACAAAAACTTATCTCTGGCTATTTGGTGCTTGCCACCTTATGATGATAGGCAATGTGACCCTTTGTCTGTCTACTCAAAAGTTAAATTTTATTGTTCTCAATAGGTTTTTCTTATTGTTAAGGAACATACGTACTTGCATCTATTTGATATAGTAAAATTTTAAAAAAGGGGATTTTTTAGAAAGAGGTAAATGAAAAATAAATAGAGATGGGAAAGAAATATTTTTTAGTGTTTAAGCTTGCTTTGCTTTATGTAGGAATTCTGTGACTTTTGGAAATGTAAAAATGATTCTAAAGCACATTGGCACCGACCCACAACTGCAGTGTTGACTTGGCACTGCCTACTCCCATTGCTGGCAGTGTGGTACATGGACATCTTTAGGCTTTTTCTCTGCTGTTTTCAACACAACAGCCAATCATTGTGGCTGCTCATGAGGCAAGATTGGCAGCTGATGAACCCAGATGCCAAGCTCTGGATTGTATGTCTGTTAGGTTTGTGGCTGATCCCTTCCCTGGCACTTACCCCACACTGCAGCAGACTGTGTCGCTATCGATGGAGCTGGTTTAGGACTGGTTTTCTGTTGGGCAGCATGCTTTTGTCATCCCAGTTAGACTGTTAATTTACCATTGATTTTAAGGAATGGCTTACCAGATATGGCTTACCTCATCTATGATGAAGAAAGCATACTGCATAAGATAGTTTCCCATTCCATTAAATCAGTGAGTACAGCTTATTTAAGTCCTATTAGCAAATGCCTCTTGCATACATCAGATGAGTAAGTCGAACACGAAAGCCTTTTTGAAGAATGAATTAAATACAGTTTACTTTTACACTTTTTCTTGATGGGTATCTTTACCATATTTTCTCATTTTGTCCCATAAATGACTTTGTGATGCATTCTGTTACTGTAACTTGATAGATTTCTATTTAGAAGGGAAAGTTGCATGTCGGATTTATAAAACTGCAGAATTCCTTGTATAAAAATAACTTTATTTTAATTTATTATTGTTTTTATAAAGCTGCCCAACTCAACAATGGGAGTCTGAATAATGTACAACCATTCTAACACATTGAAGGAATTAAAGTTTATTCTGGGTAATTGTGTTATCATACTCCAGGCAATGAACTTTTCTCCTTTGCTCTTTCCGTTATCTTTAATCACATCTTTTATTTTGCCTTCTTTACTGTTTTAGGAGCAAATACAAGAATAATTTCCTTTGATATCCACTACCAAAAAGTTAGAATATGATTTTCTGAGTACTCACCACATGCCAGAATGGTTACTAATACACGAAAGGTACTAATAAGTAACAACAAGTTATGGTTGTTGTGTTAATGATTGGTTGTGTTAGTGAGTGGATTAGTGATTGGTTGTGTTAATGATTGGGTTTAAGGTTTCTTACCTGCTTTGTATTTTTTGTAATGTTTCTAATTGTTCTTCTTTAATTATCAATTGTCCAAAGTCACATTGAGATGGGCAGCCATTTAAATTGGACAAATAAATGAATGAATAATAAATAAATAACTTCAGTTCAGTATAATATTTGGATTATGAGTAGAAATCAATGTGACCAGGAGACCTTCTCCACCTTGGTCTTGGATTATGGAAAACTTCAACTTGGGTCAGTGGCTGGGAAAAAGAAGGATGTGAAGCCATGCATGCACTCATCCATGCACTCTCATCTATTGTGTAGTTAGGACTGTTCTGTTCTGGAAGCATATCTTTTTTGGTGACTTTTCTTTTCTAATACTTCCTTTTTTCCCCCTCTCTCTTTGTGGCATGTTCTGAGTGGGAACAATCCAGGACTGTTCCCACCATTTTGGTCTGCTTCCACTTGGAATTTATTAATTAATCAAAATGAATAGCTAGAAGTAGAGTTGAGAGATTATGAACATATCCAAAGCCACCCTTCAGCTACTATCTTATGCTCCTGCAAATATTAATTTAAGATTCTACAATTTAAGAATTTTCATCTATCTATCTGTCTGTCTGTCTGTCTGTCCGTCCGTCCGTCCGTCCGTCCGTCTATCCATCCATCCATCCATCCATCCATCCATCCATCCATCCATCCATCTATCTATCTATCTATCTATCTATCTATCTATCTATCTATCTTTAACTTTGACTTCATCAAAACTGAATATAGCTCTTAAAGCCTTTCACAGAATTGAAAAATAATTAATTCTCTACATTAGGTGTACATCTAATGAACACAAAGAAGCCATTACTTGCATTTCTTGTGACTTGCTTATATGAAGACAGATTATGTGCATTGCTCATTCTTGTAAGAAGGGTGCATTGATATACTGATGTCTAGACATTCTTCAGCTGCAATGGGACTGCAAATTCCTTTGGCCATATAGCAGTTCTGAGAGTTGTAATTCCAACAATATCTGGAAGGAAGCAGTTTTGCTGGTAACTCTAGCACATGGTTATGAAGTTTGATTTCTATTTTCCCATTCAATGCTTGGGACAGTTAATTATATATATTTAAAATGGCATAAACATAGTTTAAGTATTATTCAAGCTAACTCATATTGAAGCTGTCTGTTTGAGAAAGAAAGTCTTGACTCTTTTCTAATCCACAAAGACAGAAGATTTTATATTAAGGGCTTGAGTTAATTATAATAAGTAAATCCAGCTCAATAAATTAACAGGCTTCTTCCTTATGCACTTAATATATTGTGTAAATAGCTTGATTTCTCTTCAGAAGTCTTTCAAAAACTGTCAGAAATTGTTGTTAGAAAGTTATTTGAAAAACAACATGAATTCTTGGTATATAAGGAACTCTATATTGCCAAGGATAAAGGGAGGCAGTATCTTAAAATTATATCAATAAAATTAAAAAGGCATGGCATTAATGGATCAACTTTTGATGTCTCTAATACATAATAAGTTCTATATAGTTTAATTTTAACAAGAAAATTGGCAGCTGATTAGACCATAAAACGATTAAATGCTTCCTAATTTGAAAAAATAAATAAAAAGAAGCTAAGATAATAAAACTCCAAAGGTTGTTGATGCACAGATATAAAATGTCTTCCCAAAATGTTTATATAAGTTTTTTTAATTAGGCTATCTGATAGATTGGAACAGCTTATTCTGTGGGGTAAATAATGTGCATTTAAAAATATTTCTAAATCCGTATTCCTCCCAGTTGCTAGAGCTATTTCAGTCCACTGAGTAAATAATGCATGTTAAAAAATTTATAGCTTGTATGATATGTAAAAAGGCTGCCTCTTTTCCATACATTTTAGACTTAACTGTATGAATAGCTATGAAGCAGTTCTAATCCCTAATGATAATGTTACATTTACTTTAACCTCTGAAGAGGGTTTTCTTGAAATAAGTAGCAATTTTGTCTATGGGCAACATCCAGTGGCATCAAAAAATCGTTTCTCATATTCTCTTGTATACTTTTTATGAAGAATGGAGGAATCTCCATTGTGAAAAAATATATACTTTTTATATTTCCCTATAAATATTGGAGTATATTCTTTTTATTAATTATACATTTTTAATGAAATATGCAAATGGCTACTCCATGTCTATCTCTAGAATGATAATCTGTAATATAAACAAAAAGTGTTCATGGGTCTTGATATGATATCTAGCCATTCTGTGTTGTATCATAATTCTTGCTAATTAAAAAAAAAAGTGAAGGCTAGGTAGTTACACATTTTTTCACAAAATGATGAGGATGACTGTTAGTCAAATGAATAATAAAATCCAACAAAGTTTTATCCTATCTGTTCTTTTATCTGAAAGCACAATTGGATGTATAGTACCGATACCTCTCCCTCATTCCCTAACTGTAAAAGTGGCCAGCAGATTAAAAACAAAGGATTTAAAACAACATTTCTTCAAATGTGGCTTGTTTAAGATTTATGGATCTTAATATTCTGGCACCCTAGCTGGGGAATTCTGGGAATTGAAGTCCAGACATTTTAAATTTCCAAGTTTGAAAAACACTGCTTTAAAGCATCAGTATGTGTTTCTGTAAAAAAAATGTGCTTAATTAATAATAAAAGAAGAAGCAGATACTACATATGGGGAGTAAGAACATTTAAAAATATTTACAAAGGGTTGGAAAAATAAATAAGTGTTATGTGAGTCTGTGGGGAGGATAGTCAACTGGAGATCACCACTAAAAAGACAGCCATAGCCATCTGTCTTACCTTACCTACTGCAGGCTTCTGATGATGTTTTGGAATCCTACCAGGAGAGAGAAGTTTCTGCATATGTGGGACCTGTAGTACGTCAAATTGCTGCTAGAACTTTATTAGCATAATTTGACCCAAAGGATTCTTATGAATAAATGCTACTCAGCAGATCCCATAATCCTATTTTCTCATTTGGACAGATCCCTTTACCTGGTCCAACTTACTCCTTTCAATGTGTATTTTACATATTTTTTTTTTAGCTCTTAAGCACCACAATTCTGTACATTTTGTATCTGCTAGCCCTAGCATTTACTGCCTATGAAACCTCATAAATCTACTTCATTTTTCTAATAAGACATGAAAGTCCTTAATTGGCCTTAATGAAATGCACTTAAAGGGCAATAAACGTGTTTAAGCCCCTCTTTCAGGGTGAGCTACAGTACTCTCACTCTGCTCTGTTTTAGCCTTTGTGGTAATTAATCACTTATTCATATGTGGCACATCAGTAACAAGATCAAGCAACTACTGCACAATTGCATGATAATAAGCTGCTCATATATGTGTCAAGATTTAGCAATCCCTTTAAAAGCCTAATTTAAACTCATTTTACAACTAAGCTGACTGTTTCTCTAAAGCATTTTTATCCAGGATCTTTTTACATATTTCTATGGAAATGCTTCCTCCCACCCCACCCCCACCTCATTTGTTTATAGAGCTCAGTTTGCCCTGAATCCATTTATGGCTCCAGAGTGAATTTCAGCAGGGCTTTTCCTTTGGTAGCAAAAACAGGAGGCTTTTCTTGAAGCCCTAGTGCATATAATGACTATGACACTATAAATTTCAGTCAGCTGTCAGTCTGTGTTACAGACAGACCTGCTAAATCAAAAGAGGTTCTATAATCATCTTCTATGTTATTGCACGTGAATTGATATGGGAACGGTCCCTTTAAACTCTGAGACATCCAGGGTTAGAATACAGCTTTAAGTCCCATACTTACCTTCTCTCTCTCTCTCTCTCTCTCTCTCTCTCTCTCTCTCTCTCTTTTAATCCCCCTTTTCCCATTGAAATCAATAGCTCAGTAAAGGAAAACATGAAAAAACCCGAAGTATTGAAAAATTCTTGAGATTAAAAGTTTTATTGATTTAGATCAGTGGTTCTCAACCTTTTTAATGCTGCGACCCCCAACCGGTCGTAAGTCGAGGACTACTCAACCGGTCGTAAGTCGAGGACTACTCAACTGGTGCAGCACCGTTTGCAGAATGGTACTTTTGGCAGGCTCAGCAGGGCAGAGACAGCCTGGACAATTCCTATTGGCTTTTGAAAGCCAATAGAATTAGACTCTATTCAAGAGAGTCTATTCTATTGGCTTTCAAAAGCCAATAGAATAAAAGGGAATAGCACAGCTAAGGAAAAGGGGAAAAAATGGCAGACTGTGTTGTTTGGCGATTCCCGTGAAATGGTCATTCGACCCCAAATGGGGTCCCGACCTACAGGTTGAGAACCACTGATTTAAATAAAAGCCATTAAGCTGTCTCATAATTTCAGGTATTGAATTATATTGGAAATAGTTAATTCTGTAAATCAAGCTCAGGGCAGTTGTTCATCCCTCAAGATCTTGGTTTTGGGTACCATATTTCTGGGACGAAATTTGTAAGTTAACTGGAGACGTTCTTTCTTTGTTCTATTTTTTGGAGGGCCCATTGACTTTAGCCTTGTTTTGAGGAAACATATAATCTTATCTGGAAAGGAAATTGCAGTCAAATTTTCTTCAAGCATTAGTCCACCACTCCATTTAAAAAGGCTTTGCCAAAAGGCCTGATTTTGTGTTGTAACATATATATGCTTGAGACCTTTCAAGTCTATTTAATTAGGAATTAAATAGAGTGAAATGGAGGGAAATAAGTAAATTCAGGTTCTGAAACTCAAATACTAAATATTTTTCCTGATATCACAGAGGACAGTAGATCTGGAAACATAGATCAATGGGGGCAGTTTCAGTTTTCTTCCCTCATCCATTCCAACACACATAATCTCTGCTTTCCTTCTTGTCTTAAAAAAATAGAATCCAAAATAATTCAATAGTGTTCCTTGTTTGACAAATGGTTTATCTAAGACTTGGGAAGAAACAAGGGAAATAGGTATTGGAAAGGGAAAGATTCAACAGCACTGTACACTGCGGAGCACATTCTTCACTCCTGTACTAGAACTTAAATATTGGATAAATGTTGCTGTCTTTGCTGTGATTTCTAGAGTAGCAACACAGAATTAGGTTGTTCACAAGAAATACAAAAATAATTTATTGAGTTTTAATTTTTTTTATTTAGAGTCAATTTGGAGAACTTTCTTTGCAATTCAAATAGTGTAAAACCTGTCCAATAATTCTAGTTTGGAATCTATCCAGTGGTGGGATTCAGCCAGTTTGCACCAGTTCAGCAGAACTGGTAGCTAATTTTTTGTTGCCCATGTCCAGAACGAAGTTCCAGAAGTGGCATCTACACAGACAACTGGTGTTCACATTTTTGAATCCCACCGCTGAACCTATCCCAATTATGAAAAATAGCATTCATTGAATTGAATTGAAATATGCTGATAAGCAGTAAGGCTGCATTGGAAATGTCGTATGATGTGATCCAGAGAATTATGTTTAAAAGATAGATTATTAATTGTTTTGTGTAGTGCGGTAATCTGGAATTTTAAAAGACATGAGTGCTAATAATATGAGCTATACTAACTGAATTTTCTTGAGAAACTGCTCTAATCATCCAGTGCTATAATGTCTATTTACTCGTAATTAAATCCTTAATTTGAAATGATAAAAAGTAAAATCAATTGATCAATCAATCTATATATTGGTAGATATAAAAAAAGAGAGAAGGAAATAATAATTGCAATCAAGAATTGGACAACATTCTTAAACAGACAAACACCCATTACACAATACCAGAGACAACCACTTTTAATAAGAAACATTAAAGTCTAAACTTTTTTTTATAACTGGCAGGAATAGCCAACACCCCAGAATAGAGGTGTCAAACTCGCAACATCATGTGACGTGTTGCAACGTATCATGACTTTTTTTCCATTCCCGGCAATGGGGTGGGTGCGGTTTCACCACAGTACATCTGGCCCGCGGGCCAGCAGTTTGACAACCCTGCCCCAGAAGATAGGCTCAAGATCTAGCTGGATCTAGACAGACTTGGACACTATCTAACAAAATGAAATTCAATGTAGAAACTACTCAAGGAGAGAAGCAACCTAGAATTAAGGAGAAATTTTCTAACAATGAGAACAATTAACCAGTGGAACGGCTTGCCTTCAAAAGTTGTGGTTGTTCTATCACTGTAGGCTTTTAAGAAGATATTGGACAGCCACTTGTTTGGAATGGGGTCTCCTGCTTGAGCAGGGGGATGGGCTAGAAGCCTTCCAAGATCCCTTCCAACTCTGTTATTTTGTTATTCTGTATAGATAGTATACATTGCCACACTAGAAAGAGAAGGATATAAGAGAAAGAACTGTACAAAGCCACAAAATATAAAGACCTGAAACGGCATGACTGTGACAAACATAATCAACATAATATTATAACAAATGGGATTGTGATTACTCTTAGTGATATATAATCTTTCTGGCCAACAATCTTCCTACTAGAGTGACAGAATGTCAATAAACATCTTAGCTTATGAAAATTAAGTATTTCCTTCCTTTTAAACTACACACACTGTGTCCACAATGGTGAACTTGAACTAATACACTTGCTCTTGTCTGACAAATTCCATTCATGATGAGGACATTGAGCCATTCTTATTAAATGACCAATGCCCAGTAGTTTCAAAAGCACTAGCAAAAATTTTATTTACAGGCTTAGCTTATAGAAATTGTTTGGACATTCAGTAAAATGTTAACTTTTGGGGTTTCTTCCTTTTATATGTAATGCAGTTACTTATGTATATATTAATACTGTACGGTATTTTAAATTGTGTAACAGAAGAACAAAGAACAGAGTTGGAAGGGACCTTAGACATCTCCTAGTTCATTAGATCCTATATCATTCTGGATAAATAGCTGCCCAAGTTCTTCTTTAAAATCTAGAAAGACAATCTGGTTTCTTTTTTGGTTTCTTCTTTTTCTTTTTCACTGAAATTGTGGTGGACTGAACTTTTTTTTTGTAATTTTTTTTTTATTTTCAATTTTACTTTACATCATAAAAAATACTTCAGATAAAGAGTAAAATAAATTTATACACATAACTTTCGGTATTGCTCACCCATTTCCCCCCAAACTGCATCCACCCTCTGACCTCTTCCCTCACGTTCCTCTTTCCCTCTTCTTCTTCACTCTCCCCCTCTCCTTCTTCTCCTCAACCTTCCTACTTACTTCTCCCCTTCCTCCTATCCTCTCATTCCAGATGCAGTCCAGGAGAAATGCCCAAGCCATTCCTCTCTCCAAAATAAAACATAATATTATATACAATGAAACTATTTCTACTTATCTGAGCTATTTAACCTTCAACCCATCCCTCCCCCCCTCCCCCACCCCCTCCCCCCACCCCCACCCCCGACTTCCCAGAGCCAAGTACAGGGTTATACAAACATAGTAAACATAATCTATTTAAGTTTACTAATTATACAATAACCAAAATCATACTAACCCTTAACTCCAAACTTTAACATCATAATTTTATAAACAAATCTATTACTCATAAAATAAATAAAACTTTGTAGTTCCATATTTCTTCTGAACATATTCTATCCATCTTCTCCATACAATAACATATCTCTCTTGTGAATGGTCCTTTAAATAAGCAGAAATTTTAGCCATTTCTGCTAAATTTGAAACCTTAAATACCCATTCTTCTAAAGAAGGCAGAGAGTCCTTCTTCCAATATTGACCCACCAATAATCTTGCTGCTATTATTAAATTCAACATTAAAATAGTTTCTTTAGCATCAAAATCCCCCAAAATACCCAAAAGAAATAACTGGGGAGTAAACTTAATCTTCCTTTTAAAAACCTTTTGAATGTTCCACCAAATCATAATCCAAAAGGCTTTAATATTTTTACAAGTCCACCAAACATGAAAATAGGTTGCATCCAAGCAACCACGTCTCCAGCATTTAGATTGCAGGTTCGGGTACATACAAGACAACTTTTTAGGATCCAGATGCCATCTATAAAACATTTTATAAAAATTTTACCTCAAGTTTTGAGCCTGCGTAAATTTAACATTTCTAATCCAAATTAGCTCCCATAAATCCAATGAAATCGGTTCCTGAATATTCTGGGCCCATTTAATCATACAATCTTTTACTAACTCTGTTTCTGAATCCAATTTTATTAACTCATTGTAAATTCTTTTAATATGAGCACATTTCTGATCTTTAATCTGAATTACCAAATTTTCATCTGCTAAAGTAATTCCCACTTTCTTATCTAAGGTCCACCTCTCCACTATTTGCAAATATTGAAACCATGATTGTAAAATATTTTATTGCCTTAACACATCTGAACACTTTAGTTGCCAACCAGTACCCGACCAAATAAGTAACTCTTCATAGGAAATATTATCAAAATTCACCCCCTTAGAAACCCCCTGAATTGCTTGTCCAGGAATCCCCCAAATAGGTATTTTATAATTTAACTTACAATAATACTTCTTCCAAACTCAAAGTAAAGCATTTCTTAAAATGTGTGACTTAAAAACCCAATCTACTTTCTTATCAAAAATTAAATATGCATGCCAACCATATAATAAATCCCAACCTTCAAGAGCAAGAATATTTTTATTTGTTAAATTAAGCCAGTTACTTACTAAGGTTAAAGTGGCCGTATCATAATATAACTTCAAATTAGGTGCTTTAAGTCCACCTCTTTCTCGAGCATCTTGTAAAATCTTGAACTTTACCCTTGATTTCTTCCTACCCCAAATAAATTTATTGATACCCTTCTGCCACTCATCCAAATTAGCATCCTTTTTTAAAATAGGTGTCTGAAACAAAAAGAGAAACTTTGGTAGAACATTTGTCTTTACTACTGAGATTCTCCCCAATAACAATAATTGTAATTTTTGCCAATCATTTAAATATTTTTGTATTTTTACCCATAAGCGTTCATAATTATTCTTATACAATTTTCCATTAGATGTTGTAATATATATTCCCAGATACTTAACTTTATTAACTACTTCATAACCTGTTGCTTCAACTATAATATCTTTTCCCTTTGTAGACATATTTTTCAATAATATTTTAGTTTTATTCTTGGATTGAACTTTTATAATCACATTTTTCAGAATTTCCCCAGCTTCTTGAGTTTTCCCCTTTACAATTTTTATCCATGGAATCCTTCCCAAGCTTTCTGTGAGTTTGTTGAAATCAGATCTTTTAAAATGTACGATGCTAGTTTGATTTTGTAACATGGTGTTGGGCTGTAAATAAATAAATAAACTTTCTGACCGGATGTAAATAAATAAATAAACTTTTTGACCAGATTTATAAGATCTTTCAAATCTGTTCAACAAGTCTTTTTGTGACTTTTTCAGGGTTATCTAACAGTATACTTTTAAAAAATTAAATATAATCATATTCCTAAGACCTAAGCATAACATAAGAAAATAAAGGAATAGAGAAGATAGTAAGTAGACAATAATACGTTTAGAAAGTTAGAAAGGGATGGATTGGAAGAAACCTGAGCAAGCCTTGGTCAGTTACTGCTTTATTAGCTAACCTGATTTGTCATTTATTTACTCTGGGCAACTGGACAACAGGATTTTCCATGGGCCACAAACAATGAAATAAAACCGCAAGATGGAATGTATTTTACTGATACATAATATAAAGGGCAGCAGGAGACCAGTCAAAGTCCAAAATTCTGAGATTGTAATTTTTTATAGTGGTTTAATTTCCTAAAACAAAATATTTGAGAGACAGGGGTATTGTTTCAAATCCTAGACCTATTCTTTCTTAGAATTAAATTAATATTTACAAGTAATTGCATTGTCTGAACATTTTTATTATGACTTCTGTTCTATTTACTCTGCCTGAATTGGAGTAGTCCTTGATCCTATTTTTTCTACTACTAATAAAAATAAAAGGCATAATAATTTAGGATGTGTTTGCATTCACAGGCCCTTTTAGTTTCAGGGCTGTTTATCTAATGAGGGAGATGGACCACAGACAGGACCTTATTTCACATTGTGTGCAAAATTATAAATCAAATAAGAGAGCATTTGCTCTATCATCCCCCTCTACCACAAAGGTCCTGCAGGAGAAGGACAGTGTGGACAACCGTGGGATCTGGCAGGGTGAGAGCTGTGTCCCTGCATAACAGATACAGTGTCCTTGCTGACCTTAATAGGAACATTAAGGAGATAGGTCAAGGTAGTTATGATGATAATTCAAATAAGCAGGGGATCATGGTCCAAGATGAAGAACTTGTTTTGACAAATTCGAATCAGGTATTACACATCAGTCATGAAAGAAGACCAAGGCATCCCAAAAGAGAAGATACCTTCTGGTTGGTGATTCAGTTATAAGGGATGTAAATTTAGGAAAGGATATAGAGGTTTCAAAAGAGGTCAGGTGCCTTCCAGATGCTATTGCCAGCAGGGGCAAGAAGCGTATTTTTAAAATAGTCAAGAATGCCAGCAAGGACTGTGATGTGGATGCTATTGTACATCTTGGCACTAACAATCTGTCCCAAAAAGATGTACTCTCTGTGCAGAATGATTTCCAGACCTTGGGGCAGGAACTTAGCAGGATAGGCTGTAGGCTTACTTTTTCAGAGGTTTACCAGTGTATAAGGAACAAAATGGAAAAGGTCAGTGTATAGCAGAATTCAATATGTGGCTAAAGGAGTAGTGTAAAGGGGAAGGTTTGGTTATATTAGTCACGATGTCTGCAGCTGGTCCAATGAAAAAATGTACAAAAGAGATGGTTTGCATCCTTCCAAGAAATGGACTGAGTTACTTGGCAATAAATAAATTTTCTGGAGGAATATTTAAACTAAACAATGGGGACAGTGAGTTAATTGATACAGAACATTGCTGTCCCCGGCAATCTAAAAATTATAGGGTTATGAGTGCATATAACATAGATGTGTGTGTGTGGACAAGAATATCAATCTTGCTGTCAAGCAAAATCAAGCTTTTAATAGCGAGTGCCACACAAAGTGCACTAACCAAACAGGTGGTAAGAAAATAGAGGAACGTAGGCACCACACAGGTTACGTAGAAAGTAAACAGTCAGTCATAAAGGACTCAAATGTCTATACACCAGTGCACAGAGTATGAACAGAAAATGGTGAACTAGAAATTCAGGTAAATGAAGGCAGATATGATATTGTTGCCATTTTGGAAACATGGTGGGATGAAACCCACAAATGGAACACACAGCTAGAGGGATATAAATTATTTAAAAGAAACAGACCAAACAAAAGAGGAGGTGGAGTTGCTCTATGTATAAGAAATAACTACATCTCTACAGATAGAGCACAACAATGATGAAAACTGTCTTGAATGCATTTGGGTCAATATAAAAGGGGGAAAAATACCATAGGTGTATATTATAGGCCGCCAAACCAAACAGAGGAAATAGATGAACTTTTTGCTAGTCAGCTAACTAAGGTATGTAGGAAACACCTCACAATAGTAATGGGGGACTTTAATTATCCTGACATCAGCTGAGAAACAAACTCTGCACCAAGTGGAAGATCAAACAAATTCCTGACAAACCTAGCAGACAACTTTTGTCTCACAAAAAGTAGAGAAGGGAACTAGGGGATTAGCCATATTGGATCTAATCCTCACTAACAGAAATGAAATGATAGAAGGTGCTGAAGCCAAAGGAACCTTGGGGGGGAAATGATCATGCAATATTGGAATTCATCATTAGGGAAGCACAAGTAATAGAACACAGCCAAAATAGAGCAGTGGTTCTCAACCGTTTTAATGCCGCGACCCCCAACCTGTCGTAAGTCAAGGACTACTCAACTGGTGCAGCACCGTTTGCAGAATGGGACTTTTGGCGGGCTCAGCAGGGCAGAGACAGCCTGGACAACTCCTATTGGCTTTTGAAAGCCAATAGAATTAGACTCTATTCAAGAGAGTCTATTCTATTGGCTTTCAAAAGCCAATAGAATAAAAGGGAGTAGCACAACTAAGGAAAAGGGGAAAAAATGGCGGACTGCATTGTTTGGCGACCCCGTGAAATGGTCATTCGACCCCAAATGGGGTCCCAACCCACAGGTTGAGAACCACTGAACTAGAGTCTTAGACTTTAAGAGAGCTAATTTCAATAAACTTAGAGAGAGCTTGGGAATGATTCCATGGATGAGAATCCTCAAGGGGAAAACAAGAAGCTTATGAAATTTTGAAAAATGAGATAATAAAAGCCCAGTCTAGCACAATACCAACAAAGAAGAAAAATAACAGCTCTCAAAAGAAACCAGCAAGGCTGCATAAAGAACTCTTTGATAAATAAACTCTTTCATAAACTCTTTGAAAGATAAAAAGGACAAGTATAAAAAGTGGAAAGAGGGACACATAACTAAGGCAGAATATCAGCAAATAGCCCGAGCCTGCAAAGATGAAGTGAGAAAAGGTAAGGCTCAAAATGAACTAAGGCTTATGACCAAAGTCAAAAATAACAAAAAAAAACACGCTTCTTTCAACATGTACAAAACAAGAAAAAAATTAAAGAAATGATTGTCCATTAGTGGGGAAAGTGGCAAGAAGGTGACAAGCAACAGGGAGAAAGCAGAACTACTTAACTTGTTTTTTGCAGCTGTCTTTACACAACAGGAAAAACTGTCCAATCTATCAAAAACAATACCATAAAAACAGATTAGAAACACAAGTTAAGATAGGCAAGAAAATGGTAAGTGAGCCCCTGTCCAGCCTAGATGAGTTCAAATCACCAGGACCAGATGGATTACACCTCAAGATTCTCAAGGAACTGGCAGATGTGATCTCAGAACCACTGAACTATCTTTTTCAAAGATCCTGGAGCACTAGAGAAGTAGCAGAGTCCTGGAAAAGAGCTGATGTAGCCCATCTTCAAAAAAGGGAAAAAAGTAGATCCAGGAAACTACAGACCTATCAGCCTGACCTCAATACCTGGGAAGATTCTGGAAAAGATAATCAAACAACAAATCAGCGAACACCTAGAGGCAAACAAAATCATTACTAAAAGCCAAACATGGGTTTGTCAAAAACAAATCATGCCAGACAAATCTTATTGCATTATTTGACCATGTGACAAAATTAGTGGATCAAAGGAATGCTATGGATATAATTTATTTGGACTTTAGTAAAGCATTTGATAAAGTAGATCACAGCCTACAACTTAAGATAGAAAAATGTGTGTTATATAGCCTCATTACCAGATGGATTTGTAACTGGCTGACCAACCGCACTCAATATGTAGTTCTCAATGGAGCTGCATCTACATGGAGGGAAGTATACAGTGGAGTACCCCAAGGCTCTGTTTTAGGCCCAGTACTCTTCAACATCTTCATCAACAATTTGGACGAGGGGATAGATAGGAAACTCATCAAATTTGCAGACAATATCAAGCTAGCAGGAATAGCCAGCACCCTAGAAGATAGGCTTAAGATACAGGAGGATCTGGACAGACTTGAACACTGGGCGCTATCTAACAAAATGAAATTGAATGGTGAAAAAAACCAAGGTTCTACATTTAGGCAAGAAAAACCAAATGTACAGGCATAGTATAAGTGGTACCTTGCTCAATAGTAGTAACTGTGAGATGGATCTTGGAATCCTAGTGGACAATCACTTAAATATCAGCCAGCAGTGTGCTGCAGCTGCCAAAAAAGCCAACACAGTGCTAGGCTGCATTAACAGAGGGATAGAATCAAGATCAGGTGAAGTATTAATACCACTTTACAATGCCTTGGTAAGGCCACACTTGGAATACTGCATCCAGTTTTGGTCACCACGATGTAAAAAAAGAAGTTGAGACTCTAGAAAGTACAGAGAAGAGCAACAAAGATGATTAGGGGACTGGAGGATAAAACATATAAGGAACAGTTACTGGAATTGGGTATGTCTAGTTTAATGAAGAGAAGGACTAGGGGTGACATGATAGCAATGTTCCAATATCTCAGGGGTTTCCACAAAGAAGAGGGAGTCAAGTTATTCTCCAAAGCATATATAAAAATATATATCTGCAAACTTCTACTTTCTGAAATAAAGAGAAAGGCACTTTCTAATACTTTGGTAGCATGTACAACTGACATTATTAATACAAAGTCTTACCACTTTTTAAAAAACACAAGTAAGTAGAAATGTGCAGAAATCCATAAAGACTGCCCTTCATTTTCATTCATATGCATTACCACAATTACAGATATTAATATATTAATAAGCATCTCCTAATTACCCGTGATTTCCCATAATGCTTAAAATGAGAGGGAAAATGGCTTTATTGGTGATGGACAGGAATTATAATTTTCAACCATGACAGAAAATGATTTTTCTTTTTGTAGTAATTATCTCTAAGATCAGACAATATGATCCTTACTTAAGGATATAAAGATGAAAAATTCCATTTGAAAATATTAAACAGGCCAAATAGGAATAATGTTTGATTTAGCTGTTAAAAAGATTCCCCCCCCCAAGTCATGACATTGCCTATATTTGACAGGTATATCCAAACTGAATATAAAGTACATTGCCAATATGATTCTGGGAAATACATCCACCCTTTTGATCTTAATACAGTTCTCTGAAGCAACTCTTTGTTTAATTCTTGTACTTAGTATGCATATTTATACACTATTGGTAGATTTAATATTGACTCAGTTCCTTCCATTTCAATATTTAATTTCAGCACATGTCACCTGAACCAAGATTTCCAACAGCACATTAGTTAAAGTCATGTTTTTATTTCAGCATCAGAGTTTGTTATTGTATGCAATATTTCCTGAAAGTTAAAACAATTAATCAATGCTTTCAGAAGTTGTGGAAAAAAATCTCACTGGAGATTTTAAAGAAGATATTGGACAGCCATTTGTCCAGAATGATATAGTGTTTCCTGCCAGAGCAGAGGGTTGGACTAGAAGACCTCCGAGGTTCCTTCCAACTCTATTATTCTGTTATTCATTATTGAATTATAAGTTACTAAGGATTAATTTCATATGTTAATTTGAATGTTAGACTAAATTAACCCAAATTAAGTGAATTTGGACTTGACATCATATTTCTAAAAGAGGATAAAAGTGTGGGAAATGCATGTACGGTATGGCATTCTGACATTCTTCTAAGCGAATGGAAACTTTAGAGTTTTGCAAACATGTCATAGATATTGGAACGTGGTTGCTATGATGAAAATGGTCAGTTTATTTTCCATAAGGCAGATTGATAGATTCCTACTTCAGGGTGTAATGGAATGGAATTTAAGAATAGAGTAAATGAATACGTTCAGGAATTTTATTATGGGCACAATAAATTAAGGCTTTGTCCCAAGCCCCTCTGTTTGACTTAACCAAGATAACATGAAGCACTTTAAATTCCCCCTTTCTCCTCCTCTTTTTTATTCTTCTTTACCATACTTAGTTTTATAGGTCAAGGTGCCATTGTATACTGTAGGATAATCCTTGACTTATAATCAGTTGCTTAGTGACTTTTGAAGTTAGAATGGATATTGCCAGGGCTATTCTCGATCCAAATTTGAAGTTATGAGGGCTTCTTCCACCTATATGGTCAAGTGATTACATTTTAGGTGCTTGTCAATGGTCCTGAATTTGTGGCCATTTGCAACATCCAGTAATCATGTGACCATGATTTACAACATTTTTGCCAGAAATTGGTGTTTACTTCCAGTTTCTGGCAAAAACATCAATTGCAGACAATGGATTCATTTAATAGCCATGGTTTCACTTAACAGCTGACATAAAAAAATCATGCATGGTCACATGGTGGCCTATTTAGCAACTGATATTACTTATTGCCATAATTCCATGCTTTATTATGGTCATAAGTTGAGGACAACATGCAACCACTGTGTTAGATTTTATACTTTTCTGACTTTTCATACCCTGGTTTAGAACAAGATTACAAAATTGTCAGTTGGAAGCCTTCATGAGATTATAAAGAACTGAGAAGGGGATGTTACAAATTTTATTTAAAAAAATCATCTGGCTTGTTTAGCAAAGCAGAAGCACTGTCAAAACTTATTCCCGGTTTTGCTTTCTATTTTAGCTGTGTGTAAGCTTGCACTGGGAAGTTGTGTTGCTATGAAGTTTGAGAAGTCCTGTGATATACAGACTAAAATATAAGTTCTAAAACTAACTGATTACAACTGGTTTAATTTGGTCCAAGGGAGGAGAGGTTACCCAAAATCATCCATCATTTAGGAAATTGCATCAGAAGTGCAAAATTTGAAGGCTTCTGTTGCTAGATTAAGAATTTTTCCTCCTTCCCTCAGTCCTCAGGCACCCCTTAATAAAATAATTAGTCGTGTCTCACTATTTCTTAGCTGTTGATGAGGCAGGATTTCAAGCCACCGTGTAAATTCACTTTGAATTCCTGATTGTTTATATTATGGTTTCCCAGTTAATTATCAAAAAAATCTCTGATGAGGTAACAGGAAGAAAGAAGAGGAAGCATTGAGAAACTGAGTTATGGCATTTGAAAGTTGTAGTGTTTTTGGGATCTTCAAATTATTGTCATTTTGTAACCTCTATTAGAATCCTAGTCAAACATTTTTAAGACTGTTAATATTAGGACAAAATTAAAACTAGGGAAAGGTTTGCTTATGTTTAATATGTCCACCAGTGGCAGCTTTTTAAATTGTGCCTAGGTACATGAACCAAATACTGCCACTTCAATATTAGCTGAAAACATGTCCTGCACCACATCATTTAGCTCTTGGCTATTAAAAGTGTCAGACTTTGCACAGGGCAGGCAGTGATTCCAGCAGCAGACCAGAGGTCATGGTTATAATGTGGAGATTTAAAATTCCTTACTGCACATTTTTGACATTTTATGAGAGTCCTGTAAAATATAGCAGTTTTTCAGACTCAGAAGTAGAAAGCCTTATCTATTCAATTTGGAGGAAGCTGGGTGACAGAAAGAATATAGTGGCTGAATTACCCTATACATTTGGTTGGAAGCTGAACTTCAATCAGAGGAGCCATGCAATGAAACCTTTTAAATTGAGGACTATTTAGTGGAACCAATTATAGATTGGTAGATCACATGATTACTGGTTTCAAGGACCATGGTAGTTGTTTTCTGTGTAGGTCATTAACAGTGAATTCTCAGGATAATGCCAAGATAAACTCCAAATCCTTTGTGCTGATCACAGTTGATCATGTTAATCTGTGGGCTTTCCTCCATTACTGAATTAAAGTGGTCTTCATCCCCTCTTATGCTTCAAAAAATTCAACCAACATATACAAATTTTGATGCCCACTACTAGTTCTGTCTTTGAAAGCCTTATTCTGCTCTTCAGCCCTTAGTTAAATTCCATAGTTTTACTGCCCTCCTTCATTCTCAATGTCACTACCCAGAAAAAATTCATCGACCAATCACAATTCTGCATATTCTTTATTAATAGGAATTTATTATCCTGAATGAAGTTTAGGGTTGATTTTTTAATGGTGGAAACCCCAGCTGAAAGAAGTGGACTGTCCCATTGCCCAAATATGGATGAACCTGAAGGATACAACCAAGGACTAGGGAAGGACACCATATCAAATTAATGGTCAGTTAAGTGTGCCAGGTAGCACTTGTGAAAAAACTGCCAAGGCTTTTCATCTGTTTAAGGGTGAAGACACAGTTTTAAAATCAGACCTCCTAAGGACATTTGCTTCCTATGTGAGTTTGGAAATGAAAAAAAATGGATATGGCAGAAAACAAACATGTGAAGTGCCGAAAACAAATTTCTGGAGAGGAAATGGCAAATTGAAGATGGATCTATGAAAAGCAGAACTGATGACTATGGTGAAATGAAAGCTGGTGAGTAGACCAGCTCTTCATAATTCTTCTCCAGAGAAGGAGAAGACTTGAGATCACCTACAAGTGTTCCAGAAAGTTGCTCGTCATGAAGAGCCATAAGCAATGGTCCCCAGTGGTTTTAGAGATGAGGGAATAGTCATCTTTTTGCTGAAACTATGGTTGGAGCCTTTAAAAGGACATTTGGTTTGTGCATTTGTTTTTCTGATCACTTTCAGAAATTTTTTGTTAACGGCTTTTAGCTATTAGGTATCTTTTAGAACACTGAATAAATTTCCTTCAATCCTTAGCAAAAGACATTTTAAAAACAAAATGAGATAAGGCAAGGCAAGACAAGTTATAAGATAAGGTAAAGTAAGGTAAGGTAAGGTAAGGTAAGGTAAGATAATAAGATAAGATGAGATAAGATATAAGATGAGATAAGATGACAATAAGATAAGGTAAGATAAGATAAAAAGAGACGAGATGGGATGGGATGAGATAGGATAGGATAGGATAGAATAAGATAGGATAGGATGACACAAGATGAGAAGATAACCTTTATTGTCATTTTTTGTGTTCACATAAGTTTATTTTTTTCTGAAATTAAGGGTGACTAAAAATTTAATTTTAGAAAGTCACAAACTAATGGTCTACATAGTTAATTATAAAGAATTCTTCTTGTGGGAAAATGCTTTTGTTTTGAATTTTTAAAGGAACGTAATAAGTTAAGACTTTAAAAACTGGACATTAGAGAAAACTAGAAGATATTAAAGATTACAACTGAAGGAGAAGAAACTCATACTCAGCTTAATACAAAATGAACCAAAATATGTTAACACTGTACATATTGAAGGATATTTTTGAACAGTGTGTCTGCCTCTATAGGCAGACCATGTTTAAAAGATGCTATGCAAGAGGACTAAGTATTGCCTGACATGATTGAGACTGATTTGAAAATGTATTTAAAAATGACAGGCTACAAGCATGATATGAAAAAAGTAGCATAGTGGACTTACAAAAGAAATTGGCTAATGTCTTATTTATTAAAAGAGATATACAAATAACAAACCAAGAGAGTGACCTGGGTAGTTTTTCTATATTGTATTTACAAAAGAGACTAGTTAAAGCTTCAAAGAGTTTTGGGAGAAAGGACAAAGAAAAATAAAAAAAACAAATTAAAATATATTATTGAAGGACTAAAGATCAAGGTTGTTAGATGTAAAAGGAAGAAATATAAAGTTGGTTTATTTGGCCAAGTTTTAAATAGATATTTTGTTATCTCTGGTAACCTTTAATAGACTTTTGCTGACACCACAACTGAAATGATGAGATTATGGATTTGTTTATAGATAAGCGATGAGGTATGGGAAAAAGAGAACATTTATTATATTTTAAGATAAGATGATAAAATCACTAAAAAAAGAAGAGTGGTCACAAAAAGCAGGTGAAATAGAGTAACCTAACAACTGACATAAACATGGGTTAAAGCAAAACCTGATGCTCTGGAGCTGCCTAAGAACCGGAATTTTTTTTAACAAACTTGCACTGGTGAATTCACAATGCAGTTGGAGTTATAGAATCATGGCATAGCCAAGAGCTGACACAAGAATTTATTTATATGTAATAGAGCTCAGTATAAACCAGTGTTTCTCACATTGAAAATTTAAAACATGTGAACTCTCAGAATTCCCCAACCAGTATGGAGCTCACCATAAAGTTGTGATGTTGTAAACACTGGAATAGACTGAAGATGTGAACTAGAGGAGGAAAACGAAAGCAATTGATTTCATTTCTCTTGGAATGGAGTAGGAATGGGAGGATTTTAAATATCCAGATATCTCTAGCAGCAGCTCAGTAGGAGATGATGATTAAATGATCTCTATTCTTAGCATGTCATGAGAAGTAGAAATGGAAATGAAGATGATTGTGCATCACAGATGAACTGGTTTTGAGAGATTTGAGTGTATCAAAAATTAATGCAGTTCCAAGTAAATTGAATCAGATTCACACCTTTGTTTTAAAAGTAAGTATCTGACCAAACTCACAACATATCTGTCTATTCTTGTAATCTGCATTTCTGCTTAGGTAAAAGAGAGAAAAACTGTTGAAGACTACACTTTTATTTCTATATCATAGAATTGCTGTTTATATTTGCTTTTTAAGCACTATCTCTCATCTCTCCATGCCAAAAGATAAAACAGAAGATTAAAACACAGAAAATAGCTCTGAAAATATTTGATGTTGTAATGTATGCTCTTTTCATGCTCTCCAGAAGCAGGTTATACAAATCAGAATATGTTATGATAAAATTTGGATTTATGTTGTTGTCTTCCAACTCTTTATTGCCATACTTGGCTGGCTTCTGTCTGTAGCTGCAAGATATTTGTTGCTCTGTATTAAAAAGGGAATGGAAGAGAGTCACTTCTGCACATGTGGATTTGCTGCACATCATGCACTGAAGATCACAATCTGGCCAATAGATGTGTTTCCAACAAATAAAAAGAACAGGACCCATTATTATTCTGATATGATGATACATCAATGTGCCTTTAGAAGAAGTAAAGTAAAATAGTATGGGGTTTTTTTGGAAGGAGTTAATTTGTACATTTTATGTTGTGCTAAAATGTATACAAAGAGATAAGAGCCACTTTGGTCTAATGGTTAAGGTAGCAGGCTAGAATTTAGGAGGCTGAGTTCTAGGCATGAAAGTTGGTTAAGTGACTTTGGATCAATCACTCTCAGCCCAACTCATCTCACAGGGTTGTTGTTGTGGGCAAAATAGAAGGCAATAGGAGTACTGTGTATGTTCAGCCCATGTGCAAGTTATACACACACACACACACACACACACACACACACACACATATACATACATACATACATACATACACACACACACACACACTCAGTCAAAAAAGAGGAACCAACTTCTTCCCTGGTCCAACACCTTAAAGCCACATGAAACAAACTGACACCCACCATGAAGATAAGGCACGGCCACAGCATGAATAAATGAGATGATACCTCCTGCCTACCAGCCATTTGGAAACCCGCCCTTACTGACAAATGAGTCCCTAACACAAAGAATGACACCAGACCCACACTCATGAAAACCACATAGGATGTCACCACCACATATCCATGCAAAAAGCAAACCCAAACCCACACCGATGATGAGGCACACCACAAACCAGAAGCCAGACCACAGCTGCATCATTAGCCACTTTAAACCCCTCCAATCTATACATGAAGCAAACTGACACCCACCATGAAGATGAGGCACGACCACGAACGCGAAGCCAAAAAATAGCAATGCAGTTCACCATTTTAAACCCCCCTGCAACTCAGACTAACCTGAGCACAACAAAGCCCCCACCCAAACAGAACACTCCCCCAGCCAATCAGAGCACAGCCAACCCCCCAGCCAATCAGAGCACAGCCAAGCTCCTAACCAATCAGAACACACCTCCATCCAATCAGAACACAGCCAAGCTCTCATCCAATCAGTTCATACCCCCACTGGCAGTTAAAAGGAGGAAACAGCTACAATCACACATTTCTCCTAGAAGCACGAAGCCGAAAGCACCAGCCTGAAGATGACGAATGAGACTTCGTCAAAACGTCACCAAGACACTTCCAATTTTACATGGGAGAAAATCCGAATAACCAAAGACCTACATATATATATATATATATATATATATATATATATATATATATATATATATACATACACATATATATATACATATATACATATACATACACACACACACACACACACACACACACATATAAAATAGTACATTTCCCTTTTTCATGCCTTGATTTTCCTGATTTATTCCTTATACTTTTTCTGAGCTCTACACAATATTGCTTATCCCAGAAAGGAACAACATGATGGGTATGCATATTTTTGGGCTTATAGTGTATAAAATAAGCTTGACTATTTCTAGCCCAATTTTCTTTTTGAAGCTGTAACAACTGAGGCATAAAAGAAGATACCCTCTCCCCCCTCTTTTCACTGACAGAGCAAAGAAAATGGACATCCTCAGCAAATGAAAGAGGTAATTGTGTTAGGAAGCTTGACGAACATTAGTTATGCCTACATTAGCTAATTCAAGGGTGTATTCTCCCCCCCACACTTAGTTGTTTGTAGCTAAAATCCATGTTGATTCTACAATGTTTCAGACAATATAAGTTACATTCTTGACCTCATGTGTCTTTGGCCTTAAACATATTTGTAATGTATAAATAAGAACTATCTTTGGCTGTTTCAGTTGTGGAAAAACACGAAGGCCAAAGAAGTGGATTAGCTTCTGCTTCCTGTCTCTTTCTGTAATATGCCCTCCAGATATTTTAGACTATTGCTTCTATTAGCTTCAGACAGGAACTGTGAAAATTGTTGACCAAATCTTCTGGAGGACATCAGTTTTCCAATCCTTGGATTTAATATGCATATTCCTGTGGTTGAAAAAGTCTAAGCATCATCAAGTAAATAAGCCTTTGTTGTATCTTACATTTTTTGGGCACTAGACTATAACACTGACTGAAGGGAACTTTTGATTGTATAAGAGCTATCATGATGTTCCCATGTGTGAATATGTATGTCTGAGGAAGTTCATAGTTCATGTTTCATTACCTTGGTATCTTCAGCTGAAAAGAAGGTATTTCCTACTAATGAAAAAAAGCTTTGCACAGAATCCTGAAGAGCTTTTTCTGATAAGAATAGATATTCCTGGGCTGGATAGTCAATAATTTAGGGCTAGGAAACTTAGATTGCATAATCCCACATAGCCATCAGATGGGAGCAAAGGATTTTCTCTCTCTCTCTCTCTCTCTCTCTCTCTCTCTCTCTCTCTCTCTCTCTCTCTCTCTCTGTCTCTCTCTGTCTCTGTCTCTCTCTCTGTCTCTCTCTCTCTGTCTCTCTCTCTCTGTCTCTCTCTCTCTCTCTCTCTCTCTCTCCCTCCCTCCCTCCCTCCCTCCCTCCCTCCCTCCCTCCCTCTCTTGTAAACCTTATTTTTGCAACTCAGAATGGATAGCTCTATAGTAGCTAAAACTAAAAAGAGGCAGGTACTGTCTATATTTTTGCATACAATCTAAGGGCTTACCAACAGGTTCCTCTTGTTTCTGTCAACAGCACCATCATACTGCAAGCTCTTCTCTTCTGGATGCATATGAAACATTGCAACATGTATACAAAAGAGATGGGACAACATTGTTTTATCAGACTGACCCATTTGACCTCACTCCCCCACTAAGACTCCATTGTTACCAGTTACAATATTGTTCTCATTCCACTTCTGAAATTTTGACTATCTGATATTGATCTAATATTATATAATAAACGTCAAGTATTCAATGACCTGAATACTCTTTACCAACACTCATATTCCCTCCAAAAATATATTATTAAAATAAAAAAAATAAATCAAAGCAAGGACAACTATGACCTGAAAGTTAACTCCTTCTCTATTAAGAAAATACTGGAAATCCAAATTTCCATATTTACAATCCTCTGTTTCTCTCCTATGTACCCTGAGCTTTCGGGCTATCTAATGCTACATTTTAATGGATTTCTAGAAGTGCAAAAACCCTCACTTTGCTTTTATTTCAGAAATATATTGGGACGCATCTGCATATTGGGGGTTTTCCCCCTCCAGCTCACATCATAAAGAAGCAATGAAGCTCATACTGGTATCAGAGGAAAAATATATATTTCATCTCTGAGGCTTTCTTTGAATAAAGAAATTCCAAACTGAGCTTCTTAAAACATCAATGTTGTATATTATTCCCCTGATATATGTATAAATCTTTATAATGTTGCACTTTACAAGCAGAATTCTTGAGTCTTTTTTGATTGGTAATCACAAAGCTTTCTATTAATACAGGAAAAACATGTAAAGAGCATAAACATTTTGCCATCTCTCTATATGTAGATGTCCATCAGTAGCAGCTTTAAGCATTCTTTATGTTTCACCCATATTTCATTTTATAGGCTTATAGGGGAGAAAACAGTATCAAAAAAAACTAACTTCAATGACTTACATTTGATAGATAAATCCTGCTATCTTGGATATTGGATGTACACAAGTTACATTTCATCACCATCATAATTCTATGCCAATAAAAGGACAAAATTGCCTCCATCTGTTTTTTCCATTCTGTCCCCAATGGCTAGGCTATTTTAGTGTAGGCTAAAATAGAGATGGGGAGTTTATAGTTGTGCATTGTAGAAATTGAGCCATAGCTTATGCATGTTGTGGAAACTAGGCCAAGCACATTAAGCCCTAATATGGTTTAATTGTTTGGGCATAGCAGGTTATGTGAACAGAACCACTGAATTTTGTTATCCCTGGTTTAGGGTTTTGTGTATACAGCGGTATGAACTTAGCTATCTTTTTTTTTATTTAAATGATGCTCTTGGAATAAATTAAAAGCAAGATATTTAAAAGCACATCAAGCAAAGCAGAACGTTTGGAATTAATAGCAAAATAAGTATTTGAAAAGGGACTAAACTTTTCCTAGATCCATTGCATATCGCACCTAGTCCATCTTCTAACATCCAGGAGATTATTGGAGTTTACTTGAGTTTATTTGGGCACCTATGTTCATGGACAGACCTACAATTCATTATTAAAGTATGGTATATTTTTTCCCCCAAAGGAAACTTATAACTTTAAAATATGTTCTATATTTTTCTAATACTTCCCAAAGTATCTGGTGCTCTCCAAATGAGATTTGAATTATGGGAAATGAACCCTAGCCCAGTTGGATTGGAAGTCTGTTTGGATTGCATTTAAATGAAAAATACAATACCAGGATGTATTTTTTTTTTTTTTTTTGCCTTTCTTTCTGCTACTACTTTCTTGGATTTTTGCCCACTACCTTGGGGTTACTTCTGTTCTCAACCCCACTATCATGCAGCATTATTTCAAGGAGAATCTGAAAAGAAAGAATATTCTCAGTGACTAAAACAGATTAGGTTTGTCAAGTCTAAATGTATTGGCTCATAGTGGAGTTTCGTTATTCGGTCTATGTTGCTTTACTTGATACAGTGTCATAAATCTCAATCTCTCTTTTAAGATCTGATATTTGGGCTTTTTTGATTTCCTCTTTCGTTTTCATTTCTTTTGTTCTTTTGTGCTGTGATTGTTATGTTTGTAAGTAATTAAATGTACAATTCTTTTTACTAAATAATAGAGTAAAAAGCTTTAAATAATTACTGTAGATACTAACCAATTAACTATATAAACATTTCTTACAATTTTGTCTATTTTATGCTTTATTATCATATTATTATATTTCCTATTCTATTGTGAACCACTTTTAACACTAATTAATGACATAGTATGTTATGAATATTAGAAATGAATAAATGAATGAATAAATAAATATACATTAAGTTTGACCTGTAGAATTCTTAAAATGAGATTCCTTTTCTCCTCCATATTTTAACTTGATATTATTTGGGAGATGGGAGGACATAATTATAGGTTGTTTAATGATTCTTTTCAGAGATTCCAACAATTCCTGTAACTCTCAACAAATCTGCCAATTCATTTGTTTAAATTTGATCATCTTTTTACTCCTTTAATGCTGGTTGTGACTGAATATTTCAGAGCACAGATACTGGCAGGACTTTAGTAAAATGAGCTCCAGTTGCTTTTATTCACAGTGCAAAAATAAAAAAATGGATCTAATTTCCTAAGGAACAAAGTTAACTCAGGACCTGTTCTTGGTCTCAGATATGTCTCAGATAGACAAAGCAGCCTGAGTAGATATTTGAATTGATGCCACAGTGTTAGAAAGGGATCTGCCACTTTTCTGGATTTCCTAGCAATAAATTGCTCCATTGTTTTTCTTAACAACAGATTCCCATTAGAAGCAACTCTATAATATACAGTATTCAATGTTTCCCAAACTTGACAATTTTAAGGCATGTGGACTTCAACTCCCAGAATTCCACAGCCAGCGTTGCTGGCTGTGGAATTCTGGGAGTTGAAGTCCTCATGCCTTAAAATTGTCAAGTTTGGGAAACACTGCAGTATGTGAACAGGTATCATGGGGAGAAAAGGGCAGGAAGATGTTGATGGAATCCACATCTGCAGCTGTATTTTACAAAAATATAACCCATGGAAACATTCAATTCCGGATCGCCACTTTTTTTTAAATAAATTTGCTGTATTTCCATACCTAGCAATTTAAATACCTTCATCAATCCTAGTATTTTTCAAACTTGGCAAAATTAAGATGTGTGGACTTAAACTCCTAGCATTCCCTTAAAGTTTCCAAGTTTGAAAAACACCAATCTATCCTATTCCTATAGTAGATATAAACCTCAGTTCACTGATTGTATTTTACTTATTATAACTGTTTATTCAATTGCACTGTCTCACAGAGCATGAAACTCAGAATATACATTAAGTGGTTCCTTATGAACAGAGGCACAAATAGTTTCTTATGAAACTTCATTCACCATTGAATGAGCAGCAGCAATTACTGCTCCTCTTGCAGCAGTAACTATCATTTATAGTTACTGCTGCAAAAGAATTTACCATTTATATTTAGAGCTGGATTGCTGAGTTTATCTATTATTGAATTATACAGGAACCAAAAAGGGGATCTTTAGATGGCTCTTGAGAAGGCATGATCTTCCACAAAGATTGTAAAGAGAAGTGATGATTCCTTTAGTTATTAAGTTCTCTGATTTTGTCTCCATTATCTGAATACAGGTTTTAGATTTGAGAATTGAAGAATGGGCATTATACAGAAGAGTTTAAATTCTACATTTCTCCGCAGTATTAGAACAAACCCTTGATCAAATGCTGGAACACTGTTCTCCATACTCCATATTAGTTTCTTTCTGGAAGAAAATGTCTCCTGTGATATATGGAGATATTGCAATCTTTCCTGAAATATAAGAAAAATGAAGATGAAGAATTTACTGATAAGATGTCACTGGATAATCAGTTAGAGAAGACTAATGGAAGTTGTTTTTAATTTGTGGTAAATGGAGCAAAATTATCATGTTTACAAAGATGAAAAGAAAATGAAGGATGACAGAATTTTCAGAAATGGCAAAATTGTTTGATTAAGGAAAAGACAACAATAATATTTATATTTATCACTGGACTTTTTGTTAAAAATGGAAAATGTGACTTAAAAAGTCTAAAATATGGGAAGAAGGAAATCATGATGTAATTTTATTCAAGTAGGACTAATGATAAATTTATTTGTAACTTCTGTAAAGACAATCAGAAGTTGCATCTTTATATTTTTATCTTTTCTGTTTTATTTATTCACCACTTTTATCCCTCTTTTCTCTTTTTCTTAAATTTGTGCTATTTTTACTATTATATAAAATTCTTCAATAAATTAATAAATATCAAAGAATATCTCAGTAAGATCAATGACATTTATAGCTGGTGTGGAGAAAAACTTGCTGTCCTGATATTTTTGAACTTAAAATCCCCACCAGTCCTGATGAATAGCAATGGACTAAAAGAGTGATCCAAAACACCAAAAAAGAGACTAGATTATCTTCCTCTAATCCAGTCTTCAAAGCATATTTCTGAATAATGGCTAAATGTCAGCAATAGTAAACAAGCTATGTCAAGCTATGTCATATTGCAGGAACTGGAATGCTTCTTGGACAAGATTCAAAGTGGGCCGAGGAAGATGAAAGGCCAATTGATATGTATGGCTATCTAATATTTATTTCTGGGAAGCCTTGATCTTACAAGGTGATACCATAGGTATAGGGCTCAGTCCAACAGGAACTTCAAAAGTATCTTACAACTAAATTAACAAATAGAACATTTGTCTCAGAAATGACTACAGTTATTTAGTTATCTGCTGAGTCTGAGCAACTGATGCTAGCAGGCCTGGTGGAAGTTGGTTGAGACCAGGTTCTCAGTGAGCAGAAGCTGGTGTTTTTAATTACATCCTGTGATATGTCTATAAAATGATACATGATCTTCTGATAGAAAAATAACCCCTAAATTCTTGCCACTTATTGAATCCCTTCCTGGTTAGACCTTCAAAGGAACGGAAAGAAGCAGTGTTTAACTTACTTCTCTGATTGAGACTAGTAAATCATAGCTAATTATTTATACCTTAGAATGAAAAATCACAAAGCTTAGCAAACAGTGAATTGTTTTAATAGGCAGCAAGACTAGACAGGAGTATTTTCCTCAATGCTTTCTCTATTTGCCAAAGTAAACTCTGCAGATGGAAAGCCTCAAAGATCTGATGCCCCCCCACAGCCCTTTCTTTAATGCAGCTATTGTTCCATCATGCCCTACCTATTTTTATTTCTTTTTTGGCTTTATTCTCCTTTTTATTAGGTGTCTATTCCAGAATGTGAGAGCCATCTGTCATGATCATAACACATACCTGCCTGCCTGCACAAAAAGAGAGCTTTATGAACTGCAAGGAGAGATACATTTTTTCCTCACACTTCAAGGTCCATCTTGGATTAAAGAGTCTTTTCCAGATGATTCTTGGAATGGACAGCAGGAATAGAGTTTTGACAAATAACTACGAAGCAAGGTTATTCTGAAACTTAGTTATAATTTTAAAATCTCACAGGAAAAAAAACCTAAAAAAATTCTATGGGTGTCTCACCCTATGAATAAATGAAATATATTCATGGGTATCATTGGGACATGGGGGATGGAGAAAAGAAAGTGGTAGTATCCATGGCTAGAAAGTGACTATTTATTTATTGTTCATATTTTTTTAAAAAGAAACCTCTGTATATTATATTGTTTTATGGTCTTTGGCTATGATAAATTTTAAGTTAAGCATTTATTTATTAATATTTCTTCTGATGAAAGATAGGTTATCTTGTGACCTGTCTGAAGGTGTGACATGCCCTCGGGACTGTCTGGATACAGTTTAGTTTTTGTTGCCAGGTTACACATATAAAAAGTGCTTCTTTGCCCTTTGTCATTTTGTAGTCTTTGAAGTGTCTTAATAGGAATGACTGCTTTTGATACAACTACTATTTAGAAGGTCCTGTGGAAAGTCAACACTTGGAAAGCTGCAGGTCCTGATAATATCCCTGGGCGAGTACTTAAGGAGTGTTTTAACAAGCTGGCCACTGTTCTCATAGACATCTTCAATCTCTCGTTGCATCAGGCCATGGTTCCATCATGTTGTAAGATGGCAATCATTGTACCAGTACCCCCAAAAACTAAAATCACTTGCCTTAATGATTACTGTCCAGTTGCCCTCACTTCCATTATGATGAAGTGTTTTGAGAGATTGGTAAAGGATTACACGGTTTCATGCCTTCCTCCTACATTTGAGTCCCCCTACATTTGCTAGGTTTGCCTATCGGAAGAACCACTCTTTAGAAGATGCACTTTCCTTTTTTTTGACAATATTTTATTAGATTTTATAAAGGTAAGGAAAAGGTAAGGTCAGTATGGATAGTGGGATTCAAGATAGGGTTCAGGGAGGGGGTTGGGACAAGGGTAGGTACGACAATGGGGTTGCCCCCAATAGCATTTCAAGCTTTAACAAGCAAACTATCATCCGGATACAGGTGTTCAGTGGGAATAATTACTATAATAATAAATGGTTGTGGTCAACAAAAGTAAATATAGTTATAAACCATGCCAATTAATCAATAAACATCAATCCTCTTAATAATAAAAACAATCATTTTTCATTAAGTCATTTTGCTAACCATTGATAAAAGTTTTCTCATGTTTTAAAATAGACTGAATCTTCTTTCTCTTTAATCTCTAGGGTTAGTCTGTCCATTTCTGCACATTCTAAAATTTTCTTGATTATAATCTCATCACATGGTACATTCTCATTTTTCCAATATTGGGCAAATACTATTCTCGCAGCCGTCAATATATGTAGTATTAAATACTCATTTTCTTTGCCATAGTTAGAGCCTATTATTCCTAACAGAAACAATTCTGGCTTAAATTCTATCTGTATTTTAGTTATCTTTTCCAGCCATATATGAATCTTAAACCAAAATTTCTTTGCACTACGACATACCCACCAGATATGGTAATAGGTACCTGGTTTTTGTTTACATTTCCAACAATCATTCAAAACATTTTTAAACATCTTCGTTAACCTTACTGGTGTCATGTGCCATCTATAAAACATTTTATATGGGTTTTCTTTATAAGAAGCTGCTTTAATCAATTTAATATTTCTATCCCATAACTTTTGCCAAGCTTCTAAGTCTATAGAATATCTGAAGTTTTTAGAAGATGCATTTTCCTGTGTGCTTCATCTTAGCTTGTTGCACCTGGAGAGGAAGAATATTCATGTGTGAATGCTGCTTGTGGATTTTAGTTCAGCATTCAACCCAATCATCCCTCAGCTTCTGGTGATCAAACTGGGCCTATCCTTTATGTAATTGGATACTTGATTTCCTTATTGATAGGCCCCAGGTTGTGTGAATTGGAAAGAAAGTTTCCAATTCCAATTCCATCTCCTTGAGCACAGGTCCTCCACATGGCTGTGTCTTGAATCCACTACTGTTCACCTTGAAGATCCACGACTGCTGTGCCAAATCTGCTATGAATCATATTGTGAAGTATGCAGATGACACAGAAGTGGTGGGTCTTATCTGGGATGACAATGAAGATGTTTATAGGGAAGAGATGAAGGCTCTGGTGGACTGGTGCAATAAAAGTAACCTGGTTATAAATGTTGAATGAACAAAGGAGATCATTGCAGATTTCAGAAAGAGCCGGCATAGTCATGCTCCCACTCAGTATCAAGGATGCAGCTGTAGAGGTGATCAACAGTATTAAGTATTTGGGAATGCAGATAACTAACAATTTGAACTGGCCTCTCCACATGTCATTCTTAGTGAAGTGTGCAAACCAGCGTTGGATGAGGAGAGCACATCTTTCTCTTTCTGTCCTGGCCACTTTTTACAGAGGCACGATTGAAAGCATTTTAACAAACTGCTCACTGTCTGGTTTGATGGCAGCGGTGTCTCAGATAGAAAGTCCATACAGAGAATGGTAAGGACAGCTGAGAAGATCATAGGAAGCTCGCTTCCTGGTATTCAGGATGCTGCTTATAAGTGCTATGTGCTTAGACCTCAAAGGATTGTTAGAGACCCCACACACCCACTTTGCAGTCTGTTTCTGTTGCTCTCCTCTGGGAGGAGGTTTCAGAGTGTTTCTAACAAGACTACCCGATTCTGTAATAGCTTTGTTCCCTATGCCGTCTTATAAACACGCAAGATTTGTTTTTCTCGCCATGCACATGTATACATAACCCGAATTAAACTGTTGTTTCTCTGTGTCATATAATATATGTGGGTATATGCATAATTCTGTATTTATTTATTTATTTATTTTTGTCATATTTATGTATTGTATATCAGAGGCGGTGATCCTTTGAGAGCTGAATGCAATGAAATTTCATTTTAATACATGCCAATTAGTGTACATTCAAAGTGACAATAAAATTATTATTCTATTCTATTCTATTCTATTCTATTCTATTCTATTCTATTCTATTCTATTCTATTCTATTCTATTCTATTCTATTCCATTCCATTCCATTCCATTCTATTCCCATCCCAATAGCATCATTCACAGGTTGGGTTAGGTACATATAATTAACATTAAGGCTATGCATCTTAGGGAGAAGTATTTCTTCCTTGGAAAGAAACTCTTGAAGAGATTTAGATTCTCTAAAGCAACTCTCTAAATTGTGACATCTTTTCTCAGATTTGCATGGCACCCTGAAGAAAATACAAGGCTGCTTTAATGAATAACAGGAAGATGAGCCGAGGTGGCGCAGCAGTTAGAGTGCAGTACTGCAGGCCACTTTAGCTGACTGTGTTCAGCAGGTCAGCGGTTCAAATCTCACCGGCTCAAGGTTGACTCAGCCTTCCATCCTTCCGGGGTAGGTAAAATGAGGACCCAGATTGTTGGGGGCAATGTAAATATATATATACATTGCTTACTGGTGTACACCGCTTAGAGAGTGCTTGCACTTAAAGCGGTATATAAGTCTCATAAATAAATAAAAGATACTATGGTTGATCAAAATGCTACTTTAGAATTATTTTTGAGACATGCAGAACCCTAGTTTACATTGCACCTTGCATATCTGGGCAGATCAGTAAAGGCTAAAGGAGAAGATCAGCAGGTTAGAATGATGTAGAAGACATAGGGAATGGCCCTGAAGAAGATCAGTAAATTGTTACAACAGTCAGATTAGTGGGAACTAGTCCTAGCCAAGAATATAAATTAAGAAAATGTGTCAGGTAAGTTTCAGCCTAGTTGACACAAAGATAAAGTGAGAGAAGAGGAAAGTATATTCAGACTTAAAGACTATTATAGCAGTTGCAATAATAGTAGCCCTGGCCTACACGGCATTAGATTCTTAATCTCGTCTACTTTATAAAGCTGACAAGAAGGAAAGAGAAAAGAAGAAAAATAATCTGGAAGAAGTCAATGGCAAATCAATTTCATTCTGTTGCCGTGCAGTCACCAGGAGCTGAGCTTGTGTTTGTACATATTGCATATGAACAAGGAAGTTAAACCAGGCATTCAAATAATCAAGGCCAATCCCCAATCTCTGTTGTGCCTTACCCTTAGGTAATGAGTTTATATATGACTGAAGATGAAACTATTTAAATAATGGTGGAGGAAGAGAAAAAAATAAACACCCTTTTGTTCTTGATGAAATGTCTTCACCAAACAAAATGGGAATGCTTGTGAATTTTGGAAAACAAAAACTAAATTAAATAACCCTAGGACATTCATAGATATATATCTTTGTCATTATCAGAAAATTGTTCCTTATTTCCAGGTTGTACCTCCCTCTGACAAGCTTCCACCCATTGCTTCTTGTCCTGCTCTCAGGTACTATGGAGAATAAAACAATCAACAAATAAATTATTTGTTGCCTTAATTTATTTTTGAGTATTCAGTTTGTTTACTAGCCCTAACGAAAAGGTATTAACAAGCAGAATGTAGTACATTATCAGTATTTTTAAGAGAAAGTCAATGGAGTAGATGAGTAGATGAGCAAGTATAATTATAACTGTTGAATTGATGTAACTGTAGATTTGAATTTTCAATCACATGGACATAACTGTAATTAAAGCAAACAAATGACAGTTTTGCTTGCTGCTGTTGTCAACGCTGCAAATATTGTATATTGTATATTCTTGCTTTTCACAATATGCAGAACTGTTAATTCAGAAGCCAAAAAAAAGGAACGGAAGTGAATCTCTGCCCTCTGGGCTAATTGGAAGATGTGACTTGTGACTGCAAGATAAGGGAGGGGTTTAGCAAGAAAAGTTAGATGCCAGCAAGAGGAATTCAGATTCTGGCAAAAAAAAACCTCAGTTGTGCCTGTACCGACATTTTGTAACAATAAAAGACTTTTAGGAAAATAAATGCCTGGAAGTTCTTTGGAATGTTTCATTAGTCGGAACCATGACAGCTGTTTCTTATGAAAAAGCACAGATGGACATATTTTCTCTGTTAAGAACTTCATTCCTCTTAAAATAGGTGGTTAGGTGCTGATGGTAGGTGATGTTGAAGGAAACAGTGAGAAGGCCTTAATTCAAAACTGATAGAATCAATAGTGATCTTGAGGCAGGTGAAAAGATCAAGATTGTGATCAAAACTATACAATTGAAACCATCACAGTTTTTACATATACAATACATAAAGGGGACAGAACTTCAATTTCATATTTGCAATTGTTATTTCAACTTTTTTTTGACACCCCCCCTTAAATTAAATTAACTAAAAGCTAATTATTCTCTGTCTCTCTTCTGTATCCCTTTCATTTTTCTTATTTTCTTTTTTGGTATCTTCTTCCTGCAAAAGTAGGAATTGTTGCCAAACTGTCAATGCTTGGACCTGGAGCTGATTTCATGCAGAGAACTTTTGAAATTAGACTGAGGAGCACATAAAACCAGACTGAAAAATAAAATGGATTTTTTCCCTTGAGTATTATGTATTTGTTAAGAGTCAAAAAGTTTTTCTGGAATAGTAACTATTGTTACTAATAGTGAAACTTATCATGAAAAAAATTCCTCTAATATTTGAAAGAAATATAATTACTAATTTTTCTGAAAGATCATCCAAAACTTCATTGAAATATTTTTTTTTCATTTATAGGTGTATTTTAGTCCTTAGTGCTACTGGCCTCAATTGTCCTTAATATTTTGATATGATTTGCAAAACTTTTTTTTATCCCCCTACACATTAGTGATTTTTTTTAAAAAAAATACTTAATATAAAAAGACAATAATTAAATCCATGGTGGGTCTCACATTTTGTGAAAGACAGAGGATGGATAACAGTAGCTCCAGCCAAAAATTGTCTGGACAGAAAACGTTGAAGCATTAAGCCACTGCCTGCCAATGCAATTTGATCTCAACTGTCAACCCTGCTGCTTTTCGTTCTTAGGTTGTCCTGAACAAAGGATGATGTTTGGTTTATAATGTGGACAAATGGCAGCTAAAATGACACTGCTCACATGAATGTTCCCTAAAGGGATCCTATGCTACTCTCCTGAGGGAAGGTGTAAGGTACTAACCTGACATAATTAGGTTTTCAAAGCTCCTTGTTCCCAATTGCAACCTGGTTGCATTCCATGAGCTTTTTATATGCCCAATGTCAAAGTCATCCATAAACAAGTCCTGAGGGCATCCTTTGGTGAATGGGGATTGACGAGATGAAATATGGCTCTGTTATTAACTTTTCAGAGCATAATGCAGCTGCATCGTGAATCCCCCCCCCTCCATTTGCTTAACTTAAATAAAGGTTGGTGTTCAGCTTCTCTTCCATTCTGCTCCCCTGCTAATTATCAGCATATTTGTTTGAGAGACAATTAGCCACCTGCTTCATTCTCCCACTGAAGTCAGGTCATCATGAGTTACATCTGCTTTTTGGACTCTTCAAGTCCAAGATGTAATAAAAAAGATGATGGCTACGATGATAAAAATAATGTTATAACCAGAATAAGGTATAGAATATAGAGAGTTTCTGCTGTGGACAGGTTTGGTTTACATTGCAAAACTCTTATGGCAATATCCCACTAACTGCAAATAAGAATATGACTGCAAATAAGAATATGACAGGAAACCAAAATTCTTGTGCATTGCCAAACTTCCTCCAGACCATACAGTGCTTTACAAAGGTAGAGCTATAATAGCAAGGTGAAGTGAGACATCATTTTTCCCCAGGGCATCCTGGTGCTATGATGGAAGAAAAAGTGACAAGTAAGCACTGTGTGGCGCTTCCAGAACCTGCATAAAAATAAAGTTGTTCAGACCTGTGGATGGCTCCTTTTTCTTTTCTTTTTTTTCCCCAAGAAATGTGCTTTATAACTGACATAAGATTATGTGAGACGCAAATTTACTTTTATAATCCCATATGTTTCAGTGAAATTCCGTATCTTAAAGTGAGGTTTTATTATGGTAGAACCTCATTAATTCTCACTAATGACTGGGAGACCCTTTACAAATTACTCAATTTTGTATGCAATCAGTTGCCATTAAATGCAATGTGGTGCTAGAAGATGTTCGGCTATATCCTGAGGGAAATGATAATTTTTTTTTTCAGCAGCCTACATTAACAGGAAATAGTACAAGAGCCTTGCTATGAGTTTGCTCCAGGTTTTTGCAGATAATAATGGATACAATACTGGGATTCTCTTAGGCTTCAACATAACTATTGGGAAAAAGAAAGTCTCTTAGAAATAAGAATTGGGGATATGATTGTGGATAGGATCAAAAATCTATTCTAATTTCCCCCCAAATATCTCCCATGTGACATGTAAAAGACTTCTGTTATAAATTATCTTTGCAATTTATTTGGGTAATGCTGTACTTATTTTATTCCTGCAAAACAGCTAATATCACACTTTGTCATTCTGTAGTTTCTTTGGTTACTGCTGCTTCTGATCCAAAGAACTTCACAGGATTAGTTCCTCATGATGTCTTCCTCTGAGATTTAATTATGGTATGAGAAGCCAAAACTACTGAAGAGATGAAAAATAGAACAATAACCCACTTCACTCCCCTTACCCCAGCAATTTTGTAAGCCCTATTCCTGAGTCATGGACATTAAGATTTCCTTTTTCCCGTAAAAATATTTTTATTTAAAAACAACCACCACCACCACAATATCCTTTATGTTAATCTGAATGGCATGGAAAAATGCAGAAGAAATTTCTGACACTTAGCAAGAAGGACTTACAGCATTGTTTTAGACATCTAATGCTCAGAGATAATAGAATGTAAAGTTTGGAATTCCATCAATGGAAATGTTGTGTACTTCAGGAATGCTTAGGCTTTTGAATAAAATTTGTCAGTCTGAGAAAGTGCTACAAAGCTGCTCTTAATTCTGAATCAATGATTCTCACCTTTTTTGCAAGTGACTTTAGAGATCACCTAGCCCCATCTGCATTCATGTAGTTTTCATTGTTGCAGCATTCCTGACAAAATGATCATTCATCCTGTTTAAATACTTTCAGCAAGGAGAAACCACCAGCTCCACTCAAAGCTCATGGATGACAATGAAACCAATGTTATGAATACCAGTGGGATATGAGTCAATTTCAATAATTCCACAGCTCTTCAAAGATACTATATTGACAGAAATGAAAAAGCTATATCAAGCTATATGGTTTAATTAATCATGAGTGAAGATGTGGTTCTCCAGGTAGACTAGAGTTTCCATTGTATCTTAACATTCATTGTGTTGGTTAGGACTGAGATAAGCAAAAATTCATCAACATCTAAAATAGGATTAGGCAAAGTTTTTGGTCCGGTGAGCACAGCTAGAATTTTGAGAGCATATTGATAGTATCCAAGAAGATGAATGTCGTGAAGAGAACTTGTAGATTCCCAAGATAACTGTCTTAGTGAGCATATCCAATCAGGTCCTGGCCTACAAACACAAACACTGTGAGTTTTTAGACTCCTTTAGGCATGAAAGATGGCTTGGTGACTTTGAGTACATTTATCTGCCATAGTCATTCTGTTTATGGTAGATATTTGTATTTTGTTTTCTTCAATTCTTTCTCTTCTCTTCTGCAGTCTCCAGGTTCTGCAATGTCCAGTCTAGTCTTCTTTGTCTTTTTTATAGGCAATTGTTAAATGTGAGGTGTTATATTGCAGGTGCCTATTGGTTTGAATTCTAAAGTCTCAGAGCACTTTAGTATCTTCATTTTCTGTTACTTTCTTATTTTATGGTCCCACCAGTTCTTACTTGCAGACAAATGGTATTTCTTGCAGATTTTCCAATGAACCATTGTTATTACTTTGTTATGCTATTGTTTGTAGTTACTCAACTCCTTTGCACTTGTTTTCTGTTGCTGTCTTTTCAATTATTGTGTGAATTCAATTCTATTCATTTGTTCTTAAGAATCTTCTTCTTTTTAATGTGCTGGCCATGTAATAGTTTGTTTTCCATATCTCTTTTTTCTTTTTCATTTGATCTTTCCTGTAGGCCAGTTGGGCCTCTTAAGTATTCAGTGAGTCTTTTTCATACACTAGCTTCAGTTTATCTTTTTCACTATTCCAATATGCCTTTTCTCCTTCAACCATCTGAGATACTTGCAACATTTTACACCCACCTATTCTCCTTGGTAGATAGAGTCTGTCAACATAGCTGGATGGATGAAGAGTATGATTCAATAGCATTGTTTTTCTGGTCTTTCTATTCATTGCTTTTAGTTCTGCTAGAGTCTAGACCACTATTCCAGCTCTGTATCTAATGACTAGAATTGTTCATATGTTAATTGCTTTGATTGTATTTCCTCCACTGAGTTTGGACTTTAAGATCTTTTGTACTCTTTTGATGTATTAATCTCTAAACCTTTTCTTGGCTTAAATATGCTTGATGTCAAGCTTGAAGGATGTCTATGTATTTGTAATGATTCATCCAGACTTTTGATGTTATTTTCATAGGGCATCTTGAGTCCTTCAATTTTCACTATTTTTTCCTGTTTAATGGTAAGCATCATTATAATATCTTGGCTTTATGCACAGTGCTGAGCAGCAATTTTATTTCAGATTTTTTTTTTCCATACAGCTTCAGCTTGTTAATGTAAAAGAGATGGGATAGTCTGGCAGATGTTTTTGATGTTTGATAGTTAAGACCTAAAATTATTCAGTATAACAAGAGAAATCAGTGCAATGACAAACAGTAGTGATGATAGTGAATTTCCTGAAATAATTGTCTCCTAATTTTAACTTCTCCCAGTCTATCACTATTGACCATCAACTGGTTTTCCATTGTGCCATTGATCTTTGCATAACATTTCTTATGTTTCTACTGTCTCCTGTTATTTCTAGGCATTTGATTTCCAGTGCTTCCTTGATCTTCCTAATTTGTATGTAGTATTTCTTGATTGGGTATTTTGTGGTCTTCTTGTTCTTAGCTTCTTTTCTTTCATCTGTTCTAGCTTATTTGCATCTAATCTCAGCTTACTGATTCTATTTTCAGCCTGATATTCCATTTTAGTAATACTCTGTTTGACTTTTGTTCAGCTTTGTTGATTTTGCATCTTACGTATTCAGTTATAACTGCAGCTGTACTGGACATTAGTTGGTTTGCGTCTTGCAATGAACTGGTGCTTGTATTTGATATTACAGCGTTGGCATCCTTTAATGTTTGTGCTAGCTGTTCTAGATACTGAATTATTCTTCATTTCAATTCTTATATTTCTTTAGTTAGAGCAGTGGTTCTCAACCTGTGGGTCGGGACCCCATTTGGGGTCGAACAACCATTTCATGGGGGTCACCAAACAATGCAGTCCGCCATTTTTTCCCCTTTTCCTTAGCTGTGCTACTCCCTTTTATTCTATTGGCTTTTGAAAGCCAATAGAATAGACTCTCTTGAATAGAGTCTAATTCTATTGGCTTTCAAAAGCCAATAGGAATTGTCCAGGCTGTCTCTGCCCTGCTGAGCCCGCCAAAAGTCCCATTCGGCAAACGGTGCTGCAAGTTGTCTGCAGCGAAGGCGAGCTGTCTGGAAGTTTCCACCCCTCCCTGCTGAGCAACTACTAAAAATGTAAGTAAAAGAGGGCCAGGGGTGGGAGGTGGGAGGCCGGCAGGCGCAGGGAGGGTTGTTGGCAGCATGGGGTCCGGCAGATGCTTTACCTCCCTTGGGCTGGGCCAGCTGGTGGCCCAGCCAGTGGTCTGCCACTTGCCAGCTACTCCTCGGCCGGCGCAGAGGCTGGCACCACGCATGCGCGGCCCTCCTGGGCAGGGAAAGTCCTCGACTTACGATCGGTTGGATAGTCCTCGACTTACGACCAGTTGGGGTTGTGGCATTAAAAAGGTTGAGAACCACTGAGTTAGAGGATTTCTTCTGCTTTTGTTTTTCCTGAGGCAGATGAAAGGGTTCCTGGTTTCCAAAGAAAACAATTCAGTAGCTGTTTTGGTTTACTCTACAGCCTTATTTATTCAACAAAAAGCAAATCAGCTATAAACATCTCAAGATGCTGCCATTGCAGCTTTTTAATGTGCTACAGGGCATTATTTTTGACTTTGCACTAGGCTGCTGCAGTTTGATATTTTCATTCTCTAAAAATGTTTTGGTATCTTGTAAAAACAAAGCAAAAACAACAAAAAGGGAGAGCTGGTATGGGAGAAGGCAGCTATACATCTAAATTCTGGGTGTATTGCTTTATAGTATATGAAGAAGATAGCTACAAAGAAAGGTGGGACAGAATTTACCAATTAAGAAGAGAATGTCATTCAGAGACATTGGTATGCATATAGATATTTATATAGGGAACTATAATCTAGAGGGGTGTTCATTACCCACTCTTGGACTAGTGTTTCGTCCTGGCTGGAAAACTTGCACACTGATTCCTTGTTAGGAAGGCCTCTTTAGAAGTCAACTGTGAATCTTATTCAGACCTTACCCTGCAAGATGTAGCTTTTTTGTGTCTTCTGCATTTCGATTTCTTTTGATATTTGGCTTATGTAGGGTTGACATGTGCAATGTTGTCTTTTAACAACTACACATAAAGCAGAAATATTGGGGAATTATTTTTATTTTTCTGGCTGCATGAAAATTGGGACAGTTTTGTCAATTGAATTATTCCTGATAGGAAGCTGTTAAAGACTTCAAATTGACTGAATTTGTGTCATTAATATTCCACTTTTCCTCATATTTTGATCCTCTTGAGTCATTGTTTGTTAAAATGTGCTCTTAGGACCCTGGGGATTCATGAAGACCTTCTAATTATTTGACAGCCTACACTGAATAATACCATATTAAAACCCCATCAATCACTTGTGAGAAGTAATAGTGGCAACAAATGTGTCAATTTTAATTTTTAATATGGTAAATATTAGTAAACATAAACCATACAAACAAAAGTTGTTTTGGGATCCTCCCTAATTTTTAAAAATAGGAATGGGTCCTGAGAGAAAAAAGTTTAAGAAACATTGCTTTAGCCACTGTTTCTCAGCCTCAACAAATTTATGATATCTGGACTTCAACTCCCAGAATTCTTCTGCCTGTCCAAACATCTTAAGGTTTCTGAGGATGAGAACACTTCTCTAATTCTTGGGACTTTCCTGGTAATCAATTCTTTCAAAATGCCAGTAGATTTCTGAGCATCAACAGCATATTTCAAAAGTACAAAAATTTGGTTTCCCTCCTTTACAAAAGTGAGGATTAATTCAGTAAAAAGGCTCCTCACCCTTAGTGGTAAAAAAATTATACAGTTTCCAAACATTTGCCATTTATGAAAGAAAGCAGTACCATGTTAAACATAAATAATTTGAACTAAATGCAAATAGAGGGCCACTAAATTTATTATTATACTCACATTGATTTGAACTGCCAACATTTGGGACAATAGAATCTGGAGTAAACACAATGATGGGATTCAGTCAGTTCGCACTACTTCAGCAGAACCAGTAGCTAGTTTTTTATTGCCCAGACCCAGAATGGACTTCCGGAAGCGGCATCCACATAGAGAACTGGTTGTTCACATATTTGAATCCCACCACTGAGTAAATACTATAATCAACATAGCTGTTGGGTTTTATTTAGACATCTATTATTTCTTTTAGGCTTCTGTGAAGATTCTACAAATGTAATCCTGCTCAGAAGTTAAAATTTATTTCAGTAATTGTGATTTATTTTAACAAGCTCCATTCTTTCTACTGTCTATACCGAAGTTTAAAAAAATAATATTTACCTCCTTGCTCAGATGAAGCCTCATCAAAAATAACATATATTTAAAATGGCATTTTTGGCGCAAAAGAATAGTCAAAGTTCCATAGAAAAGTTTATCTAGCCTCTAATATTTATTTATTTATTTTCTAAAGGTGAGTTTTTATAAAGATTGTATTACAGAATACATGTTTTCTAAATGAAAGGAGGAATATCTCCCAACAAAAAGCAATTATAAAATTAATATATTTAAGATGTTAAGCTTGAAAATATATTTTTGTAAAAGAATTTTAAAAACACCATAAACTACAACAATAAAATCTCAATGCTTTTATAAGTGCAAGGGCCATAAAAACTTTTCCAAATCATTTTGGAAATTGGTGCTTAGATTAATCCACGATCAAGTAAATGAAAATATTTCTCTCCCCATTACAGCAGTATACAAACAACACAATTGTAATGGATTGGAGAGTGACATGGGGAAATTCTGATAGCACTACATGTTTCAAGATAATTCAGTTCCATTCTTGTATGTTATGAATGTCATATTAAATACTTATTAACATTATAAATACTCATTAAGACATTGCCAGCAAACAATCTACAACAGCAAATTGTTAGCTTTTTCCTGATACATGACTGGTTTCATCGCATCATCTCTACAACCCCCTTAAAAGTTTTCCTTCTATCCTGGTTGGGAGGCTGGTCCAATTTATTGCTCACTCCTGTCTTTCCCTTAAAAAAGTAATTTCACAATGCCTACATCTAGGTCAAGGTTTATGAGACTTGAGATTTCCACCTGTTGAGATCCCTGGTAGAAATGTTGTAAGAAAGAATTTTAAATGAGGAGTAGTTATTGTATCCCCAACTCTATGTGAAAAGGACTTGAATTAAGAGAGAAGCCTGATAAAAATGTGTTGGTCCTTTTAGGTTGCCCAGATCAGAAAACAAACTCCACAAGAAGACTAGAATTACATTTAAATAAGACAAACTATATTAAGAAGCAAAGCTGAGTGTGTTTTTTCTTATATTCCAATGAATAAGGGAGGAGTCTGGCTGAGTCTCTTTCAAATTCTTTCTCGTATTCCAGGGCTTAAGGCATGCTTTTATTTTTTTGGAACTGCTTCTGAATATTTTCTCCAAGGAGGTTAAGGGACAGAGAAATTGGTCAGCAGATAATTTCCATAAGGCTCAGACTTTAGAAAATCAGTGATTGGGAATAAGGAAAGTGATTCATATTCTAATGTTTCAAAATAAGGCTTCCTCTATTTAGCTTGGTTAGTCATTGTTGCACCAAAAGAACTAGGCATTACCTAGACACAGAAACAAGGTAAGGAGCAGAATGATGTCGAGGATTTAACTTATTAACTATAGATATACTTTGGAAAAATAGGCATTTATTTATTTTCTATTTTGTCTTTCCTCTAAGCTCAAGCCATGATCCATAGCCATTTGTTCAATGTAATACAGTCCTTTGGACTCAAAGACAAAAAGAGGATTTGGCACAACAATGGGTCCTTTCTTCCAAATCTAACACCTAATCAGTCTTTCCCCAGGACTGCACTGTCCCTGTGAAGGAAAGACCCTAAGATGCAGCAGCTTTAAAGAGCTGCAGGCAAGTGCACCTGCAAATTCTCTGTTTTTTAAAAATTTATCTTCAGACCAGTGGTGGGATTCAGATATGTGGATGCCGCTTCCGGAAGTCAATTCTGGGCCCGGGCAACAAAAAAATTAGCTACCGGTTCTGCTGAAGTGGTGTGAACTGGCTGAATCCCACCACTGCTTCAGACCCAAATACTGCACCGCCATAATATAAGTTCATTGTTTGATATGATTCCCACAATTTGGTGAGCTGGTTAGGCTAAGTGTCGATGATTGATTCAAGTCACCCACTAAGTTTCAGAACAGCTTACTGATATCTTTATATATTATATAATACACAATATCTTTAATTTTTATTCCAAGCATTCACAGCAAATTTAGGAGAGATATAGTAAGTGTGCATTCTAAATATTTGCATCTTTTAGCCCAATTATATGATTGTGTTTCAGTTGGAATGCCGGAACAGACTCCTAACCCTACTGAAGATATTTTCGTAATATAACTAGTTCTTATAAAATGAGGAATATTTTTGTGAGTTGCTGAAATCCTTTTCAATATTTATTGAAAGTTTGATAAGAGATGAATATTGATGAGTGAAATACAATGTATCTTGGGATGACAAAGATTTATGTTACAGCTGCAATACATGATGAACAAAGTCTATGTAGTGTACAGCAAACAAATACATTCTTTGCTTTCATTATTAGTAATCATGTTAGAAATAGATGGCAAAACTTACAAAGGTGAGAGAAGATAAGTTTTCTTATCAAAAGAGAATAGGAAATTATACTGTATATATATTTTTAAACAGGAATGGAAGACTGCTGTGTTAATCAGCAGTAAAAATAAATAATAAAGTCTGCCATTTTTTATGGGCAAGTCAAAACAAAATATCTATGGTTTCAGAATCTCTTGGGAATTTTCTCCATAATAATCTCCAGAAATCAGAAAATTTCCTTTGGGAGTTAAAAAAAAGAAAAGAAAAGAAGAGAAATAAAGAGAGAAAGAATGAAAGAAAGAAAGAAAGAAGAAAGAAAGAAAAAAGAAAAAAGAAGAAAAAAGTAGCCTGGTTATAATAGTAATTGAGCAGGAGTCCCATTGTGTGATAGAAGGTAGAAAGGAAACACCCATCCATTAAAAATACTTTTGCAGAGGAAAAGTTATTTGAAAAAGGAAAATAAGAGATTTTTTCAATATAGCCAAGCAAATCTTATACCAACCATCTTTCAAGCCTTTGAATAATCATCACTCTCTAGCTAGAACATTAATTCTGAATTAACATGTGTTTTTCATGGGAGAACTAGAGAAATACCTAATGTAATAATAGTAAAAAGATCTCTGTCTTTCTTATTCTACCTCTGGCATATAAAGTACAAAGCAGTTTAATTCTGCAAAGGTGCTGGCTCAGAAAGCAGGAAACTGCGAATTTCAGGCCTGCTTTAGGCATGAAAACTAGTGGGTGAGTTTGTGCCCATCATTCTTTCTACCCAACCTATTTCACAGGGTAATTGTTGTGAGGAACATAGGAGGCAGATGTTGTAGGTACATTTACTGCCTTGAGGTGTTGTACTAAAAAGGCAGGATAAAATCTAATAATAATAATAATAATAATCAGTCACTTTTTCCTCAGCTAACTTACAGGTAGTCCTCATCTTACAACAATTCGTTTAATGGCAATTCAAAGATATGATGGGACTGAAAAAAAGTGATTTAAAAGCCAAGTCATAAAAGCTATGGTATCAATCTAAAGAATAAATGAATGAAATCTTGTTATCTTCACAACTTCCTGTTCCCTGTCTTGGATAAAAAGTAATCATAGAGGGGAAACGTCTGTGATTACTTTTTGTGCAAGACAGGGAAAAGGAAGTTGTGAAGATAACAAGACAGAATTTTTCCTATAGGTTGTTTGAGTAAAGCCTAATACCTAATTAAAATATTAGGTTACTGTCTGTCTCTGCCTGTCTGTCTGCATGGATGCATGTCTATCTATCTATCTATCTATCTATCTATCTATCTATCTATCTATCTATCTATCTATCCATCCATCCATCCATCTATCCATCTATATCATCATATCATCATCATATCATCATCACCATCATCATCATCATCATTCTCCCTCTCTCTCTCTCTCTCTCTCTCTCTCTCTCTCTCTCTCCCCCTCCCTCCCTCCCTCTCTCTTTGTAGAGATATAAACCCACTGTTTAGTCTAATTGTTTGGTTTAAAGGGATAGAGGAAGATCAAGTGAAAACATATCTCATAGCTACTTCTTCTTCTTTATAGTCAGTATACCAGGAAAGATACATCATAATGCTGTGTTGTCAGCTCATTATTATTCTCTCTCTCTCTCTCTCTCTCTCTCTCTCTCTCTCTCTCTCTCTCTCTCTCTCTCTCTCTCTCCCTCCCTCCCTCCCTCCCTCCTCCCCACCCTCCTCCTCCTTTGTTCATATATCTGTTAACCCTAAGTGAGGTGAACTATTTACCATTTACCATTACACTTTCCTATTTTGTAAGGATCTGGTCCCATAGCTCTTCTACAAAGAGAAATTACGAAGCTCAGAGAAGGCTTTCACAATTTCACCAGGAGGGATGGATCTATGGGAATAGATTGGATACCCTGCTATGCAATAAGTTCCACATCAGAGACAATAGCAGTCTGGCGGATGAATGCAAGCCATGATGTACTGAGTGAAACACTGCAAACTGCATCAGCTGAGTTCCATTTTTATCTGTAACTGTTTTTCCAAACTAAGAATGCCAACCAGTTCAGCCAACTGGAGAATGACTCTTGAGTTGGACATGGTGATGAATCTCAACCCAATATCTGATTGCTTTGGCACCCCCCACTTAGCATCTGGAAAAGTTTCAAATGAAACTTCTGGTCAGTTGGTCTCCGACTGGCTTCCAGAGTAGCAGTTTGCTTCCTAGCATGCCCAGGTTGCTGTGCTTAGTTGCAGCTGAAGAACAACTATACAAAAACCTAACTCTCTTTCTCTCAGTTTTAATCTTCCAGGAAGCCCAACACAATTCCAGAAGAAGCTTGGTTTTGAAGAGATGGAGGAACGTTCATTTTGTCTACTCTACTGTTAAATATAAGGAAGGTAGAAGTACAAGGGAAGAAAAATAGGACAATGTCTGTGTCAAGATGGGGAACTATTAAATGATATTTTTCATGACTCTCCCCAATCTGGCAATACTCCTTTACAATCTATTATCAAAGAACATAATTGCCTCTATAGTTTCCTTGATAGAGGTCTGTAATATTGGATAACTTCAAATGCATCATTTAATCAATTTCAATAGAAATTATAGCTCAGATTGCAGACTGCAAGCTATTATAATATCTCTTTAATTTTTCTAACCTATATGATTTTATTGAATTGGTAAAGATGCTTTAAACAAATGAAATTTCAATGAATTCAATATTTCTCTAGTGAAGATAATCCATATTTGTTCTTGACTCTGTACTGTTATAACCAATCTATATTGCAGAACTAGTTTTTCAATATCTTCCCTTGATTTCATTGAAATCAATAGATTGCTTTGAGAAACTGGTATATTTCAATTTAGACATATAGAATTAATTAATGTATTTATATTTCTTTTCTCATTGTATAAACCCACTGAACCTGAAGTAGATGTTAAATGAAATCAAGTCCATTTTCATACTTTCCAGTGAAAGATGGCTTAAGTCACAGAATATATTTTATACTTCAAGAAATCGGGCTGCAAAATGCAATAATTTGCTGCATGAAACATGTTGTACACATTATAGATAATATGGTTCTTATGGATTTTTACAAGAAAGGCAGTTGGTGGCCTTCATTTTTAGCACTTTCAAAAGATATGATCACTTTTATAAGCAATCATATTTTGAAAGCTCTAGGATAAATCCTTCAGTTTGTCTATTTCCATGCTTTTGACTACACTAACAAAAAGTATGATTTACAGCAGCAGCTTTGCCAAAAACAAACAAAAATATTTTCATGAAAAATCCTAAAAGATTTAGTAAGGACTTATCTACCATAATTTATATTGAGCACATATTCTCTCCAACATGTTTGTATCATTGCAAATCAGGAATGATTATTGGGTTAATTTTAACCTATTAATAGATATTCATCTGTTGAATTGGTCTCTTGAATAAGTAATGACATCTCATATAGTGAAGAAGTTATTTTGAAGTAATTCAGCTGTGCAGTATATCCACTCAAGTTGTCTTGAGTGGCAGACCTTTTTCAGTGACTTAGCAGATGCTTCATTTAGTCTTCCAGATCTGGACTACAAAAATCCAGATGATTGCTAGATGGCAGCAACAAGATATTCTATACTTTCCTGCCACTTAAGTGTTGTCAGATTGGCAGTCTGCATCAGGTAGTCCTTTTCAATAGCCTAGATCTTTAAATGAAAAGGCCAATTATAGCCTTAAGAAACCTTATAAGCAAGTTTTCTCTGTTCCCTGGATGCTGATGTATGATTCTCACCAGTCTGAAATAATTCCTATTTCATCCTATATATGATGAAAATGTAAACATTGTAGAGCACTGCAATCTCTGGGGCCTGAAGCTAACCTTCACATCTCCATATGGTGAAATTATAAGACTAAAATTACATATAGTTCAAATCTTCAATCTGTAATCAAACTCACTGGTTTGGTCATTATTTCACAATTCAACATACTTTACAGCAGTGGTTCTCAACCTTTTTAATGCCGCAACCCCCAAGCGGTCGTAAGTCGAGGACTACTCAACCGGTTGTAAGTCGAGGACTACACAACTGGTGCACCACCGTTTGCAGAATGGGACTTTTGGTGGGCTCAGCAGGGCAGAGACAGCCTGGACAATTCCTATTCAAGAGAGTCTATTCTATTGGCTTTCAAAAGCCAATAGAATAAAAGGTAGTAGCACAGCTAAGGAAAAGGGGAAAAAAATGGTGGACTGCATTGTAGGAACACCCGTGAAATGGTCGTTCGACCCCAAATGGGGTCCCAACCCACAGGTTGAGAACCACTGCTTTACAGGAATGTTGTAAGGTATGTTGTAAAGATCAATATGGAGAGAGAGGGGGGGGGCGGAGAGAGAGAGACAGACAGAGACAGAGAGACAGAGACAGAGAGAGATCATGAAGAGCTTATATAAATTTATCAATTTAGCCAATACTTCAGGAGAGCTTAAATGTAGAGATCATATATACAAAGTAAGGGGATTTGCTTGGTATGATACACAACATAATATGGTTAGCTTGGTTTGGACAAATTCCAATCATTATAGTTTGTAACTTACACCTAGGGTTAAGCAGTCAAAGCTTAAATCAGGGAGCATATATACCGTATTTTCCGGCATATAAGGCGACCCAGCGTATAAGATGACCCCTGACTTCGGAGCCAATTTCCATGCCTAAAAAGTCATCTTATACGCCAGAAACTATCGTAATTTCCAGTGTATAAGACGACTCGGCGTATAAGACGACCCCGCCTTCGGCGCCGATTTCCACTGGAAAATATGGTACTATGTCCAGAGTAGCCGTAGCAGCCTTATATGTTCCATATAGTGATTGTTGCAGCTAGAATTTAATTTAAAAACATATGTTCTTCCTTAAGAATTACCTAGTTTTTGTAAATTTTGAAAGAGAATGCCAAAATTCTAGAAAATGCTGAGAGCAAATGCCAAACATATATGCTATTTGGTGGTCTTGCCATATCTTATCTATTATAAAAAAATAGTGTCTACACTATGATAGTAAAGGAAATCTGAAAAAAGAATTGAAAGCCTCTAGTTTCTGCATTGTGAACATACTCAAGATCTTAAGAATCAGCTGAAACTATCATGGCTCTAACCCCAATGGTATGGAAGTAATTGAATTATGGGGCTTATGCTTAGTCTAATGAAAACTTGAAGCTTTTCAATTCAGTATGTGAAACAACAAAATAAATGAAGATGTATAAACAGCAGGAAAGCATTGTTAAATTTGTGATTCTTTTCAAATAGCAAGTTCTTTAAATCTTTTAAGACTGATTCTCTAAGAAAGCAATAATCTTTGACATTTTGTTTTGCAAGGAATAAGTGGCAGCTTATTCTCAAACTGGGTGATACTGGGTAATATGCCATGTATATCAGAACACATAATCACACAAATACAAGATCAGATTAATGTTAGATTCCTTTTATTATGCTGAACCAAAGTCAGGGTAGGTATTTATATATAATTGCACTGGGAAATTCATGACCCTTTCAGAAATGACATGCATGTCGGAAGTTTAAAGAGAACCACTTCCAGTGAGGACATGGTGAGCTGAACCCTCTTGAAGAAGTGGGTATCATATTGCAGCAAAAATCAGGGATTAGAAGGCAAATACCAGACATCATGTCTCTGGAAAAAGGAGAGATTGTAAGATTGCCCACATGCACTCTGAACAGCTCTCCTCATGAGGAAACTGCAGGATTCAAGGTTTTTGCAGTCAGTTTGTGAGTGCAGTGGCTGGAAGCTGTAGGAGTTCCATCAAGTTTACAGCCATTTTATGTAGACTATATGGTCAAAAAGGTTAGCTGAGCCTCATTTTGTAATCACTTTGAAAGCTTTTTTAAATTGTTTTTGTAATTATCGAGAACCTTTGGATCATCAGGTTTTACTGCAATTTCCCAAGTGAATCTTCCTCAAACCTGGAAGAAAGAAGTTTTAATTGCAAGATTAAGGACTTTTTAAAAAGTGTGTGTTTGGGTGGTGGGGATAGTGGTATAAACTGCTAAAGGGTGATTACATTGATTTCAGAAATTTATAAACAGATTAGGGGTCTATATTGAATTGAAATTATTTGTGAAACTAAGTACAAGAAACCTTCCTTTAGGAAAATACTGTTGTTTAACCAAATCAAAGCAAGCTCTGGGACATTATTTAAAGGTATTAAAGATAGAGGCTATTAAAATCAAAGGGAAATAATTTAAAGTTGATTTATCTGATCAAGAATAAAATATAAATGAGTAGGACTGAATTGTCTTTAAGAATATTTTCATAGAAAAGGGATATAATATGGAAAAAGAAGATATGATGAAGAGGGAAATAATTTCTTATATATTAATTTTCTTTATAGATTCTTTACATTTTCTTTTCTGCACTTTCTTTCCCTCTATTCTCCAGTTATTTTTACTCCTTTACTTTGTATTTCTCCTCTATCTTTGTAACTGCAAACTTTAATAAAATTATTACATTAAAAAAGAAGTTTGAACATAATCATGGTGACTGAAGGAAATATTGTTTTTTTAATGTCATATGCATATACCAGAATAAACAAAATAATAAAATAAAATGCTCATTTCAGTGAATGTACTGGTTATTGTTGTCTTGAAAATGCTGAATTTTCCAGCATTAACAATGCTGGGATTCTTTTTTGTATTTTTTTTTAAAATAAAATTAATAAAATTGATAGATGGGTAAATAAATGTTGCAGTCTGTTAAGGTTACCCTCTTCCCTCCCATAAGTGACAAACTTTTCATCATTTGACATTGCTACCCGATATAGTATGGGATTATAACTGCCTTTCACCAAAGTTTTCTGCTATTGGAATCAGTCAGTCAATCATTTTGGATTTGTTGTTGTTGTTTTCCCACCAAAGCCCCCCAAACTTCAAGAAACTGACAGCATATCTTCAAATAGGCTGAAGGTTACAAAAACTGAAGTCTCTGAGTGTGCAGGTGTAATGTGCTTTTTTACAATATTTATTGCAGGCAATGAAGAAGGAGTCAGAAGAACAAGAGAAAAAACTGTGTTCTATAGAAGTCTATCCAGTAAATAACATATTCCACATTAGCAGTAGAAATGTTCTCACTTTCTGTTCTGACTTCCTGACACTGTTAATGTATTTATGACCCCTTCAACAGAATGCCTGTATTAGAATTACAATTACTTATCATCTTCTGTCAGGTCATCAGAATGTTTATAAGTTGGAGAAACCAAAATAATTATACTTATGCAACAAAGGAACAGGAAAGGAGGCACAAAGATCGAAGATCTCTAAGATGTGTCATAAAATGTATCCAGTCAGGCTGATAAAAATGTTAGAATTATAATTTCCAAAATTTTCTTTATCAAACAATCATTATGGTTGTTTTCTGTGATGGCTCTAGGATGTAGAAGTTGCATAATGTAGAAATTATGAGAAAGAGTCAACTTAGTCCAACATTTGATAAATGAATCTAACTTCAGTGAGAAAAACATTTCAGTATAGACCCCACGAGTTTCCATGTCCTATCTATTAACTTTTTTAGATATTCTTTTTTTAATTGAAAAAACATACATTAAAGTAAAGCACCAGCCTTAAATAAAATGTTTATTCACCAAAATGGTTCTGTATGCTGCCTAAACCCAGAAAATAAATACGCTAAAGGATTCAGCCTCATGCCTTGTTTACACATGTGTTCATATAACAAAAAGTAAGTTGAGGTATCTTGGGAAGCTCAAGTGAGGCAATTGGACCCATTGTATTCAGGTTAATCTTAAAACCATCCTAGCCATCCAAATTGAAAACTACATCTCTCTCTCTGTCTCTCTGTCTCTCTGTCTGTCTGTCTGTCTCTCTCTCTCTCTCTAAAATATATAAAATGTCTGGCCTGTGACTCAGAGAATTTGCTTTGCTTTGTGACCTTTTCTAAGAACATTTCAGAATTGAAGGGGTGGATTAACATGTATAAAATTAATTCATTAGTCATGTGTGCCAAGCATCTGGACTTTCATTTCACTTTGTTTTGTTTGGCAAGAGGATCAAACAACTTTTTTTGCCATGAATTTGAAAGATTTCTTGCTTTAGCTGAATACCTATGGATATGGGGTCATACCTAGAAGCAGCATGATTAATAGACTTGGAAATGCATAAAAGTGAAAACAGATTTTTTTTCTTATTCTGTTTCTACTGCCAGTGAGTTATTATTGACATATTATTTGCTCCAGATTTTCTATTACATGTTATTCAAATAAGATTCTTATGATTCCAAAGACTCTGAAATGTCTGAAATGGTATAGGGTTTCCTGTCTGAGCAGAGGGTTGGACTAAATGACCTCCAATGTCCCTTTCAGCATTCTTCTTCTTCTTCTTCTTCTTCTTCTTCTTCTTCTTCTTCTTCTTCTTCTTCTTCTTCTTCTTCTTCTTCTTCTTCTTCTTCTTCTTCTTCTTCTTCTTCTTCCTCCTCTTCTTCTTCTTCCTCTTCCTCTTCCTCTTCTTCCTCTTCCTCTTCCTCTTCCTCTTCCTCCTCCTCTTCTTCTTCTTCTTCTTCTTGTTACTGTTATTACTGTTATTACTGTTATTATTGTTATTCATAAGATGTTATCCTGCAAAGTATCCACTGGAAAAATGGAAGAGCTTCTCACTCCTATATATATTTTGAGAACTGGAGATAGCTTTTGAAGCATGGTAGAGAAAAGAAGTGTAACATTACTTGTAGTTCCTTTGGTTGAGCAATGAAGATGACGTACAAGAGATTATTCCAGTTCACAAAATAGAGTTTGCTATATGAGAAATGATCAATGACAAATATGGTTATGTCATAATCCACTTGGAGATGGTCTGCTTTATCTATTTTCCACACAGTAAAAATTAAAAGAAGCACACTTTGATCTATGTGTATATAGTAACTCTTGAGGTCCTTGGTTTCCAAGATTCATATGCTTTTGCTTGGTGATGGTTTTATTTGGTGATACAGTATATACTTTCAGTATCTCCAGTCTTGATATCCTGAGTACAACAAAAGTGATTTGAAAGCAGGTATAAGCATTTGTGTTACATTCAAAGACATGTATTTTATTTGACAATAATTGGACATTACAGAGCATTAGCAACCACACCTTCTCACTTTCTAAGCAGACAAGAAGGTTATGAACCATGTCAATTACCATAGCTGTCTTGAGTCACATCAGGTTTTAGCATAATTCAAAAGTTAAATTTGGATTGAAGATAAGAACAAATATGAACATTTGTTCTCTTTTAATTATATGACATTCTCTATCCACAAAGACTATCACTGTGATATGGAACTTCTATAATTGCATTGATCAACACTTCCATTCTCACCCAAACCATTTTAGAGGTCTTTTTATTTGCATCCTTGCAACTTCATATATTCTTTTTTTAATCTGAACTAATTCTTTTGTCTTTATGTTCTTCTCAATGATTTTCCCTTAGAAATTGTACAGTTTCTCTGAGACCCATAGATATGATATCAAAAACTGGTCTCCTATATTTCAGTCTGATATGTCCTGTGTTATAGTAACATATTTCTCTTACCTAACTTTCTAAAGTCACTACATCACATGCCATTAAGATGCCATTTTCTGTTCAATGATATATCATAACATTAAGAAATAACTTGTTAGTCAAAAAAGTTTTAATGCTCTCTCCCTTTCTTTTTAAAATATTTTGGTTACTTTTTTCTTTTCTGTAAAGTTTTTTTCTTGCTATCAGTTTTAAGTAGTCCAGTACAATGTTTCCTCTATTTTTTAAGACCATGCAACACAAAACTTTTTTTAGTTTTATATGTATATGAAATAATGTTTTAATAGTATTTTTATTTTGCCTAATATTTAATATATTGATTATAAATATTAATAAGATGTATGCATTTGCATATGTTGAAAAAGTTCAATATCTGGAGTGAAATCTATAAAGTCAGTGTAACATTCAGAACTTTAAAAATTTGGATTAAGTTATACAGATCTTGTAAATCCATTTTCACAAGGTTACCCTGAAAGAAAAGATAGTAGAAATCTCAGTCCCTTTTATTTAACAAATTTATTATCTATAAACCTTCATCCTAATATTTATTCATATTAATTCCTCTATTTGTTTCAATTTGAAGACTGAGATCCTTGTTTTGTTAATTGTTGAAAAACTCTAGTAAGATTTGTAAAGGAATGTATTTGGTTGACAGATGCACTGCATTCATCAACTACAGACTAATTTAACATTTGAAAAGAAAGCATATTATATATTAAAAATATAGGCATAAGAAATGGTCTTCTTCATGAAACACCAATGGGACTGAGATTTTAAAAATCTAATGTGAAAAAATACTTTCAGCATTCAAAAATTTGGTTGCACAGTTATTGTTTTGACCTTTGCGCTCAACTTCATCCCAAGTGATTATTCTAATGGACTAAGTTAATTATTCACATGCTTTAATAGTTCCCTTCAGTGATGGGTGAGGGGACTCAGTGGAAAAATTTTGGTATTAAATGTACTCTCAAGACACAGTAGAATTAAAGTACAGTACACTTGTTTCTGCTTACCAAAAGAAATAATATTGATTTTTACTTTTTTAAAAAGAAAACTTCTAATGTCTAACTTTTTAATTTTTACCACAACACCAGCTGGCTTATAATTAACTACTTGGCATCATCAATATCTCGTCAAAGTTAATGAGTTTTTTTTACATAATTTTAACTGCTCTGAAGAGGTTATGGAATTAAAAAGAGAAAAAATTATGTATTCACAACACCCCCCCCCAGAAATACTAGATATTTGAATAGAAGTGATTTTTAAAAACCCAAAAACTTTAGCATAGAAAACAAAATTTTAATTTTTGCATATTGCTTTGCAACTAAGTTATCTAATATATCAAATAGGTAATATGCTTAGCTCACTTGCTAGTGAGCCTAGAGCATTTAACTCTAATATTTTGTAAGTAATTATTTAATAACAGTATGGTAATGGAAACTACTAGCAGTTTATAACCTTGATGAACATCTCAGAAACCTTGTGGATAATAAAGCACAAGGAAATACATATCAAAGTTATTTAGAAAAGTGGCACAGTAAACTTAGTTAAAGTTCTAAGCAGCAACAGCATGCACCCCTCTTATGTTAAATGATCTGTTGGGTTTTCATATGAAATGTTAGTTCCATCAGCAAATTGTATTTAGACTATCTTAGGCATTTAAGTCAGTTGAAAATGGTAGCACTCTTGGTGGCTTTAAAGTATTCATCCATAGTAAGTTTTAAGCTGTTACATGAAGTTAATATAGCTATATTCATCTTTCTCCTAATACAGCACTTATTTCATAAACCTGGGAATTTGGGGAATTTTAGTTTAACCCATATAGCGGTCCAGATGAAGTAGACTTGTATATATAATATTGGAGTCCCTAACATGCACTCTGAATGGCAATTATGTCCTTTAGCACCCACAGATTTAATAACTCTTTAACATTGTTAAAGGACTTGCAATGCTGAAAAGAGAAGTTGCCATTTGTAGAATAAAACATTAACTTATTTTTATTTCCAAGGATACCTCTGACTTTCAGATGGCCATAAGTTTTCTTACAAAAACAAAATAATTGATGGTGGCAAGCCACTGTTATTCAGTATTAAATGAAGTAAAACATGGCTGTTCACCAAAACAGCAATAATGAAACTAATACCTAAATATTTTGGACACATAATGCAAAGGCAAGAGTCCTAGGAGAAGAAACTTGAAAATGAAAGCAAATTATATTAAAAAAAAAGTCTGACAGAAGACAAGATTCTACTACGAATGATGAACATATGATTTGAAAAGGACTGAAAGAAGTGCTTACTGGTGCAGTCTTCGTGAAATGATGTTTATTGGGTCATGAAGAGTCAGAAATGACTGAGCAACTGAACAGCAATAAGCTATCGTACTGCCTGAGAGTGCAAGACCATGAAGAAAAGACCAAACATTCCTGGTTCTCATCTGTAAAAGAAAAGGGATATTCTTAACTGGTTTGTTGCATCTGGGGCTTTGAACTGTTGGTGGGGCAAGTATAAAATTGATAACTACATTTGTAGATTAGATTCACCTTTTTACTCAGCTCTAACTTTCCAATGGCTTCAGGGTAAGTTCAGAATGTGTTATTTGTTCCTAATACCAGAAGCTCAATTCCTTTCAGCATCGATATGATAGAACAGAATTTGGTGCACTTCAAGTCAAGGGCTGCACGCAACCCCCACTTCATCATTTTTATATTTCTTGAAAGACTTAATCTTCAAACTGAGTGACAAAACATTACTAAAAACATTATTTTTAGGAAAATAAAAATATGTATACTAGGCTTTTAAAAGCCTTCATACCACCTTCCCATCTATGCCCAGATGATGTTACCATGTCATCACCAGAACCAGAACCAAACAAGCAAATACCGTATATGCCGGCGTATTAGGTGACCCGGCGTATAAGACGACCCCCGTCTTTATAGCCGGGCCACATTCCTAGAACGTCGTCTTATACGCTGGAAACTACCAGTATTTCCGGCATATAAGACGACTCGGCGTATAAGATGACCCCCGTCTTTGGCGCCGATTTCAGCGCTCACGGAAGTCGTCTTATATGCCGGCATTTACGGTAATCAAATACCCCTGTGGAAAATGGTGGGAGCTAACCAAAGGTATTGATCATTTTCTGAAACTTTCATGTGAAAATCAAGCAAAAAGATTCTACCTTGGGTCCAAGACAGAACCAAACCAAACCAAAACATTTTGTTGCCTTGTGGATTCAAGTAAAGATCAAATGTGCCTTTATTTGGCATTATTCCATATATAGAACTCAGCTAGACTGTGCAGTTTAAATCTTTCTTGAATATAGTGAATGGATGGTGTCTTCAATAAATAGATGGTATCTTAGAGATATGAATCACTTTGTGAGCACAGGTATATCATTCAATAAAAAAAGTCAGAGGCTATCCTATGAGAATTCAGTATGTCACGAGCAGCATGTATTTCATTTGATAGGGCCAGTCTTGGTATGACAATATCTGGGGCCCATATATTTCCTTTTGTCCTCTTTCTAGCTTCATGGAGAAAAAGAGGCAGACAAAACCAATTCACATAATACTTCTTTACTAGTGAACAGTTATATATTTGTTTTTCTTTTGTGCAGCAGCTGCTTTTACCAAGCTGTTATTACTGCATAGGTTTGGTTCCAATTGATTGTTTTCTACATGCAAACAGTTCATATAAATGTGGCCTCAGAGAAACTACTTTCTTTTCTAATTGGTTGCTCTTGAAAGTAAATGCAAATATGAGCCAACTCAGTATAAACTGAGATCAATAGATGTAGCAACTTGAAGTAATTATTATTGATAATAGATGTCTTCTATTTTGACATGAAAGTCTACTGTTGCCATCACAATATTTAACAAAATCTTGGTAGCGTGCTCTATGAGGTTTCACTGCCAGATTACATCATGATGTTGCATACATTTTTGAAATAATATTTGCTTTGTAATTAGACCACACTGAAAAATATGTGTGATTGACTGTGTCTATCTAATGTATTAATAGTATAACGGATAGGTGCCAATGTACTCTAAAGTATATAGGCTTTTTTCACCCTTGTAGATCAGGTAGTGAAGAATAAAGGAATAATTTATAGAGCAATAAATGCAGATGGCCTAAAATTCAAACAAATAACCAGGTGTGAAGTAGTAATTCTCATTTTTAATTTTCTAAATAAAGTGCATCTTAGTTGTTCTTCAAAGAAAAATGAGATCTGGAAGGAAAAAACTTGTGAAGAGTGGTTGAAGGCACCGAATTGTTTCGTTTGGAGAAGAGAAAATTACATGGGAACACAATAACTGTTTTTAACTTCCTGAAAGGTCATCATGTAGAAGATGGGGCAGAGCTGTTTCAAGAGATAGGAGAAGAAACCATAGTAAGCAGATTTGGTTGGGTATCGGGGAAAACTTCCTAATAGTATGAATAACATAAAATAGCAGCTGAACAACAGCAGCAACAATCATTGCCAATCAATATAGCTAAGATCTAATGGAGTGTGTAGAAATCATCTAGGAAAGATGGTCCCATAAATAGATCAACCCCAAGCCATGAATTGTACTCTGAAACATATTGGTAGCCATGAGTCACATGGGTTGAACAATAGGCACCCATGACTGCTTGCATTGCTGCATTTTGCATCAGCTGAAGGTTCTGGATATTCTTCAAGGACAACCCTATTTAGAGTAAGTTACAGTAATCTAATAAGGAGGTGAGGAAAGCTTGAATGACTGTGAACAGTTTTAGAAGAGGATTCCACAGGCAAGATGATGATGGCGACGATAATAGTAGTAGTAGTAGTAGTAGTAGTAGTAGTAGTAATAATAATAATAATAATATAGTTGAAAGGGACCTTGGAAGTTTTCAAGTCCATCTCCCTACTCAGACAGGAAACCCTGTCAGGAAATTTCTGCTTAGTTCTAGGTTGCTTCTCTCTTTAATTAGTTTCCATCCGTTGCTTCTTGTCCTTTCTTATGTTGGATGATATGAGAAGTTAGTCTACCATCCTTTTGACATAAATTGGTGTTCCCAGATACTATAAGAAATACTAAAACTAAACTTGATGAAATAGGCAGTAATAATAGAACTCTGAAAGTCTGACAGCATTTCTCTTTCCTTTCTTCTTATACCAGACACAGCCAGGGCAATCTTATTTTACTTACTTGCTTATTTAACTTACAATATATGCCACCCATTTTGCCTAGAAATGACTCTAGGCAGCTTACATTAATTAAAAACTGATACAAACATTAAAACATTTTGAGAGAGCTCTGTCAGTGTATTCTGAAACATCTAAATGGATCTTTTGGTCCAAACAGATTGGGAACTGCAAGCCCAGTCATTCCTGTGTTAGAGATCTCTATTTTAGGAAAGATCTTGAGTTCATGAAGTGGATGTTAACACATATTTCTGAATCAGATCATATCCTAATAATTTCCATAAATGTAAAATCAGGTCATCATTGTATCCATCAGTCAATGTGTTGTGGAAACTCAACTATATGGTTTGATCACAGCTCATAAGAGAGATATATACTGTCTGCAGTTAATATATTGTCATGCTTATATTTCTGAAAATAGATTTAAAAAACCTTCCTGAGTATTTGCTTGGACTAACTTTATTACATTTGCATCCTTTATGTTAGAAAAAGCCTGCTGATGTATTGGAAATGTGTAGGATATTTTTAAATGATGCAAATATTAATCAAGGGCAAGCAAATCCATTTGAGAATAATTGATTAACTAGAAATCTTTACAATAATCTTCACTGCCACAATAATAAAGGCAGTATGCAGAAATTATCTGGGAAAAATAATGAATCTCTATTCTTTGATGACTTGTTGTGTACCATTTTTTCCTCTGGATATTAGGATTAGCAGTAATATTGACACCTCTCTTTACCAAAAAAAGAGAGAAAGACATGAAGAAACAAGAAAGGATGCCAACCAGAGCCACTGTATTTCGTTTTCTTTTTAAAATTAGTTTTATTCATTTATGACATAAAATGTGAAAATACAAAAGCAAATAGTAGGGGACAACAGTAGAAAAAGGGAAAACAAAAAGGGTGTGAAGAAAGGGAGGGGAAGAAACAAAAGGCATTGATTTCTGACTCTCTCTGCTGCAGTAAAATCAGACATTAAAATCAATTGTCAACTTTTTACATTTCTATAGTAGTATGCACTAACCATTTCTGTACTGGCAAATCAGTCTAATTGTTAAAACCCAAAATCATAATATCATTTTTTTCTTCTCAAGCACAAAGTCCAGAAGTGGTTTCCAAGTAGAAACAAAAGTACTTGTGCTCTTTTCTTTTATCAGCACAGTCAATCTGGCCATTTCTGCTAATTCCATCAGCTTTGATAACCATTCGTCCATGGTGGGAATTGAGGCATCCTTCCACTTTTTTTTTCTAAAAAGTTTTTTTATTAATAAAACAGTTAAAACAAAAAAAGGACATAATGTGTCGTTCCAGTATATATAATCCTAACAATTAGTTCCTTGCCATACATATAATTCCTAATATCTATATATACAAGTTTTCCAGTCTCAAATTAGTTTCTCTATATAGCATACAGTTTTATATACCACAATCTTAACACTAACTTAAAGTCCAAGCAGTTCTCCTTGACTCATACCAGCAATAAAATTTGTCCCAGATTTCAAAATAGTCCGTTTCTGTCTTGTCCTTTAATTCCATAGTAAGCCTATCCATGTCAGCATACAATAAGATTTTATATAGAATCTCTTCTTCTGTTGGAATTTCTTTATTTCTCCAGTTTTGTGCGTAGGCCAGTCTGGCGGCCGTGAAAATATGTAACATTAAATAAAGTGCCCCTTTATTGTATTTCTGCATGGTAATATCTAGTAAGAGGAGTTCTGGTTTTAGCTCTACCTCTGTCATTAGAATTTCTTCTAGCCATTTTTTAACCTTGTTCCAAAAGTCACGGGCTTTCGGGCACTCCCACCACATATGATAATATGTCCCTCTTGCCAAATTACATTTCCAGCATATAGGGGAAATGTTTGGGTCCATTTTAGCTAGTCTTCCTGGTGGGAGATGCCATCTATAAAACATTTTGTAAAGGTTTTCTTTGTAAAATGTGGCCAAGGTGAGCTTCTTATTTCGTGCCCATAGTTCTTGCCAGATATGCAGATCAAAGTTGAGATCAAAGTCCCTGCTCCACGTTAACATGGTTTATTTTACCTGTTCTTCGTACATTGCCTGATCTAACAAATAATGATATAACTTTTTGCTTAGAGAGGATGAGAATTTGTTAAAACAAGTTAGAGATCAAAGCCGAACCCACATAAAAAGAATTTATGGTGTATTAGTGGAATTGGATTCAGAAACAGAATTAGTTAAAGATTGTATGGTTAAATGGGCTCAAAATTTTGATGAACCGATTTTATTAGATACATGGGAGATTATTTGGGTGAGGAATGTCAAATTTACACAAGCGCAAAACTTACGGGAAAATTTTTATAAAATGTTTTATAGATGGCACCTTGATCCACAAAAAATGTCTCGTATGTATTCAAATTTGCAGCCTAAATGTTGGAGATGTGGTTGCTTGGATGCAACGTATTATCATATCTGGTGGTCATGTAAAAGTATAAAAGCCTTTTGGATTAAGATATGGTGGAATATTCAAAGAATTTTCAAAAGAAGGATAAAATTTACCCCACAACTGTTTTTGTTGGGTATTGTTTCTGATTGTAATGACAAAGAGATTATTTTAATGTTAAATTTAATTACAGCGGCAAGGTTGTTAATAGGGCAATATTGGAAGAAGGAATCTTTGCCTACTTTGCAGGAATGGTTTTTAAGTTTCTTATTTAGCTGAAATGGCAAAAATTTCGGCTTATTTGAAAGATCAATCACAAGAGAAGTATATCTTGGTGTGGAAAAGATGGATACATTTTATACAATATAAGTATGATGTAAGAAAATATTATTTAGCTTTTGAATAATTTATATTTAAAGTTTAAGATATTATTTAGAAGTGTAGAATAGTTTTGTTTTTGTTTTTTTTGTTTTTATTATTATTATTATTTTATTTTATTTTTTCTTCTTCTTTTTCTCTTTCTGTTTTTCTATATATAATGGAGTTAAAGTATTTAATAATTTGTTTACTGAATGTGATTATACTTGCTTGAGGTTTATTTGGGTTTAAAAGTTTTTTCTTATAAGTTATAGTTAACCCTGTATTCAGCTCTGGGAAGAATGGGGGAGGGTTTTGGGGTGGGTTGGGAGGGATTGGGGAAGGGGTTTTTATTGTAAAATTGTAAAAATTTATAATAATAATAATAAAAAATAATGATATAACTTTTAATCATTTTATCCTCAGTACCTAATAGTATTTTATCCAACCCTATCAATTCTATTTTTATACCTAATTCTTTTTTGTCTTTCCAATATCTCGCCTGTAATTGAAGGTGTGCCCACCATTCTAATTCTATCCCTTCGTCTTGAAGAGTTTTCCTGGATTTCAATTCCCCTTTCTCATCTAGTACATTTTTATAAGTTATAATCTTCTTTAATTGAATAAACTTTGGATGTATATATATTTCTATGTATAGTTTGGCATCCTTCCATTTTTGTGCATAGAGCAGAGCCATTGTATTTCAAGTTACTGGAGAGAAGATTCTGACATGCAGAAATTTCCAAACAAAGCAATCTTGAATGAAAAGTATAAATCAATCTGATCATTTCAAATATTGTTCCATACTTTACTTGCCTCTGGCACTCAGTATCATAGAACTGGAAGCAAGTCCCCTTGTATATATATCCCCACAACATTCCTGGCTGGCTTCACCTTGCTCATCTCTGTTCTACCTCTACATTTATGTTCCTGTATTTTATCATTTACACAGTAATTCCCTGAGCCAGTTGATAACAGTCTGTGATGACATCAAAATTACAACCTGTGCATCAAGGCTTCAATGTGAAAAGAATTTAGCTTAATACTTATTATATGACACTGATGCTCATATGTAGTTTGTGCTGTGTGTATGACAGTAAAGATGTCTATTGTCTTCTCATGAGGGCCCCTGCTATGTAGAGGTTAAGATCAGGAGTTAAAGACAATATTAAATGTCCTAAAACAAACAAACATCAGCAATTAAAGATTGTTTTTCTAAAAAGGATATACATTAATTGTACCAATAAGGGCAATTATCTTCTTATTGATGGAATCTATTTTTTTTCCAATTCTTCTACTACTACTCCTTGACAGAATTAAATAAACATTTTCTGTGGCAGAAAACCACAAGCTGCTTAAATAATGCAGCTGAATAGCTCTTTTTTTTCTATGAGAAAATAACAGAATAACAGAATAACATAGTTGGAAAGAGCCTTGGAGATCTTCTAGTCCAGTGATGGTGAACCTTTTAGAGTCCGAGTGCCCAAACTGCAACCCAAAACCCACTTATGCATCGTTTGGTGCTGGGTGGGTGTGGCCCATTGGCTGGGTGTGGCCCATTGGGTGGGTGTGGCTGCGGTGGTAATGGCAGACTGGGTGGGACTAAAAAGTTCAATCATTCAATTCCAACTTTGCAACATCTTTTTTTTTCCCGTGAGAAGTTGAAATTGACTGATTGATTGAACCTTTTTTTGTACACAGTGGTGGAAGCTTAAAACAAAAAGGTTTTATAAAACCCAGCTGAAGGCCTAGGACTGGGGCGATGGCGCATGTGCCCACAGAGATGTCTCTGAGTGCTGCCTCTGGCACCTGTGCCATAGGTTCGTCAACACTGTTCTAGTCCAACCTCTTGCTCAGTTAAGAAACCCTACGTCATTTCAGGCAAATGGCTGTCCAGACTTTTCTTAAAAGCCTCCAGTGATGGACCATCCATAACTTTTGGAGACAAGTTGTTCCACCGATTAAATGTTCTAACTGTCAGGAAATTTCTCTGTACTTCTAGTTGCTTCTCTCCTTGATCAGTTTCCATCCATTGCTTCTTGTCCTGCCTTCAGGTGCTTTGGAGAATAGGTTGATTCCCTCTTCTTTGTGACAATCCCTGAGGTATTGGAACACTACTATCATGTCACCCCTAGTCCTTTTAAAAAAAATTAAATTAGACACACCCAATTCCAGCAACGTTCTTTATATATTTTAATTTCTAGTCCCCTAATCATCTTTGTTGGTCTTCTCTGCACTCTTTCTAGAGTCTCAACATCTTTTTTACATCATGGTGACCAAGTGTGCAGTATTCCAAGTGTGGCCTTACCAAAGCACTATAAAGTAGTATTCAGTTCATGTGATTTTGATTCTACCTCTCTGTTAATTCAGCCTAGAATTGTGTTGGCTGTTTTGGCAACTGCAGCAGACTGCTGACTCATATTTAACAGATTGTCCACTAGAACTCCAAGATCCCTCTCACAGTTACTATTATTGAGTGAGGTACCACCTATACTGTACATGTGCATTTGATTTTTATTGCCTAAATGTAGAACATTACTTTTTTCACTATTGAATCTCATTTTGTTAAATAGGGCTTAATGTTCAAGTCTATCAAGATTCTATCCCTCATATAAATCATTTATGAAGACATTGAGAAATACTGGGCCTAAGATAGAGCCTTGGAGTACTTCACTGCATATTTCCCTTCATGTAGATGCAATTCCATTGAGGACTACACCCTCATATTTTATCTAGCATGATTCTCAAACAACTTACACTGAATAACCCAAAGTTCATGATTATTATATGTTACGTTGTTAGATATTCAAGGGTTGAAAATCTACCATTCAGCAAAAGGCCTGGGGATAGGATAGAGAGATAGATAGAAGTAGAGCAGGGGTGTCAAACACGCAACGTCATATGACATGTCACAACATATTACGCCTTTTTTCTCATTGCTGACAATGGGTGTGGTTTCGCTATAATGCATTCGGCCCATGGGCCGGCAGTTTGACACCCCTGAAGTAGAATATATTATATGTCCCTAAAACTAACTTCAGATGGACTATTTTGCAGAGATCTCTTGAAAGAACTATAGAAGGAGCTTGACTCAAATAATTTGATTCAAGAAGACCCATTTTTTTAAGGCTATGGCTGTACCCATAATACTGAAATTACTTTTAGGATTATATTTGTTGATGTAATTGTACTGCCTTGAATGAAAAAATATTGCTGAATCAAATGATTTGGTTGTCACTTCTATGTGTCAGTCAAGGGCAAGAGTTCTCGTTGTTGTCCCATAAAAATAAACTTTATCAGGGCTTCCTTGTTAAAAAAAGCAGCAGGGGTGATTATGCCAGCTTCACCTGTGTGATCCCACCGAAGTCAGGAAATGGGAGGCAATGAGAGAATAAATATTTACTGCCTTACTATCAAATAAAGTCTCACCTCTATTTGGAAAGCAAGGAAATGATGTGCAACCCCTTCTTTGAAAAAACATTTTTTGTTCTGGATTTTGGTACAAATAGTCACAGATCCTGTTCAGCCCAATTCTGACTAGTCAAAGAACAAAAGGTAACTTCCTTTTGGTGATCATTGTTCAATATGATTTCCCAGTCAAGGTAAGCAGTTTTTACTTGTTCATTTGGCAGGACTTTAACTTATTCCTGATTATGACCAGGAAGATCAGGACTCATCCTTCTAACTGAAGAAAATAATATTGAAAAACAAAGCAGAAAAGACAAAAAAATATAAGGTCAGTGGATCATCCATCTGGGCTGCTGCTTCACCATTAGCTAAACACAGTATTTGCATCCTGGATGGGATTCAGCCAAGACAGCGGGTCTGACAAGATTGCACCTGCTTCCTCTTGAAAAGCTCCTTCTGAAGTCAGTTTTTTGCTGTTACACCCAAGCTGCAGCTGTTCTTAGAAGGAGCCATCTTGGTCTTGCTGTTCCTTTTACATGGTTTTGCTGCATATTCTGTTGAGTTTTCATAAGGCCAATTCACAACGGCTTAGTTTTGTTTTTTTTGGTATCAGTAATAGCTGATACGGATAGAGGTAGATTGAAGAGGAGTCAAATGTCTGTTACATTTAATATTATTTAGACATTTCCTGCTAACACTGTGCCAATTATATGAGGAAGTTTTCTTTATCATATCAATTTCATACCTGCTCCAAACCTGTTTGGGCCTTTAATTTCTGTAGTGTCTCGTTCACATAGATCTTCTATGTTATGTAGAAACCTGAATAAAGGACAATGAATCATGCAAGAAACCTACACTATGAGAAAATATTATATATTTTGCTCCATGAAATGAAGATAATTAATCCTCCTGAATTCCATTTATAGATGTTGATGCAACTTCAATACTGGTGAAGGAATGATAGTCTTAACTATATCTGAAGCAGTGTAAAAGGAGAAGGATGGGCCATATTGTTTTTCCAGAGGAACTTCAGGGCTCAAGAAAAATAGTTTTAATGCTTGCCATTTTAAATGGTAGCTTTATTTGGCCTAAGGGTAGATCAATTCTATTTGTCACTGAAGTTGCTAGAATTTAGCCCAATTTATCACATCTTGAAAATGCTAAGTAGAGTTGATATCTGCTTAGTAATTTGATGGGTTCATTATGGAACCCCAGCACTTATAGGCTTGGCTAAGAAGTTGAAGAAAATATCTGAGATGAATGCAATGACAAATAAGTTTTGTACTGTTTCCAAGAAAACCACATTTGTCCAGATAATGACAAGGAGATGATTTAAATCAAGAGAGATTAACTTCTTTTAAGGCCAGTGCTTGAAAAGGATAATCAGACATTCATAACACATGGAGAACTGTAGGACTTTTAGTGGAAATATAATGGAGGAAGAAGAAACAGATACTTCTACTTCTTCCTCCTACATCATAATTGATATTTTTTTTAAAAAAAAAATTGACACAGAATCAGTTAGGGTACAAGTACTTAGTGACACCCTAGATAAATTTATTATAGATTTCTAAGCTGTTCCTCTGTCAGATTTAATGTACAAGCATGAGACAGAGAGCAAGAGATTGTCTTTCTTGTCAACAGGGGCCAAAGATTAACTGAAAACAAGTGACAAGATGATGATATGATATTTGGTGTGTTTTCAAAGTCCCAGCACTTGAAATGCTGAGAGTCTGCCTTCATTTTCAAGTATATATTCATGCTCTGTATAGTATCAATATGTATGCATGCAAGCACAGAGACAATAAAAATATTAATAATGGGGAAGAGGTGTCCATTAAGCCTGAAAAATCCATTAAATATGAATGGGATTTTATGATTGCATAAAATGGCATTATGTAAAAAGAAGACTGCAGCACCAACAGTATTCACTGTACATATAGCTTATAATATACAGAGTATATACTACACACCACACACACACTTCCCATAGCTTATTTAAAATTGCCAGTATTATTTTTCTTGTAGACCTCTTTTTATCAGTTGCATAATGAGCAGACTTCATCAGGTGAAATGTTTCATGTAAGCAGAAAAGCTTAAACGTAAGTTTGGATTACACTTCTCCCTCACTACTTATCAAGGAAACTATGCATCTGTTGTTCATATACAGTTGCATAGCTGTTGCATTTTTACATATTTACTTCATTTTGCCACTTGACTGTGTCTTGCCTTTCTGTCCACCTTTTAACAGGAGATCGGATCAACCAATCAGCATATAGGATGCGCATAATGCACAGTTAGGATTTTGGGAGTCATCTGAAACCTACTCTTACCAATCAACACCTTCACAGTGTATAGACAACTCTAGAGTTATAGACAACTCTAGAGTTGTTATAGAGTTATAGACAACTCTAAATCAAGCTTTACTCTGATCTGTAATGTAATTTTTAAATAGTTCAATTATCCTGGACTGGACTTTGACTGATAGTCAAGGGTATGATCTTGAAGACTTTGTATCCCAAGATCCAAATACTGAGAAATAATATTGAGTTATCCTAACTTTGAATTAGTAAATTTCATTAGCTAGCATCCAGGGTTGAAAAAAGTGAATATTGTATTGTGGGCCCAGTATCTCTTTAGTTTCAATGAAAAACAAATAAAGGAAAAAGAATATATACTAGGAATATGTAAGATCTAGATTCAAAGAGCAAAATATGATCAGCAACCACACCAATGAGTATCCATGCAGTACCTATGAGATACTTAAAGACGATGCACCATTTGCCAGGTAGACTAACCATGTATTCTCAGAAAAAGAACATTTTCTTTAAGGTGTTCCTGAAAAGGGGTCCTATGCCACAAAAACAGCCAAAGGCCAAACTTATATTCTTGTGAGTAATTTAGGATTTCTAATTTGCAAATTGTCTTGCAAGTCAACATACTGTTGCCCACATCCCTTCAAAAAAGATATCATGAAATTCCAGGGAAGCAATGGCAGACTGAAGCGCAATCTGTAAGAGCAATCTGATGACCATAGTGGAAAGATGAGCCAATGAATGGAATGGCTCCTTGGAATTTCTCTCTGGAGTGGTGCCCCCCTAAGGACATCATAGACAGTGTCTCCAGCAGAGTTTAGAGCTCTGGGAGCTGGGAAATGTCATTTCTAAGCCACTTTTTGTTGCCTTCAAAAGGACACTGAGTTTGCATACTTTGTTTCTTAATCACTTTAGGAAATTGCTTGTTAATAGTCTTTTGAATGTGAAGAACCTTCAGAAAAGCAAATTTCATTACATTCTGTCCTTGATGAAAAAAGTTTCATGCAAGTTTTTTTTTAATAAGCAGCCAATGAGCAATTAGAATGTGGATTTTGGATTTTAATTAATGGAAAAGAAATCCATTAATATAGAGTTGAACAGAATTCAAGGATACTCAGGAACAACACACTCAGAAACTAGTCTTAAAATATTATTATTAAAATATATTGTAGTATAATCTGCTATGGATTCAAAGAAGTTATGCAAGATGAGCAGATTTTTAATGGCTTACACCAGACATGTCAAACTCGTGACATCACATGATGTCACGCAACGTATCGGGACAGTTTTGCTGGCAATGGGGTGGGTGCGGCTTCCGGATAACACATCCAGCTTGTGGGCCGGCAGTTTGACACCCCCGACTTACACAGAAACAATCTTATTGGAATATGGATCTGAAAATGGTTTAAACATATCAGGCTACAAGAATGATATGGAAAATAAAGTTACACTGTATTTATAAATGAAACCTGTTGAGGTCTTAATAATTAAAGAAGGCATAAAAGTAATAAATCAGGGACTTCTGGTTTTGCATCACAGTGAGACGGATGCAAGAAGGCAGGGCTCTGCCTTCAACACCTCATTTTGCCCTGCTGGGGCCCTAAAAAGGGCCTAAAGTCACTCTGAAGAAGTGATGAAGAAGGAGGGTGTCGATCACAGAGAGAAGGCGGTCTTTCTGTTCAATCTGAGAAAAGCCCTTCAAATCAGCAGGGGAAAGATTGGCAACATTCGTATGGCCAGCCATTAGCTGCTGACAACCAAAGAATAAAAGCACCAATTAACACATTGTAAACAGCATCTTTGGAACTGGATGAGAATATTAATCCTTTCTTTACTATTTTATAACTGAATTTCCTGGGAAAGGCTCCCAAGAAGCTAAAAACCTCTGAATGTGAACAGAAGCGATGTTTAATTTCTATGGGGGACCGAAATATACAATATTGAAGTGGAAGTAACATAAAGCTACAGTTTTGAAATTTGAGAACTGAGATAATTGTTAAGATTATCTCTTTGAAGAAGAAAAACATTGAGGTGAAACATAAGAAATCAATCCTTTGTTTTAAGAGTGGAAAATGGATTTTGAATGACATCCAGTGGTGGATCTGAGTAAAGCACTATAACTAGCTTCCTGTCTGCTTGGTGATTCCTAGCCTAAGGGAGAACAGCTGGCAATAAAGGAAAATATTTTGGCATACTTATCACCCTGATCTTGTTGGATATAAACACCTACTGAGCTTGGACTTTTAATTTCAAGAGCTAGTGAAAGAGAAAAATAAACTTGACCTTTGATTACATCTGGCTGGGAGAGACTTTTGAGCTATTTTCAGGGAGGTTGAACACTTTGAACATTGTGGATTATAAGCTTGCCTGACTGACAATTTTTGATGCTTGCGACAAAGGATCACTATAAAATATTGCTTCTGGGACTGGACCTGTACTCTAAAATCTATTGGATTATAAAGACTGCATTTAAAGATAAGAAAGCGAGAGGAAACTTTGTTTTACTCTTACTGAGACTGGTGATATTAGAGGATCTCCAGGAATGATGCTTCAAGAAAAAACAAATATATTTCAAAAGGAAATATACTCTATGCTACAACTAATTCACCAAACAATTGTTGCATACAAAGAGAACATAAAAAAGAAACTACAATAAGACTAAAAATAATTTAGATAATATAAATGAACAAATCTCCAAATTAAATCTACAACTAGACAGTTCCCAGACAATGACTACAAAATATAAACAAATAAACCAGAGATTGGAAGATGAAGCAAAGGAAATAGACCTAGAGACAAAGAAATGAAAGAAGGAAAATATACCATACACGGATAAAATACTGCAAAACTTATCCATAACAATGAAATTGCAAAAGACCTTTTACCCTTTAAGCTTGAAAGATGTACCTGATGACAAGGAAGAAGATTTTGGGGAATGGAACATAGAGAGGGGAAATGTTACAATTTGGGAAACAAAAAAGGAGAGGAGAAATTGAGGGAAAAGGAAGGTGGGAGTTCCTTAAGGAACATAAATGAGTGGATTTCCACCTCAGAAATACCCTACCGTATATGCCGGCGTATTAGGCGACCCGGCGTATAAGACGACCCTCGTCTTTATCGCCGAGCTGCATTCCGAGAACGTCATCTTATACGCTGGAAACTAGCAGTATTTCCGGTGTATAAGACGACTCGGCGTATAAGACGACCCCCGTCTTTGGTGCTGAGTTTAGCGCTTCTGGACGTCGTCTTATACGCTGGCATATGCGCTACCTAAATTGTCTTCCTCATGACAAGCAATTTTCATAAAAATAGAAAGAAAATTCCTTGATGATTTAATTGCCTTGGCTTGGAAAGCTACTTGGCAAACAAAGAAAGTGAGAGTTAGATTTAAAAAATAGAAGATTTGACTTATTAGATAGGCATCATATGTTTAAGTACTTGTTTGAATATAGTTAAAAGAACAGATGACCCTTAGATATATTTAGACTTTTATAATAAAATATATGATTTAAAATTAAAATAGCATTTTTTTCACTTCTTTTGATATGGGAAATATGAAAATAGGAGGAGGATTGGTATGAATAAAATGTTATTTATATAATATTAGTAAAATATGATGAAGATGTTTATATCTAACTCTATATACATCAATAGTACCAAGAATTATAATTGTGTAATGAGGGGAAAATGGAAGAAATATGGGGAAGAAAGGAGGATCAGGGAAAAATACTGGATTGTGCAGTACTGAATAGGCTTATATTGAAGAAGTTAATGTTAAATATGTGAGCCCAGATAGCATGATATTTACTAAGCTCCAAAGATTATAATTCTTAAAAATTAATAAAACTTTTTAAAAAAACAAGTAATAAATTAGAAAAGTAACTTGGATAGCTTCCTTATCTTGGATATACAAGAGTCATGTTAGACTTGTGAATGAGTTTCTGTGAGGATACTAAAAGAAGATAATAAATAAATTTGTGGGATACTCCTTGAAAAAAATTAAAGATCAAATTTTTAAAAACTACACAGAAGTAAAAGGAGATTTATTTAACTATTAAAATATATGTTATTTCTAGTAGCTCTAAATAGACTTTTCTTGTTTAGATCTTAATGATGACGCTTTAAAGATTTGTTTATAGATAAGTGTGATGAGATATTTTTTTTTACTATTTTTATAGAAAGTGACAAGTTATTGTGTTAAAAGTAAAGATTGGGAAAAGTACATTTACTAAAGAAAGGTAAATGAATTTGAAGCTGACGTATTTGAATTAAACTTGCAATTATAATTCTTAATGGATTTGTCTGATTAAAACTGAATTACAAAGATTATTATTTATTTACAGTGTACATTATTTGTGTATATAAGGGAAGAAGAAATCTTGAGAAAGATTATAAATTACTGAAATTGTACTTGCCTAGATGAAGAGGTAAGGCATTTCTTTATATAAGTTTTTGCATTCTCTGCACTTTTTATTTTTATTCTGTTTATATTTTTCTTAGTTTGTATGTTTTTTATCTTTGAATTTTAAAACTTTAATAAAAATATATAACAAATAACAAGACAGGCATGGAATAGGTTTTGTCTTAAATTCCTTATCTAGTAAATTAAAATAACTCCCCTCTTTATACTGAAAGAGAACTGAGTTTCAGGTATTAACGTTTGAGTCTTGGATAGATAGCCTTGAATTATTGCAAGAAATAGTTAAATATGGCATTTTTACTGTCTTTCATCTCATACTTATTCTCAAGGAGTTTTTTTTTTTTTGAAAAAGTTTATAAATTTGGCTTACTTTCTTATTAAAACAGGAAAGATTTAGCTAATTGCATTGGCCAAATATATAAAAAATTGCACAGTTACTGGCATTCCAGAGAGGGTTTACCTGCTGATGGCATTGCTATGTGTACACAGGAAAGAAACGTCTTGTCCCTTGACTTCAAGAAACTTGATTCAGTAGGATAGAGCTATTGGAGGGTGAAAGTTTATTCTCCTTGCTTGTGGGTTGATTTCTGAATGTTTTGTTATCAGGCTAGGTAACATCTTCAGTGGAATTTAGGGGATGTCAGTGTTCTTCTGTTTATAAGGGCTTCGTGTGGTCAGTAAGTTTTGTGATGAGTCAGCTGTGGGTGTCACAAGTGAGGGTCTTGTGATGGGTCAGGTGTGAGTCATCAGTGAGTCTTGTGATGGAGAGGCTACATCAGGTGATGGTCATTGTGAGGTGAAGTGCTGGTTGGGGAGCTTGCATGGGTTGGTTGAGGGTTGGTGCTGTCTCTGGTTAGCTGTATGGTTGATTTGGATTCTGAGGGATTAATAGGCTGGCTGTAGGTGAATGTATCTGTTGATGGAATTGCTTATGAAATCCAGGTTTTGATGAATGTGAGCTTGGCAGGTGGTAGCATGGCCAATGATTTTTGTGTTGCTCCAAACAAACTGTTTGGTGTTGGTGTGGGTAGGGATTAAGGATTTGGGATTGTGGCATTTGACTGCCAGTTGGTGTTTGTGGATCCTGGTTTTTAATTGACATGAAGTTTGTCCCACATAGAATTGGTTGCAATTGTTGTAATTGGTTGCAATCAGTTGATTTTTGTAGATTACATTGTTTCTTTCATCCTTCTGTATCTTGTCTTTGGGTCCGGATAATTCCTGATGGAGTGTGGTTGTGGGTTTCTGAGCTATTGCTATTCCTAGAGGTTGGAGAATTCTGGCTGTCATTTTTGACACTTTTGTGTATGGTAGGGTTAGTTTTTGCATGGTAATTGGCTGTGTGGTGTGTTGTGGTTTGTGTGCTGTGTGTTGGATTATGAAGTTTTTTGGATAGCCATTACAGAGAAACACATCAAGCACCTATTTCTCTTCTGCTTTTCTTAATGTTGTGGTGCTGCAGTGTGTCCTGGCCCTTCTTTTGTGTGCAGTGAGGTGGTTGCTTGCAAAGCTGAGGATTTGCTCTATGTATGTGGGTTTGCAGTAAATGCGGATTTCCAGTTCTCCATTGTCTAGTCTCCTTATGTTGATGTCAGAAAATGGGAGTCTGTTGTCTGTTTCCTCTTTGTGTGTGAATTTGATCCTGGGGAATATGCTACCCAGGGAGTAGGTGGTGTGTTTCTTCAATTTGGGAGCATTTGAAGATGACAAAGGTATAATCAATGTAGTGTGTTGAGAATTTTGGTTGGATGATGGGTATGAGTCATTGCATGATTGTTTCTATAATTAAGCCTGATATGGGTGACTCCAGCAGGGTATCTTGTACTTGCTTATAGATTTTCCTGTTGAATTTGAAGTATGTGTTGAGGCATAGATCCAGAAGTTTCATGATGGTTTTTATGGACATGAAGTGTTCTATGGTGGCACCATCTTTCTGGATATGGTGCTTACTGAGTAGATGGTGTATGGTTAGCTTGATGTTAATTGAGATGAAGACAGCAGTGACATAGAAGGAGACCATGAATTCTTCCTTGTTGATCTTGGTATGTTTGATGCATTGGATAAATTGTTTTGGGGAATTTATTGAGTGAGTTGAAACCAGGTATCTGTATTTCGTCTGTAGACTTTTTGCTAGTTTGTACATTGATGTTCTAGGAAGAGACACAATTGGGTGAAGGTGGATCCCATTCTTGTGTATTTAAGGGACTCCATTGAACTATTGTACCCAGTGCAAGCCCTCAGATAAGCACTTGATAGCAGCAAAGAGTCAAATTTATATCTGCTGATCCCACCCTCTGATCCAGTGTTTTGGGGAATAAACAGGTTTTCAGGCCCATGTGAAAGTAATGAAGGTTAGGACTGCCCAAACTTTTGGGGAAGAAGATATTCTGTAGGCCAGGTCCTTTATCAGAGGGCTCATGTCTTCAGGATTCACTGATGTATGTCTATGTATACACATTTTGGATCTGAAGTATCACTTTTAATACATTTAATGTGATTGTTCTTAGTCTGTTTAATATATTCTAATACCATTTATGAAATTATAGTAGGGCAGAGATTTGGAAGAAACTTGACTGGCCACAATCCAACCTCTGGGAATTAGGAATCCATGAGGAGGAACAAAACAAGATCCATAAAGTCAAGATGGAGGCCTGTGCAATGAAAGAACTATGCCTTTTTATGTGAGTTAGATATGTAACACAGATTAATGGAGCAGAATCCAATAGATCACTCTTAGAATCTCATGAAAGAATCTCATGGAATCATGACATTTATGCTTATGCTCTTCCATTGTAAATTAAAGTAGCTGAATCTGAAATATTTGGACTGGATAGTGAGGCAAAATTATTTGGAATATTTTGAGATGAGAATAAAGAATGCTATTATACTAGTAGAGAATAAAAATGGCAGGCTTTTAAATGACTTTTAAAAGAATAAGAACAGCAAGACAACACATGGAATATAGTGGAATAATTGTGATTGTGTTGACATTCTCTAGCTAGGAACATTAAACCATGTCTTTTTGAATTTTTTCTTTATATCTTTTCTACAATAGCTGCCTGTGTGACAATATGAGATAACTCAATTACTACAAGGTGATAAGTATATATTAGATTCCTGTGAAGAATCTGTTCCTATACTAACTCTCTAAGGCATACAAGGATAAAAATAAGATTACACTCTGATTAATTATATTGAATAGGTAGAAAGTAAGAGTCCACTAATCACATGGTAGTTATTTTTTTAAAAGTAAAAATAAAAATTCAGAACTTCTGTCAGAGAAACTTGTGTGACCCTTACCATGCAGAACTTCTTCTTAAACATCATTTAGAAAATGGCAGATTTGCTTCATTTTGTAATTTTCATGTTAAAGGAATAATGGAAATATCACTATCAAAATTAGAGCAAACCCTGGCTACATACTAATCTGCCTGGTACCAAATAAGGCCATCAAAGATAATGAGAGAAAGGGAGACTGATTTCTATACTTGTTGGGTATTTAGCTAGACACGCACATGTTTGTTCAATTTAAAAAAAAAAATACATTCAAAACAGTTCAGTAAGCACCTGTGATGATCCAGGAGTTAAAAAAGTATAGGTGGCAGTTGAGGCTGTAGATAGAAAAATAAATGAGCTAAGAACAAAAAAATCAGGCAGACTGTGTAAGACTATATGCTACACCTGTGGCTGATAGCAGCTGTTATGTTGCCAGCTAAAGGGTGAGAAAATGGAAGGGGGAAATAAAATTGAAGTCTTTGGTTTTATAATAAGCATCTAAAATAATTATTAGAAAATCTAGGAATCACAAACTACAGAAGTATTGCAGAGCTTGTTCTGGTTTGATCTGGACATTCTAGAAGTGGTTGAGTTTATTTTACTCTTCTCTAACCTGAAATCTCTACTAGATAAAACAGTAGAAATAAAAGGCAGGCTTCTGATCAAAGCTGGATAGATGCCACAACAAGGACACACCAGGGCAAAGGGGTACTGCTGGCACTGTCTCCAATGCCATAGCAAAGTGACAACTCCAATGCTTCTCAAAGGGTGCATTATTAAATAGCTTTATTTGTGATGGGCCTTGTACAACATTATGTAGTCCTTGGTGTTAATAATAATGATAAAGTTGGAAGGACCTTGGAGGTCATCTAGTCCAACCCCCTGCTCAGGCAGGAAACCCTACACCATTTTGGACAAATGGCTATCCAGTCTCTTCTTAAAAACTTTCAGGTTGGAGCATTCACCGCTTCTGGAGGCAGGTTGTTCCACTGGTTAATTGTTCTGTCAGGAAGGTTCTCCTTAGTTCTAGGTTGGTTCTCTCCTTGATTAGTTTCCATCTTTGAGCTTGACTGTTTTCTTGCAGACTTTTCATCACTGACTCATCATCCTTGACTCTAAATAAGAAAATTCTTATTTATATATAAGAATTTATGTATATGCATATGTATATGTATATGTGTATTCTTGCTGATATAAATGAATATTCACTGGGTGAGCAACCTATTGGGGGGTGAATAGGGCTGGAAATCTGCAGAAAGTTTCTAATGCAGATCCATAATGGATGGACTGATGACATGGGATGAGATTGTTTCCTGCCCATGGCAAAGGCAGGGTTGTTCTTTCAGGTTTTAGAGGAGGATGGGGTTGTTCCTTAGATTTTGAAACTGTTAAATTTTCTCTAAGGTTGTCATAATGATCTCCCTGTGTTCCTTTCCATCTCAGAATTTTTTTTTACCTCTTTTGTGCTAAAATTAAATAATTAGAAAAGAGTCTGGTAGCTGGAAAAAAAAAGAGTTCAAAAGGCACAACACATATTTAACGTGATAAATGCTCATCCAAGTTCTAAGCCTGTGTTTCTCAAGCTTGGCAACTTTAAGACCTCTGGGCTTCAACTTCCAGAAGTCCCCAGCCAGCAAGATTGCTCTAAGTCAAGAGGGGAAGTGGAAATAAAAATACCTTTGAACTGTGGGCTGCTTTTCATGGGGTCATCATTCAATTTCTGCTGGGTGAATTTCCTGGTGTTCATTGTCTTGTAAGATGTGATAGGCAGAGCTGAGGTCAGACCTAGTTGCAGTGCTTGCAGTTTGCAGAGTTTACCTAACTGCCTTGTCAAAAATCCATCAGCTGGTTCAATTGCATTTATTTCTTACATTGCTACATTGCAACCAATCGTGCAATGTACTTTTTTCTTTAGGTTTTGGTACATATACACCTTACTAAAATCCATATTTTAGTAAGATGTATATGTAAAATCCATATTTTCCAAGGGTATGGTAAGCAACTTTGTTTAACAATAACACAATATCATTTTGTAGAATATAAACGTTCCTGGATAAGTTGTGGGATTTGCTTTTTATTTAGCTGGATGTTAATTTGTGAAACATTATGTTGGTGTGTGATTGTTAAAAATGCAATAGGTGGTTTATAGGAGAAGAATTGTAAAATGAATACTCAGTGAGATGAGCTCCACAGACGATGCTTATTCTCAAAAGAGATGAAATTTCCTACAAGCGATAAAGAAAACTGCTAAATGAGGTACGCTATCTGCTTTATAGCTTTCTTTAACCTACTCCTCCCACTGGTGCAGTGTAGTGGGTGTACAACTGTTGCAAGTAGGTGGCACAGCTGTTTCCTTTGACTAGCTTGGTACCTTTGGGATACACACGACACAGTTAATGCTGCAAGATGAAAACACATTTATATTTTAATAAACTCCTTTGTTATTGGGAGAGAAAAAGAGAAATGCCTGTTTGATGATATCAAGTGGTGCTGCTTAGAACATGGTGTGGCAAAATGTTTGCAAAAAACTCCAACCATGGATAACAATCAGTTTATTACCAGTGCACTCAGTGTTAACTTTATAAAGATTTCCTGTGCACCTGTCTGTTGCCACATCTTTAACATACATGCATATTTATATGGCTTAGGCAACATATGCTTGATGAATTTTGTCATTTAGCTTTACTACAGTATGGAATTGCAATTTCTTTTCCCCCCCAAAAAAATGTTTTCAGTGATGAAACTAGCTGAGTTTTGAGGAAAAGAGAAATTTAAAAGTATATCTGTACTAGAACCTGAATTGCGTATATTGAAAAAGAAATGGCAGTTAATATGCATACATATAAAGCATAAAAACAGTTATATGTCCCAGGAGACAAAGATGTTGAGAGAAGAGAAAAACTGTAAAGTGGGATAGGACTAAGTTCCAATTAGTTCTCCTGAAAGTGGCACTGTTTTACACAAATTCTGAGCTATCTAGCTTGATAGTGGTTAGAATGTAAAAGAGATGGTTTATTGTAGGTTTGTTGATTAAAAAAAAGCATATGATAAAGTGAATAGGCTGAAATTATGCAATGTTTTGGGCAAATAAGGAGTTGAAAATTGGTTGCTATAATATATGACTTCCTAAAGAAAGTGCAAGAATAAGTGGAATGCTTAGCAAATAGTCCAACCTTGTGTGTGTGGTTTAAGAAAAGGATGTGTAATGTCTCTTGACTGTGAAATGTATTCATGGATAACATGTAAGGAATATTTGTGTTGACATTAGAACTGTGTTGGAGGGAATTTTACCACGATGTAAAAAAGATGTTGAGATTCTAGAAAGAGTACAGAGAAGAGCAACAAAGATGATTAGGGACTGGAGGCTAAAGCATATAAGGAAAGGCTGCTGGAATTTGATATGTCTAGTTAAACGAAGAGAAGAATGAGGGGTGACATGATAGCAGTGTTCCAATATCTCAGGGGCTGCCACAAAGAAGAGGGAGTCAAGCTATTTTCCAAAGCACCTGAAGGCAGGACAAGAAGCAAGGGATGGAAACTAATCAGGGGGAGATGCAACCTAGAACTAAGGAGAAACTTCTTGACAGTTAGAACAATTAACCAGTGGAACAACCTGCCTCCAGAAGTGGTAAATGCTCCAACACTGGAGGTTTTTAAGAAGAGACTGGACAGCCATTTGTCTGAAATTTGTCTAAAAAGGGTTTCCTGCCTGAGCAGGGGGTTGGACTAGGTGACCTCCAAGGTCCCTTCCAAATTATTATCATTATCATCATTATCATTATCATTATTATCATCATCTATATACTTTTGAATGCAGATGATGCTGTGTTGTTGGCTGAGACTTAAAGTGATTTGCAGCAAATGCAAGCTAGAGAAATATGAATCTGAACATTAATGTTTCAAAAATAAGAAAATGGAGAAATTTTAAGATATGTAATTTTAAGATGTGTAAAAAGGCTGGGTGGAATTCACTCTTTTACAAGGAAAAAAGGTTTGTTCAAAGCAAAAATAGCTGTGGATAGGTTCATGTTTCTGCCCAATTGGTTATATCAAAGTGAAAATTGGGCTATTATGAATTATATATTAATATGAGTTATGAAAAAATGCCCATTTTTTCCTCAATATGAATTATTTTTATGTACCAATTTAGATATAAAATTCAGAAGAACATAACATCAATCTTACTGTACCAGGCCAAACTTCTGTTTCATGGTGTGGCATTCACTACTGTATGTTGCAATCCAACATAGTGCCCTCAATATTAGCATCCTGATTGTAGAGTTGTTTTTCTGTACAATTAGGATTGGTGCCAAGCTTTGTTAACTATTCAGCACTATGAAAAAACCTGTTGGTTCTTTCAGATATTTAATTGAATCAATGCAGCTATTTTTATTGTTCCTATTGTTCTGATTTAAGAAGTTGTAATCTTATAATTTTATGATCGGTAATCCTATTTTGTGCATATGTTTTAGGATTATTACAATGGAAAGTAGGTAGTAAATTCAACATTGTGTTTCCTTTAATAATTTTGGTGAAAAACAGACAATCAGGATTTTCTTCCCTTCGGGTTTCCCTTCTAACTCTCAAATATCAGCTGCATGGAAATTCTGAGTCCAATGAATCCTGTGTATCTCAGGAGCACTGATCCTACATCCTCCATAGTTCCTCCCCCCATTCTCTTTTTGAAATAATCCTAACTGGTACCCATTTCCAAACTGTGTAGATGCATGCTAAACAAACGAAAACCTTGCACTAAATCAAGTAATTTGTTTGTCTTTCCTAAGTCTACAGAAGATATATTTCCCTGGATGCTCAATTTTTAGCATTATAAGATGAGGAGAATTATTTTGACTTTTTCCACATAGACTATAATTTAATAAACTTGCAAGGAAATTGGAATAGTAGTAATGGTAAACCTGAGGATGAGCTATGATGTTTTGCAGATCAGTAATTTTGGAAATGGACAACAGATTCTCTGGGAAATATATCATTTGGTTTTCTATTAGATTTAGAATTGATTAATGAGCTTCTGTAATGATACAAGAGTTTCCCTTTGGGAATAGGTGAGAATGAAGAGATACTCAGACACATTTTTTAAAAAACCTGTAGCTCCAGAGGAAGAAAATGTTGGTCTTTCTTGTCCTTAAAGACTAAACCCAGCTGTCTTATTTATGTCATATATTTTTTGAAAAGTTACTGTATATTATTTCTCTTACACGTTTTTAAATTTTGTATTCTTTGTAGTCCTGATGTACACCCATAATGCAAATATCAGACATTTACTTCATTTCAGTTTTTTTTTATAAAATAAATGCTCATTTCTTCTTCTTTTTATATTAGAAAAATTCACACACCCACACAAATGTCAGGTTTTTGCAGCTCTTTTTTAATCATATTTACTTTTACAACTATTTTTCTAAATAACATACACTTTTCATTCATATATTAATTTTTGTGTAGAGCCATGGTGCATTCTTTTTTTTTTTTTAAATAAACTGTGCTATAAAATTTGGAGAAAGATAATTGCATTTGATTCAAGTTTTAGTTTGGGAAATCTGAATTTGGAAGAGTCCTACTGAATAATAAACTTAATGAATTTCAACTCAATTTTTCTTCCTGGGTTGGTATTCCTTCCATCATGATGACTAGTTAAGACAACGCATTCCCTTTGTTTCCCTACTTTGCCTTCCTTCCTAGGAGGAAAAAGAGGACCAACTAAAGAGAAAGGATGAGCAAAGACCATCTGAACTGAGATTAACACAAATAGATGAAATAGAAGATCAAACAGATTCCTGATAAACCTAGCAGGCAACTTTGAGTAGAGAAGGGAACTAGGGGATCAGCCATATTGGACCTAATTCTCACTTACAGAGATGAAATGATAGAAGGTGTTGAAGTCACAGGAACCTTGAGGGGGAGTGATCATTCAATATAAAAATTCAACATTATGCAAGCACAAGCAATACAACACAATCAAATTAAAGTTTTGGACTTTAAGAGAGTTAATTTCTATAAACTTAGAGAGGGCTTGGGAAGGATTCCATGGATAAGGATCCTCAAGGGAAAAAAACTCAAGAAGCTTTGGAAATTTTGAAAGTGAGATTATAAAAACTCAGTCTAGCACAAAACCAATGAAGAAGAAAAATAACAGCTCTCAAAAGAAACCAGCATGGCTTCTTAAAGAACTCTTTGATAAATTGAAAGACAAAAGGACAAGTATAAAAAGTGGTAAGACAGGCATATAACTAAGGCAGAATATCAGCAAATAGCCTAAGCCTGCAAAAATGAAGTGAGGAAAGCTAAAGCTTGCAACAAAAGTCAAAAATAACAAAAAAAAGCTTCTTTCAACATGTAAAAAACAAGAAAAAAGTTAAGGAAATGATTGGTACATTAGTGGGAGAAAGTGGTAAGAAGGTGACAAGCAACAGGGAGAAAGTAGAACCATTTAACTCATTTTTTCCATCTGTCTTTATACAAAGGGAAAAAACAGTCCAACCTATCAAAAACACATTAAGATAGGCAAGAAAAAGCACCTGTCCACCCTAGATGAGTTCAAATCACCAGGACGAGATGGATTACAGCCCAAGGTTCTGAAGGAACTGGCAGATGTGATTTCAAAACCACTGAACTATATTTTTCAAAGATCCCGGAGCACTAGGAACTGCCAGAGGACTGGAAAAGAGCTGATGTAGTTCACATCTTCCAAAAAGGAAAAAAAGTAGATCCAGGAAACTACAGACCTATCAGCCTGACCTCAATACCTGGGAAGATTCTGGAAAAGATAATCAAACAATGAATCAGTGAACACCTAGAAGCAAACAAAGTCATTACCAAAAGCCAACATGGGTTTGTCAAAAACAGATCATGCCAGACAAATCTTATTGCATTCTTTGACCAAGTGACAAAATTAATGACAGAATTCTGTGGATATAATTTACTTGGACTTCAGTAAGGCATTTGATAAAGTAGATCACAACCTACTACTTGATAAGATAGAAAAATGTGGGTTAGACAGCATCACCACCAGATGGTTTTGTACATGGCTGACTGGCCATGCTAAGTGTGTGGTCCTCAATGGAACTGCACTACATGGAGGGAAGTGTGTAGTGGGGTGTCCCAAGGCTCTGTTCTGGGCCCAGTGCTCTTCAGCATCTTCATCAATGATTTGGATGAGGGTACAGATGGGGAACTCATCAAATTTGCAGATGACACCAAGCTGGCAGGAATAGCCAACACTCCAGAAGACAGGTTTAAGATACAGGAGGATCTGGACAGACTTAAACATTGGGTGTTATCTAACAAAATGAAATTGAATGGTGAAAAAAGTAAGGTTCGACATTTAGGCAAGAAAATCCAAATGCAAATGTATAGTATAGGTGGTACCTTGCTCAATAGTAGTAGCTGTGAGAGGGATCTTGGAGTCCTAGTGGACAATCACTTAAATATCAGCCAACAGTGCTCTGCAGCTGCCAAAAAAGCCAACACAGTGCTAGGCTCCATTAATAGATAGAATCAAGATCATATGAAGTATTAATACCACTTTACAATGCCTTGGTAAGGCCACACTTGGAGTACTGCATCCAGTTTTGGTCACCACAATGTAAAAAAGATGTTGAAACTCTAGAAAGAGTATGGAGAAGAGCAACAAAGATGACTAGGGGACTGGAAGCTAAAACATATAAGGAATGGTTGCTGGAATTGAGTGTGTCTAGTTTAATGAAAATAAAACTAAGGTGACATGATAGCAGTGTTCCAATATCTCAGAGGTTGCCACAAAGAAGAGGGAGTCAACCTATTTTCAAAAGCACCTGAAGGCAGGACAAGAAGCAATGGATGGAAACTAATCAAGGAAAGAAGCAACTAGAAGTAAGGAGAAATTTCCTGAAGTTAGAACAATTAATCAGTGGAACAACATTGCCTCCAGAAGCTGTGAATGCTGCAGCACTGGAAGTTTTTAAGAAGAGACTGGACAGCCATTAGTCTGAAATGGTATAGGGTTTCCTGCCTTAGCATGGGTTGGACTAGATTAACTCCAAGGTCCCTTCCAACTTTATTATTATTAATTTGTGCAGAACGGACAGACAGAAAGAGATATAGCCATTGTATGAGAAGTAAAAGGGTAAAAGGATCCACATTCTCTGACCATTGGAGTAACAGAAATAGAAGAGCTTTCAAATATCTTTGTTCTAGCTTACCCTTGGGAGATCATCTCATACTGTTATAGTCATTTGATCCTTGGAGGCTGGATAAACAAAAGGGATGGCTGGCAGCATCACACTCTTATTGTGGGTTTGCTAGAAAAATTTTATTGTACAAAAACTGAAACAGAGGAATGTTTGATATAATGAAAAATAATTGCTTTTGTACATGACACTGACCTTAGATTCTCATCTTTTTTGATGTGTGTTACAGATAACTATTCGAAAGATAGTGGAAAGTGGAATAACTTGTAGTTGATTACCAATATTTTCAAGGTAGTAAAAATCCAATATGAATTTTAATATAAAAATTGGCATTTATGCAAGAAACTGTGTGGTATCAGGAACATCTGTGAACCTCTGGATCCATTAACATGGAAAAGTGCTGAAATCCATGGCTTGCCCTAGAGAAATAGCACTATAGCAGCACTCATTTCTGTCCGAACTTCCTAAGAAGTTGACATAAATCCTTTTAAAATGTAGGTGGAAGGTATATATTTAATTTTTGAACTACTAAGAAGAGACTGAGTTGTAAATGCAAATATATAAAGGGATATTTTAACCATCCACTCCAATCCATTTAGAACTTGGCTAGACATACTGAGTGTATTCAAATGAAGCAAGATTTAGGCTTAGCCTGAATTGTGAATAGCCACTGTAAACAATGAGAAATAAAAGGGTAAAAGGATCCATATTCTCTACTGTTGAAGTAACAGAAAATAGAGAATTGTGGAATAGAGAAAATAATTTCAAAGGAACAAACATTGTATATCCCAAATCAGATAGATAGTTTCTTTGTGCAATAGACTTGCTAGAATAAACTTCCAGATCATTAATCTTAAAACCATTTGTAATATGGAGACTATCATGATGCATTATAATTCTGTATTCAGTATGAATTTGTTCTGCCAGCCATATCAGGAACTTGACTTAAGGGACAATAACGTTATGTGTCTCAATCTAGAAAAAAAAGTGTTTGTTGGGGCACCTGTCTCAAAGTGATTGAAGTCTATCCCTTTAACCTGTTATTCAAGGCTATGATCTGGTGATAACTACCAACCAATTTTTAAAATCACCCCCCCTGAGACATCTCCAATTGGGAGGAGCAATCATTTCCTCCATTCCTGCAGACTAAGTATAATTGACACCAACAATGCCCAACAATGCTCTACAATGCCTGGTGAAGAATTTTAGGCAACTTGAAAGTCTGGGTGCCCTAGATTTATTCATCTGAGCAAACTTAAGGCTGCCCGCTGCATGCAACAATCATAATAATAGTCAACTGGATTGGAGAGGAAAAACAAGATCTTATGTAACACAGCTAACAAAGCACAAATTGCCTGCTGCTGGGAGACTTTCAATGTGAGACAATTATTGACCAGCAAACAGCTACATTTCTTCCATGAATAACTCTGCAAACAAACAACAACCACCAAAAGCATTCACTACTGACCACTGATCAATCACCCACAAACATGGAAACTAGCCTTCCAAAATGGGCACAAAATACTCTGATTCATGATCACTGATGCCCACAACCACCTGGAAGAATATCAACACATCATCGACGAACAAAAGAACACATGCCTCAACTCCATCGGACAAGACCTGACCAGACACCTTAGAAAATATGATCCACAGGAATGCCAACAAAATACAAACCCAAAAAGGCAACTCACTACAAGAAAAACTCAATATCATCAGCCCAAAATCACAAGATGACAACTCAGAACTATTGATTAGAACTCAGTCCAAGAAACCTCCATCTAATGACAAAAGGACCGTCCTCACACACAGCCTCAATTTCAATCACAAAGATGCTGACCCCATGGCTTTTCAAAAAACTTTGTATTCTGACATATAGCACCCAAATCATACCACACCACATAGCCAACTGCCATGCAAAAACTAACCAAAGACAAGATTTAGAAGGATGGAAAAAAAATATAATCTACAAAATCAACTGTAACCATTGCAACCAATTCTACATGGGACAAACTTCATTTCAACTAAAGACTAGGATCCACAAACACATGCTGGCAGTTAAATACCACGATCCCAAATTCTTACTCTCTACCCACACCAGTTTGATTGGAGTAACACAAACATCATCAACCATGCTACTGCCCACCATGCTCATGAGTTCATTGAAGTCTGGAACTCCACAAGCAATTCCATCAGCAGACACATCAACCTACAACCAGCCTACGAATCCCTCAGAATCCAAATCAACCATACAGCTAACCAGAGACATCACTGACTTTCAACCAACCCACGAAAGCAGTTCACCTCCAATGACCCTGACTTAATGAAACCTGCCCATCACAAGACCCATCACAAGACTCACTGATGACCCACACCTGACTTATCAGAAGACTCATCACAAAACCCTCACTTGTGACACCCACAGCTGACTCATCACAAGACTTACTGACCACACAAAGCCCTTGTAAACAGAGAAACACTAACAGCCCCTAAATTCCACTGAAGATGTTACCTAGCCTGGTAACAAAATGTTTGGAAACCAACCCACAAGTTCGGAGAACAAACCTTCACCCTCAAAGCACAATTTTTTGTTTTACTTGTTGGTTGTAAGAAGCTCTAAAAGAAAACCCAGTTATAAATTGATCAGTATGACAATTATACCTTTTTATTGAATGTGGTGTTTTTTATTGCTTGCAGAGAAAGACAACATATACTAGCATTAAGAATACATTCTGACCTTGTGGTGGGATGATCCTTACCATTAAGCAGTGAACACCATTATTTCTCCTGAACCGTTTTGCCAATTTTCTTGGTTGGAGGATCAAACTGCCCTTGTCAAACAAGCTGACTTCAGCGCTCATTGGGAAATTCTGGGAGTTGATGTCCACTCAACCTAAAATTGCTAAAAGTGAGAAACACAGGACTAGAACTTTAGGAATGATAAAGTGATGTTGCCAACATCCAATTAGGCTTAAATTGCCAATCCACTTTGATGTATGGGACTATACATACAAGACCATACAAGACTATCTGTCAGCAAACAATTTGGGCATTTGAACCTTTCTGTACCATCATTGCTGAGAGCTATCTGGGAATGAATTTGAGAAAATGAATAAAAATAGCATACTTAAATGCCCCTAGGTTGGAACTAAATCTGTTGACTCCAGATGTTTAAAAAGAAGCTCATTTTATTCGTCTTTTCTATTCCTGGGTCATGCTGCAATGTAATAAAATGTGGGGGAATAGAATACACACACACACACACACACACACACACACACACACACACACTACACACACACCAAAATAGTTTATAGCAATTGCAAGATCTATCACTGTTGATTCAGCTCACATGATACGTATTTAAGTAAGAATACTAGCCATTTAAGTTGAGATAAATTTCTGTGAGATATCACATTGGATAATATGTATCTCTCTACTGCTTTCTGTTATGTCATTTGTTCAATATTTTGGTTTCAAGAAGCAATCAGAGCGTAGATGTTTTTCCTTGCTTCATGTTTTTTTTAAATTTATGCATGTAGATTGATAAGAATGTATGCTGGTCTTTAGCCCAAAGCTGTACAAACCTGCTGAGATGTTAAAGCCCCAAACTGGCACTCATAACAGAAATACAGTAAGACTTCCACTGTAATGGCACTGGCAGGTGCCACCACAATAAAGAAAACAGACACCCCATGAACAGATATTAGATTAAAGAGATCAATCAATCGGTATCTTAAATTTGAGTGCCAGCACAATCCAGCCGGTGTTGATGTAAGAAAACAGACTCTTAAAAAGCTTTTATTGTTTAATTTTTAAGAATTTCTTTAGAATATTTACATTACATGATTGGAAAATGTAGATATGAAATTAATGGAAATGTATGGTTTTGTATGCCAAGCAATTGAAGAATCAGTTTCCCTCAGTGTTCCATTTCTCCTTAAAAATGCCCAAATGGAATCATAGCAAGTTTGTTGTGAACATAAGAGCATGAAAATGTAAACTTTGCCTTGTGGATTGGACTCCTGGCCATCTAGTCCATCAGTCTGTTCTCCTAGCAGCCAACCAACTGAACATGGAAACCCACCAGTCTCCCAGAGAAGGACCTCAGTAGCAGTCAAACTGTCCCCCTTGATTATTAGAAATTGGTTAATTATAAAACTGTTTATGCACCAAGGCCTTGTAACTAAATTATTTGTAGGAATATAGTCACCAGCCTTATTTTGTATGTGTATCTTTCTTCTTTTCTTGGATTATTATCAATAGCATTTAATCTATCAATTGCCTCTTTCCTATGAACTCAGTACCCATCATGTCATTATCCAGCTCGAATATTGGAATGTCTGGATTATGAAACCAGCCTTTCCCCCCCATTATATTAGCAGGGCAAAATTTGGTCCCTCATTTGTGTGTGTGTGTGTGTGTGTGTGTGTGTATGTGTGTAATTTGCAGCATTCTTCAATTGTACTATTCATTAATACACATCTTTCCCAAATAAATGGAATTATTTAATAAATGACTAACATTCATTTAAATATCTATATGCCTAATATCTATATTCTTAATTATTTGTTACCTAAATTTATTAGATACTCTAGTTATTAATTTTTATGTATATATTCCTGAATGCAAACTTTTTAAAAAAAAATATCACTTACTATGTAGAATTTTTAAAACATGAATTCTTTTTTTGATCCCACAAACAATGATGAAGAATGTTTTTTGATTAAGAAGAAAACAGCATATTGCTATCTGTCTGGCAGAGCATGCTATTAAAGAAATCAGAAATGCAGATTTCATCTGGATCTCTATCTTGATTTCTAATAACTTTATAGATGACTGAGAAACAGAAGTTGCCGCCTTATAAATATACTCTCTCCTTTTTTCTGAATTATTTATAAATGTGTCCAGTGCTTTGAGTTAAGTGGGCTCACCAGTGGATTATTGTTAAAATTGAAAAAAGTAATGCATGAATGCGTATGATACTTGACAATGATGTTACAGTTGAGACCCAGGAGCCATATTCAAGGACTTGCAGGTGCACTCAAGATCTAGCTGATAATAAAGACAGCAACCACAAAAACAACATGTTCACCAACTTCTGGATTCTTTGATCTGATTTTCAGCTATATTTTCAACTGCTTTTCTCATGATTTTTCTTAAACTTGATGTTGCTGGGAAACCAAGTAGGATAAAACTTGATTCTATTCATCAATGACCCATTGAACAGACATGCATAGGTACAATGATATATACTGTAACATTTGGTTCATATCTTTAATTAATTGTATTTTAAAATTTTTGCTTCCTTGAAGTTGTCTATTTTGTTGTGTAGTGGGTACTATATCACTCTCAGGATCGTATCACTCATTAACTTTGATAACAGAGATATATTTCTGGATGCTATCCATATATACAAGGTTAAAACTATAACACTTGTTCCACTCTTGGAAGACTATCTGTTGAAAAACAGAGTTAGACTTTTGAAATGAATCAGGAATTACCCTTGTAAAATTGATGTTTATATAATTGTTCCATCTGCAATGTTATTCCATATATTTTTAGAAAAATTATGGCATTTTAACTTGCATTTATATCTTTCAGAAGTGAGAAGTGACCCTGAGACTTCTCTATGTCTTTAATAGTTCTGCAAGAGCAGTTGATACATGTTTGCAACTTTTTCTTCCTTCTCCCCACAACACTTCTAACTTGACAAGATTTTTTCTTCTCTGAAATGATGACCTCATATTAGATGCTTTAAGGTCAGAGGGGAAAAAAGTTTATTTAGCAGAACACCCTTTTCACAATGATGTATGATAACTGCAAGGCATATCTATGTAGATCCTGTGCCTGTACCATTAAATTGTAAGGTGATGAGAGAACAGAAAGTAATTTAAAGAAAACTCTGTGGAGACACCATTACCAGCCCATTACAACAGCAGACTAATTGACCTGGAGGAAACCAGATATTTTCCCCTTTGACACATATACAGCGCAATATTAATATGCCAGAATAATTTTAAAGTAGGGTAACACAGGATTTTGACAATATTATTAATACAGAACAAGTTGGTATCTTGCTTCCATTACTCAAACAGATAGTTTTATTAGCTGTACTGGGATTGCTTGTGTCAGGAGAATGAGAGATCAGGTTCATAATAAAAATAATATGCTAAAAGGATGGGTTAGATCCAGATTTAGGTGTGTTAAACTGGGACAATGAAAGGAGATCTCCCTTCTTCCTGGTTCCCATAGCACCCTTTCTAGCCCTCTAAAAATATTAGCTATAGTAGAAGGGTAAGTAAGTACAAACTAGATGGAGATACATCTAATGTAAATTTGACAGAATATTGGAAGGTGCTTCCACTGAGTTTTTTGTAAGGGTTTTCCTTTTCCTGGACTATATATAGTTTAACGAGGTATCCAGATTTTCTATAACACATATATATGAAGGACTGTCTGGTCAAAGAAGACAATTTAGTGACACACTATTAAATCTTGTTTTTACATAATGTATTTTCTCATTTTATCCATAAATTGAAAGACAATCTATTAAAATTGCATGCAAATATTGCAGCAGATTATGTATTTTAAAAAATGCAATATAGTGTGCTATACTATGTAAAGATTGTTTTTGGGTCAGACTGAGTTGCTATTTTATTCCATATAACAGTCTCTCCTATTTCATGACTTTTGGTAGCTTTGATTAAATACTTCTCAACTGTTATTGAGAGTTTATTGAATAAAGTTCAACTGGTTTTGTTCTTCAAATACAGTAAGTCATGAATTATAAAACATGTTGCCAGGGTTCCCATACAAGCACACCCCATTTTAACTTAGAATTATGCGTGAAGCTTATATGAATTTCCCTATTTTATTACAAGGTTTGGGCTGCAAAAATCCAAAAGACCACTAAACATCAGAAAACAGTTAAGATTTTATCTTCCTGTTTACTGACTTCCAGTGGTTTTCCAGAGTTTTGCAAACCAAAACTGGTAGTCCTATCTAAATCATCCCACAATTTAGAAATATGTATTTTAATGACCAAGTTGAGACATAGTTACTTCTAAAACCATACTGCAAGGATAATATAACAGATTGCTTATACGGTCTAAACTAATTCATCACAACATATAGTAATAGTGAAGCAGTTGCTGAATTGAGTTAACTCTCAGGCCTCATGGAACTTTTTCTGTCTTGATCCATATTCTAATACAATTAATAAATCCTACACATTTCATACAGGACCTCTAGGTTTCAAAACTGTACTAGACAGTCATATATTTGTCTTCTAACACTACTGGTTAATATTAACATCTCAATTTCTTCTTGTGCTTTTTTAAAACATCCAACTTTATTTATTAAAAAAATGCAAGTCTATTTAACAGCAAACATTTGTTTGGCTTACAGTTTCCATCAAATAATTGCGGACATTGGTCCTTTCAATTTCTTTTTCTCCCTCCATTTGTTCTGAATTCTTATATTCATCTCTCCCAAATCAAAGAGTGTAGAGCAAATGTTTCAAGTGATATTAAATAATTAAGATTCTTAACTCCTTGCATCATTCCAATTGCCCTCTCTTGTACCTTCCCACTTTCAGTAATGTCTTTTTCATATTAATGTGATCTGTATCATGCTCTGTATTCAGAATGTGGCCTCGTAATCAGCCTCTTCTGGAGCAAAAAAGTAATTTTCATTGACCTTTGTGCCTGAGCTCTATTTGCACAACTAACCATTTCATTTGTTAGGTGGTTTAGAATTTTATCCATAGAGACAAATAGATGCCATATGTTTGGCCACCACGCCTGCTCTTCCTAATAGTCTGGCTCTGAGTGCTGTGCTTATGCAGGCAAAATAATGCAGGGTGGTTTCGTGGGAAACTTGAGCTATGCAGAAGGCTAAACTTTGCTCTCAGGAAAGAAGGAAGGAAGGAAGGAAGGAAGGAAGGAAGGAAGGAAGGAAGGAAGGAAGGAAGGAAGGAAGGAAGATGAATGGTTGAATGGCTGGTGAGAACTGAGAATGGAATGGAATAAGTGGAAGTCTGAGCAACAGCTGCACTTCCCTGGGCAACATCTTTATTGTCAGTCCCACTTGTTGGAAACTATAACAAATAAAGCAATGGGTGCTCAAAAATCCATATAATATAGTTGCATATGTTCAGTACTAAAATGTGAATATGTCCTTTCTTTTGTCAATTATGGGGAATAATTTTCTTCTAAAAAGTAATCTTTTATTGAGCTGTAATACTAAACTTAGGCCATAAATGTATCTATATTTGGTTTATTCATGCACACTTTATATGCTTTCTTTCAGATCAAGCCTAGAGGAAACTTTTAAATATATATAAAACTCTTTTTTGTTCCTAGAATTAAAGAAGGATATAAAGCCAAAACAAAACTTTACAAATAAATATACATAACCCTTAAAAGCAAATCCCAGTGAATCTTAGTATATATCAATAACACTGACAATAATTTATTGCTGATTTTTTTAAATGTAAGGAGACAATACATTTAAATCACACGAACACAGAACATTGAGGATGTGATATATACTTCCGTTCATGTAACAAGGTTAATTGACCTTTCACAATTACAGAGTGGTATTACAAATATTTTCTAAAGATATTTTTTCATAACTATGTCAATTGCATTTGTTTGCTACTTCTAAAAAGAGAGCTTAAAATAGTCTTAGTTTTTCATTTGAAAATGGTAGTATATTTCAAGGCTGACCCATCTGCTGTTGGAAACTCTTTCCATATTGTGGTAGGAAAGATTGTCTGCTTTCTGTAGTATCTGCAAAAAAAAGCTTTATTTGCTAAGATTTTTTTCTACTTTCATAATTGCTTGCTAAAAATCATTTGATCATTCTGTCTGGTCTGGGAATTATGATATTGCTATCCAATCCATCTGGAGATGTTAGCTCAAGAGTGACGATGGAGAAGTAGGTCCCATTCCTTGCATACAACATTCATCATTATTAATTTATTTATTCTTAATTCATTATTATATGGCTGTACATATTAAATACATTATTTAATAGTCCAACATAATTTTCTGCTGAAACACAGCTAAAAAGTAGGCTTCTCAGCATTGATTTGATAAACTGTGATGGGTTTCTATAATAAAAATATAATAAGGAAACAAGATATTTATAAGGGAGATTGGCCAATTCTAAATACTTTGTCTTGGACATGCTGTAGTAAAATATAATTGTAAGAAAAGACAGTGCATTGTAAGATAATGGATTGCAACTATCTTTCAAACCATATAATTGTTAGACCCACAAAATTGTCCACAGTGTCATGCCATGCCTATGCTGGCAAATGAAGCAAGCTAACATCACTCTGAGTAAAGTAGATCTGGACTACTTCTTTCATGAAGAAGCTCAGTCAAAAGATGTAGGCCTTTTCCTTGAAAATGTGTCATTGTATTAATGAATATGCTGATATGATAGTAGCTTGAATAGTATTTGATAGTCTGGCCATCTGCATATCACCAAAAATAAGAACAAATACATCACCATCCCCAGGACAAAAATGACAAGGTTTTGCATAAAATCTTCATATAGCGATTAGAAACCATTTTGAATGCTCAAATTTAATGCAATTAAATAAAAACTTTATGGGTATAACTGCACCTTTATAAATAAATAGAACTGCAATACAGAACACTGCTGGCCAATGGCTGTATATTATTCTATTGAAGTCACATGATTATTATTTCTTACCAACATAAAGTCACATTTTATACAGTCAGAATGCTATTGCTATTAGACCATGCAAAACATCTCATAGATCTGTATGATACATTTTTAAAACAGACTGAAAGCCTTTTAGGTTGTGTAAAAAGAGAATCTGGAGATACGGAACTGGGAAAGACAATTGTCAGATCAGGAAATGTTTTTGGATTATGTCTATTTCCCACATCTGAATACCTCCATTTCTGTTGCAAATTCTTGCAAAACTCAGACTACAGAAAGAGTGCAGAGAAGAGCAACAAAAATGACTAGGAGGCTGGACACTAAAACATATGAAGAATGGTTACAGCAGGGGTTCTCAACCTTGGCAACTTTAAGACTTGTGGACTTCAATTCTGGGAATTGAAGTCCACAAGTCTTAAAGTTGCCAAGGTTGAGAACCCCTGGGTTACAGGAATTGGGTATATCTAGTTTAATGAAAAGAAGGACTAGAGGTGACATGATAGAACTGTTCCAATATTTGAGGAACAAAGACAAAGGGGTCAAACTATTTTTGAAAGCACCATTACAGCCAGTTAAAACCACTCCCAGACTCTAGACTGAGATCAGTTGGAAAGGAACCCCCTCCTACAGTTATGGCGAGGGCTGAAGAACACTATGAGATTAAGAAAATACTGGATTCAAGGATTTTAAAGGGGAAATTAGAGTACTTAATACAGTGGAAAGGCTATCCCTCAGCTGATGCTGAACGGGTAGCTGTCCATAATGTTAGGGCAGACAGATTAATAAAAATATTCCATGCCAAATACCCTCAATGTCCTAAAGGATAATAGAATGTTAATCTTGATTAATGATGATAATTTGTGTTTAATATTTTCCCAGGTTTACCCATCTTTCAGGGGGGTCGGCATGTCAAGATTGAATTGCTATGATGCCTGGTAGCTTCTATCATTAATCAACTTGCCCTAGAAAAGGTGGAGGGGTAGAAAGCGAAGGGAGTAAATAAATTCCAAAAAACTGATCATGGACCATAAGAACCTGCAGGAAGACGCTCGATGGAGAAGTGGACTGTTTTCACAACAAAAAGAAGTATTGCTATTGGATAATATGAACACCCGGTGGGTGGGGGCAAGGGAATCTATTGTTTAACTAAGCAAGCTTTCACGTGGGAAAACCAGAATGTCAATTCCAAGATGATGTATCCAATAAAGGTTTACCTTTTGAGACTTAATTTGGGATCCTTTCATTGAGTTTACTAGTTTGACTATTGACATTATCAACATCCATCAAAAAAACGATTTGTTGGGATTTGTAGTTTTATGAATCTTTTTTGTAATCATGCCATAAGAGTACTATGATGAGCCAATGCAAAGAATCAACTGGATCTTTTTTTAAACTAAGGCTGTAATTTGTCTTGTTTGCGCACATTTATCTACAAAGGATGTAATTTTACTTTTATCTATATGACTTTCTAAAAAGTTTCTTAAGCCTGTACAAATTCATATCAACTCAGGAAAAATGCTAAACAGATTTAAACTAGGAGGGAGCAGAAGAGTTGCAGAGGTAACATGATTAATAGTAGTGATGTTGTCTTACATTAGTAGTAAAAATAATAAAATGATGTTTGAACCTTCAAGGCTATCTTTTTAATATATATATATATATATTATTGATTTTTTGCAATAGCAATCTTTAGTGCTTAATAAACAGCGTGTTGTCTGGATTCATATATTTGAAAAAACAATCAAGAATAATTAATTTCTATAATTCCATGATCAATATATTAATTGATGATATGTTTCCTTGATCTTCCCTTCTTCCATGTTATTCTCCTTTGTCAACATTAGATAAATATAATAATATTTTCAATACATACAAGGTTGAATATAAACATTTTTTGTGTTTGTACAGATAACAATAACATCCATATATAATATCTTTTCTAATAAACTTATGCTTCAATTGTATTTGTAAAAGTCATCTTGTTAGGTCACTATGCGTCCTATTTTCAAAATTATTATTTAAACTTAATTTCCCCAGTATTCAAACCATTCTTATCAGTCATAGTTTTCTCAAATTAATTATCTAAATATCCAAACTTTTCATTTACATACCGTATCCCAATATTTTCATATTTCATATATTATAAAGATACCATACTACTTATATATCCTATAACATCTTTTCTGAACTGTTTATATTTCAACTATATTTATAAAAGTCATCTTACTGAGTCACTATATGTCCTGTTTTCAAAATTCTTATTTAAGCTTACTTTTCCCTTGATATTAAAATCATTCTTCTCATAATTCCCTCAAATTTAATTACCTTTAAACGTCTAAACTTTCCATTCACATACATCACCCCAGTATTTTAACATTTTATATATTATAAAAAATACTATACTATTTATATCTCTTATCCCTCTTACTACAGGGCCCCTTTATATCCAAAATTATCTATTCTTTTAACCATATTCAAACAAATGTTTAATCATGTAGTACTCTATCTGGTAAGTTGAATCAGATCTTTTAAATCTAACTCCAGCCCTCTTCTTTTGCCAAATAGCTTTCCAAGTTAGTATGTTCCTGAATTTTTGTGGTGTTGTTGGGTGTGTAAAGGACAGGTTGAGTAGGATATACACCTTTTGTCTCCCAAATTCTAGTGATTTTCTGTTTAAGTTAAGTTATAGTTCACCTCATTTGTAGCTTTCCTGTTTAAGTAACTTTCTTCTAGTTTATGTTCTGTTATCTGATTTGTTTGTTCATTCTTTATTGTCGTTTTTTGAGAGTTTTTTAAATTGTAAGTTTAGATTCTAAACTTACAATTTAAAAAACTCTCAAAAACGAAGATGTGCTCATTTATGCCATTAAAGTTGTTTTTTTATCTCATCATGGTTTGAAACTATTGTCATTTGAATCTGTTGTAGCATTATGTGCATTTCCTCCTGAAAAGTACTTGTTTCGTCTTGGAGTATTACTCCTGCAGATCTCTGATATTCCAACTAGATCTTTCAGAAGGGAATATTTGGTGTGGTTTCCTGTCCCTTTTAGATAAATATGCAGTATCCGTTTTGTCTCCCCCCTCCAAATAGTCTTTCACCAGTACCATAGTCCTTGTAATTAGCCTTATCGAGCCAGCCAATCACAAAATCCAAACCACCAAATCTTATATAGTTTTTATCTTTATATATGGGTTTTGTAATCCAATGCACTTCTAGTTGTCAAGGTATCAGGGAAAGCAGTATTTTATAACAATTCTTCTATTCAGGGGTCAGTTATCAACCAGCCAGAGTTGCAATCCAGAGTATTTAGCCACTTTGAATCCTAGAAGATTAGCCAAGAGTCAAATTTTTTCTTTTCCTGCAATTTTTGAGCTTAGACAACAGTTGAAGTTTTCTTTTTCTGCAGACACTTTTTTGGCTTATAAATTGCCCAGTATATTTTTTTTCTTTGTTCTCAGCTGTTTTATATTTGACTGAAGCTTATTAAAGTTCAAGGGAATGGATTAATCTTTGTTTCTGGGCATTTTTCCAGTTTCTGAGTCAGAGCTGCTGTTGTTCTTTGGTCTGATTCTCCACTAGATGTCAGTAGTTATTTATTTTCCAACTTTTTCAAACAATAAAATTGTTGTTTTATTTTTTAAATTCATCAAAACTCTTTAGGGTGTAAAATCTTAACGGTTTTAATTTTCAGATTTATGCAGACTATAGTATTATTAGTTTCATTTCAATATATTTCTTTCCCCCTTAGAAGTTAATTTGCCACTGCTGTCTATGGAGGGATGGGGATTTAGTCCCCTTCCCTCACTTTTGGAGGATTTCTTGCTTTGGGGATTTTTCCAGGGAATCAGTTACAAAGTAGAAGAGAGAAGATCAATATTCTCACCCAGTTTCAAGCATGCTGTTCACTGTTGTTCTGATTCATGCTTTTGGACTTTGGCTGCTTGTAGCTTGGGCTAGACACTGATGTGCAGCTAGCCTTTCTCCTGTTGGGTTGGAGGACTTCCCCCGGATTGAGCGGATCAACCACCATCGTTCCATGATCATCGGGGTGCCCCTCCTTCTTTGTTGCCTCTCTGGGGCAACTTTTGACCCATTTAGGGTCCTCTGGCAAGGTCAAATCAGCCATGGGGTGCAGAGCCCCACAATCCATCAGCTAAATCACTACATGGTGGAACCGGAAGTCTCTTGAAACTTCAAGGCTTTCATTAAGTCTTTAGCTCAACAATATACCCTGCTAGGCTGGCACCTATACCTACAGCAATTTGATTATGGCAAATAGTTGGTCCAACTGTCCATATTTAATTAGTTCTAGGAAGAACTCAGATGGAGGGATAACCCCAATAAAGCCATTCAAGGCATCTAATTTCCCAGAGTAAGTAAGCATATACTGGTCATGATGGAGATATTTTAAATAAGAAAGAGATTCATCTCCAGAAGGCAATGAGCTGCAGCATGTATTCAACAAAGGTAGCTACTAACACATATAAAATTAGAATTCAAGAAATGGAGGCTTTCAGATGAATAACCTGATATTTGAGAGACAGGTTTACCTCTTAAGGATAGCTCACTTCCATAGTGGCAACTATGAATTTATTCAGTTAATAGAATAAAAGCATTGGAAGGGACCTTGGAGGTCTTTAAATGCAATCCCCACCCCTGCTCAAGCAGGAAACCCTATACTACATCAGACAAATGGGTGTTCAATCTCTTCTTAAAAATCTCCAGTGTTGGAGCACCCACAACTTCTGGAGGCAAGTCATTCTACTGATTAATTGTTCTATCAGAAAGTTCTAGGTTGGTTTTCTCCTTGATTAGTTTCCATCTACTTATTGTCCTGCTTTGAAACACTTTGGAGAATAGGTTGATCCCCTCTTCTTTGTGGCAGCCCCTGAGTTATTGGAATACAGCTATCATATTCTGCTGCTATCATGCTAACACTTTCCAGTTTTGAATAAGATTGCCATCAGTTGCTTCAGAATTAAAAAAAGTGTCCATTTATAATCCTGGAAAATCGGTATAAGCGATTTTATAAGCGGTAGCATATAAAGAAAATTTATATAAGATGTTCTATAGATGGCATATGACACCAGTTCGCTTAGCAAAAATGTTTAAAAATGTTTCGGATACTTGCTGGAAATGTAAACAACAGCCAGGCACTTATTACCATGCCTGGTGGACATGGCCTATCGCTAAGAAATATTGGTCTAAGATTCATAGATGGTTGGAAAAGATGATGAAACTACAAATAGAATTTAAACCAGAATTGTTTTTGTTAGGAATATTAAGACCTAATTATGGTAAAGAGAATGACTATTTGATATTGCATGTTTTAACTGCTGCAAGGATAGTATTTGCCCAATTTTGGAAAAATGAGAATCTACCATCTGACCAGATTATTATTACCAAAATTCTAGACTAACATTAGAAATGAAAGAAAAAGATGATTCAATTTATTTTAGAACTTGGGAAAATTTTTATCAATGGTTAGAGACATGTTAGAACTTGAAGGATTTAATATTTTAGAATAGATGACTGATTTTTAATCGAGTTCTAATTAACATTTTGATGACACGATTACTTTTCCTGATTTACTGATTTTTATTTGTTACTTTTGATTGTTAGGATTTTTTTATTTTGTTTTATTTTATTTTATTTCTTTTTGTGTGTGATTTTATTAATAGTGTTTACTCAATAGATTAACGTATTTGTTTACTAATTGTTTTTAATATGTTACAGTTTAAGCTTTGTTAAAAATGGTTGAATATGATACTTACTCATTATTATGAACCAGACAATTGCTTGTTTGTTGAAATATGTTTGTACCTATCCTTATTTTACCCTAATCCCCTTTTTTCTTCCCCTCCCCATTTCCTTTTTACCCTTCCCTTTACCATACCTGTATTTTTCCTATTTTTCCTTACCTATATGAATTTAATAAAATTTTGTTAAAAAAAAAAGAAAATCGCCAAATGACTGTATTATTCTTGGATGTCCTCAAACTCTAAGAGTAAATATCCTGAAATACAGATTGCCATTAATCCTAATGTATGAACTTCCTCTAATAAAGCAGGTTCCTTACATTGGCTATAAAATAAAACAGCAACAAGCAAAAGTGATTCCTCTGATTGCATTCTAGTTTTTTTTAATCTTATTAATCTCTCAGTATGACTTTTTGTCAAAAACCACTCATGCTGGGATTGATTAGTCACCTTTAATGGGATCTTTTTCAGATTACTGTTTGGGTATCACAATTTAAATGCTTAGTCTACATAGTGGAAGTGACAAAACTTTGCCTTATTTTTGCAACAAATCCTCAAAGACGAAACAAGAGTAATAACAAGTATTAGCCCATCAATGCAGAGGAACATTTTTGTGTGTTTTATATAGTTGGGCTTTTTCTTATTTAGAATTCTTCAACAGAACCGATACAGATAAAGAACCGATTTAACATCTCAGAATTAGGGTGATAGGTTTGGTTATTTCATTATTCTGCAGTTCGCTTTTTTTTTTTCTAATCTGGGGGAAAAAAAATCCAACAAGGAGTTCTCTTGGATTATAACTGAAGTGTAGAAAATTAAAAAAATAAATAAATCCCAAAGCCTCATATTTACTGAGGCAATAATTACATAACAAAGCACATATACCCTTTAAACATTTTGTCTATTAGTTAAATTGAAGAATCTTTTATCTTATACCATTAGCATTTTGTTTTTCATTTTAAAAAAAAGGTCAAAAGTAATTTCTTTTCCATCAAATCCTTAGTTTAAAAGAATGCAAAAGACATTTTCAGTACAGCACTAACTGATATGACATTTCTCAGAAATAGAAATAGAAACAGAGTGTGTAGATTTGAATAATCTTTGGGAGTATTTTCTCCCCTTCATCACTTTAAACAACTGAAAACAAAGGTCACCATGTGATCTTCCCTGTATTTGGTTCACAATACAAAAAGAGAGATAAATATGAGTGCATAACTTCAATGGCAAATTGCAGGGAAGAAAACAATCATCTCCATGATGAGTATGAAAAATACAACAATCAAGTCTTTATGGCAGAATCAGCTACTTCTAGTGTCCTTCCCAGATGCAGATGCTAAGGAGGAGCAGGAATATTTTAACATGGACATTTCATTCTTAACACCAATGATATCGCCGCCCATGAAAAATAATGAATCCAGACCAGATGTGGGTCAGCAGATTTCTGTCAAACTTTAGAAATATGAAGCCATATTTTCACATCTGTGAAACTGGCTTTCATAGAGCTGATTTATACTACAGAGCAGTCTAGTCTGCTTTTCCTTCTTTACAGTTTCACATTTTTCTCCATATTCCATGTCATTTACATCTTCTGCTTTCAGTGTTTGTCCAGTGAAGGGAGGGGAGATGAAGAATAGAGAAAAAAAGAAAAACAGTAACCCCAAAAAGCTGGTGCAGCATTTTTCATTGTCAGCAGTGATCCAAGAATAGCACATGCCATACTCCAAGAAACAATGACAGTGACTAGGACAAAACTTAAATTTTAATTCGCTTCTGTGCAGTTAAAATTTAGAATAATTAGTATAATTACAAAGGCTAATGTGAAATTTCTCTTAAATAGAAAAATATATATTTTAAAAAGACAAAAGTTCTGTGCCTGAGGAGGGTGGAAATCTTGTAAATTTGCAAAGTTAAAATGTAAAACATGTCAAGGTAAAATGTTTACACACCTTAGGAAATACACAAAAGTTCATGCCTTGAGAATGACCAGAAGGCTGATGTACTCATGGAAGAAAGAGCATAAAAGGTTAGTGAAATGATTCCATGCAGAAACTGGAGTTCTGATGAACTTATATGGCCTTAAAACTATATGCTTATGTATCTTAAGAAAGAAAAGAAAAAAGTTATTACTCACTTATTTGTCTTCACCTTTGTTGTATTTCACAGTTTTTAATATCATCATAGGATTTCAGTGAAATGGCTAGAAGTGGCTAAAGAATTACCATGGGCAAAATTACAGGCAAACAGAGTTGGCTTTTAGCAGTGATGCTAACTGGTGTGAGAGCCAGTTTGGTGGATAAGGCACTATACTGGAAACTGGAGACTGAGAGTTCTAGTCCTAGGTATGGAAACTGGTTGGATGGTTTTGGGCCAACTCATTCACAAGTTGTTGTGGGGAAAATAGCAGGCAGACAACCACTCTGACTTGTACACTAGTACAAAACAAAAAAGGCATAAATCTAATTACAATAATTTAAAAAATACCTAGACTCAAAGAACAAAAGGAAAACATCTGATTTCGGGGATATTGAGAAAACACATGACACATTTCAAATTCACACCCTGAAAATATTTGAAATCATTCAAATATTTATTATATTCTGCTTTTCCTTCAAGGAATAACTTTTGTTTATGTCACAGCAGTTGAGAAGTAGATGTAACTGAATGAAAGAAAAATGCTAGTTATGTCATTTATTTCATGGTTGGTTGGATTGGTAAATGTAGCATTATTTTCCAGCTATTATACAAAGCTGGAGATATTATTTATTTTTTCTTAAATAACATAAGAAGAAATACTTTAGTCATTGTGATCTCTATATAGTCATGTGATCCTAGTTAGAAACGTTCTACACGTTTAGAGAAATATACTTTGTATGTTTTAGCATTTATTAGAGTGGTGCAAAATATGGTGTTTTGTATTTCTAAAAAGTTTCAAATGTAGGAATTGTACACAATTCTTTAAAACAGCTACATTTGTTCATTAAAAAATGGTGCTACATACATATACCTTACGTGCTCTAGAGCCTCTAACTATACTGATAACATAAACAGTATTTACATTTTTAGACAGAGAAAATATTCACATTCAGAATAAAAAGCATGGCTGGAGAGCAAAAGTTGTGCAAATAGAACGATACAACAAAAACAATAAAGAAACTAATATACTGGTATGTTACTTCTTAATACTTTCTATGCATTCTGTATCAGTCAACATGAAAGTACTGAATAATTATTTGTATCCTTTTTGCAGCTGATTATTATACCTGACCATCTTAAATCTGGAAATGGTGTGTGTTTGGTGTCATCAGAAAAAAACATCCTCAGCATTGTTGTGTTATGAAAAATAGAAATTGGGCTGGAAAAAAATGTCTTTCAGCTTGCTATGGACTCCAATACTGGCATGCTATTTTGTTGATTGCACTGCTTCGGAGAGAGCACATTTGGATCCTATTTGCTGCTGTGGCTGCAGCAGTGTGAGGGTTGTAGTTAAATCATTTTAGGGTTACAGCTGTGCAGCTCCCATATGACGGACAACTGAGAATGGAACTGATAAATGGGCATAAATAGAAAGGATTCATGGAGATTTTTCTTTTCTCTTTCCCAGAAAGATAACGGAGGTAAGAGAAGACTAATGCTTACACAGTTTTATTCAGATAAGTATTCTCTGTCTCTTATTTTAAGCACGGTGTCAGAATTTCTATTAATGCAAAGTTCAGATAAAGCTGATGAAAAGCAGCTGCCATCTTGATAGTTGCCATGGCAGATGGCATCAGCCTTTATGCTTTTATCAGCATTAGGATCAGAGCACATTCTGTGTTCCAAACTGAGATAAAAATCATTGAAGCTGTACCTGGAAGAGGCAAATCATCATGGCAATTCCTCAACAGTTCTGCATCTTTTCTGAACAGACTGAATGAAAAACTGCCTTGTTGTTCATTAGTTCAATTAGGCTGATGATATTTGGGAACCTTCTTTCTTTAGAAAGAGTTGCCTCCTCTCCCCTTTCTCCCAGAAACACTCGGAGTTGAGGGTAAGAAAAAACACATATACAGATCATTTTTTTAAAATGTAGCAAATAGGAGGAAGAGTATATGTTGTAAGTCTTATCTCACTACAGGTAGTTCTTGACTTACAACAATTTGTTTAATGACTAGTTGAAGTTACAACAGCACTGAAAAAAAATGGCTTATGACCATTTTTTTACAGCTATGAACGTTGTAATATTCCCATAGTCACACGATCAAAATTCACATGCTTTACAACTGACTTATTTACGATGATTGCAATGTCCCAAAATCAGTTTTTCTACCTTCTAACAAGCGAAATCAATGGGGAAACCAGATTCACTTAATAATTGGGTTACTAACTTAACAACTGCAATTAACATTTATGGCAAGAAAGTTCGTAAAATGGGGCAAAACTCACTTAACAAATATTTCACAGCAACATAAATTTTGGGCTCAGTTGCAGTCATAAGCCTAGGACTACTGGTATTATTCTTTTAGCCAGCTTGGGAAATGTTCCTAAGAAGATTTCTCCACTTCTTAGCAACATTGCAAATAACTTAACATTTAAAGAGAAAGATACAACTGCATGTTACTTTCAAACTACAGTCCATTCTACAATCAGGACTAAGAATACCACTGATGGGGCTGCTACAGGGCTTTGTTTTATTTATGGTGTGAACTGCTTTCCTAGTTTTTTGAGCTGCTACAAAAAAAGAGACTGGATATTTGTGAAGTGTTGGATATTTGTAGTTCAAGTGATCAGGCTTCATCTATTCCTCCTAGTCTTGATAAGATACTATTGACAAAAAAGAGCCATGAAGAGCAGTACATTTACAGGAATAGTTTTTTAATCATTTCTCCCTCTCGTGGCCTTCCTCGTTTCTTTTTCCTATGAAAAATGTACATCTAGAGATATTGCTCCCGGCTGAAGAGAGGGATTGTGTGATCTCAGATCATTATGTAAGTTTGAGCAATACAGGCTGGTTAACCATTTGGCTGTTGTACTGGTATGGAAATGTATAATAAATGGAGATGGACTGCAGAATTTTAAAAAAAGAGAAATCTCTTTAGGATGTGAAAATCAGAAAATACTTGTTATTGTTTACGCAACTAAGGAGTAACATTTCACATGCATGTTTTTAATCTAAATTTGCTTGCTGTAGGTCACACAGAAAAAAAATAGAAAAACCTGTGACTCATGTAATATAAGGAAACATCTTTATAATCCAATTTTCATGTGAAAATTTTTGACTGAAAAAGGTAGCTGATACCACTTTTTAATAAAGTCATATACAAACTAAAAGATTACTTTTAATTCTACCTCTGGTGATATTTCTAAATTCTATTCATTGGACTCCACTCTGACCTATATCAATTAGCTTAGGTTACCAATGACAAAAACATATGTTATCGATTTAAGTGAGAGGAGACAGTTGTCACAACTCATCAAATATCAATAAAACTATTTCTTGACAATTAAACTTTGTACCACAATTTTACATGTGATTTGTTACAGACTGGTTTCAGACTGTATTGCTTGATACTCTCTTTCTTACTTTAATAAATGATCAACCGAGGAAGCCATTCAATCCATTGGAACTTCCAATTGCAATTGCTGATACCATCAACCATGATCTTCTTTGGGAATGCCTAAGAAAATTGGGAATAGCACCTATTATTTAAAGTAGTTGCTATCCTACTTTACAGATGGATTTTAAATGGATAGTTCTTCCCCATATAGGATCAACCCCATGGTGTCTCTTAAACATTAGTTCTATTTGTCATGCTTTATGTATATGTAACCTTGAAAGAGATTCTTAAGAGACCGAGAAGCAGGCACTCTTTCTGCATTCATGGTATCTATTTCTCTATTTTTTCTTTAGGTTGTGGTATAGCTCTTATAAATGTGTTCCAATAGTCACCAATGGGTAGCAGGAGAGATAGTAAATTGAAGCTGAATCTAGACAAGATGGGGCTACACATTGTCAAAGATTAGATTGTCAAAGACCTGGCTTGAGTTACAACCCCTTAGGTGAACCAATTAAGCAGTCTCGGCATGTTTTTGGATTCAAGTTTCTCTTTTCCTTTTTGAGGCAATGGCCAGGAATAAAAATGACTGTGTATAAATAATAGATATGCTGGTAACCTCCAGGTAACATGCGCCAAATGAATTGCTTTTGTCAGGACCTAGAACTTCAACTGGAATAGAATTCAATGGCCAAGTTGCTTTCTAGAATGAAATCAGGAAGGCCACATTACATTTACATTGAAAGCAATGAACTGGTTGACAATTAGTTTGGAATAAAAATTGCTAGTTATTAATTTTACAGGCTGTTATGGCTTGAGTGCATGCTATTTGAATATGTTTCTTTTAATATGTTTCTCACTCACTGAGCTCATCTGATGAGGTTTATCTACTATTGCCATGGACTATAGTATGTAAAATTTGTGATAAGCCTGTCTGACATCCGTCTACTTTTTTTTAGAATAAACTCCATCAGGTTGACGGAGATAATTTTTTTTGTTCACTTTGAAAATTACCCTGGAAATACCTTTTAATATTTTAACTATTCATCTTAGTTTTAAGTAATTAATTTAATTTTAAATATTGATTTTACTGCTTAAAATCCATATCAATCAGTAGTCTAAAGAATGAAACAAAGCAAATTCTTCAGGTTCAAGAGAATGTCTTTATGGGAATTAGGACATATTATTTCTTCTGGGGTTTATTGGAAAATAATATAACTGAATTTCATAGACAAGGAAAGAATCATAAAATAATGCATAGTCTGAAAAAGGAATGATTAATTTGCTTCTAAGAAAATGGCCTTTCTTTTGAATATATGCTGTTTTATGGTAATATATCTATTTTTCATACTGATTTGTGCTTTTCCAAAACTTTGTTTCGCTTAAAATATAATGAAAATGGGAATTATGGTTGGGAGCCTCATTTAAAGATCAGTTGTTCAAGGTGTATAATTTAAAAAGGAGAGGGGGCAAATGAAAAGATGAATCTCTTCTTGAAATTATAATCTGAGAGCCCAGTCCAAAACTGTTGGTATCTTTTGCCTATTTCCATGGGGTTCCGAACAATCCCTAAATATATGTCAAGAGACAACAGGTGGATACAAGAAACATGATGGGGAAAGAGCAAGTTAACACTGAGATGATTTTGATTAGCATAATAAGCAGCAATCACAGCACACCAGCTGCCTAGCCATTGTCAAGTGTTTTGTAGGCATTGTGGAAAAGGTGACTTTTAAGAAGACTTCTGAAGAAGGCTTTAAAGTTTTTGACCAAATTTTCCTTCATGAAAAAAGGGAATATAGCCAAATATATTTGGGGTACAAAAGGCAGAGTTAAACAAGGCTTGACATATCCAGGTTTCAAAGCAAAGTAAAGAAAACACATTTTCAAAAAATGCAGATAGTAATTTAGATCTAATTAGACCATTAGACCAATTCCTGGCAAATAGATGGAGAAGAAATGGAGATAGTGACAGATTTTATTTTCCTGGGCTCCAAGATCACCTCAGATGGGGACTGCAGCCAAGAAATTAAAAAACGTTTGCTCCTGGGGAGGAAAGCAATGGCAAATCTAGACAGCATACTAAAAAGCAGAGACATCACCCTGCCAACAAAAGTGCATATAGTCAAGGCCATGGTTTTCCCAGTTGCAGTGTATGGATGTGAAAGTTGGACCATAAGAAAGGATGCACAACAAAGAATTGAGGCCTTTGAATTATGGCGCTGGAGAAGACACCTGCAAGTCCCCTGGACTGCAAGGCGATCAAACCAGTCAGTCCTAGAGAAGATCAACCCTGACTGCTCTTTAGGCCAGATCCTGAAGTTGAAACTCAAATACTTTGGCCACCTAATGAGAAGAAAGGACTCACTGGAGAAGGGCATAATGCTTGGAAAGATTGAGGGCAATAGAAGAAGGGGACGACAGAGAATGAGGTGGCTGGATGGAGTCACTGAAGCAGTAGGCGTGAACTTAAATGGACTCCAGAAGATGGTAGAGGACAGGAAGACCTGGAGGAACATTGTCCATGGGGTCGCGATGGGTCAGATACAACTTCTCAATTAACAACAACAACAGACCATTAAAAGATGGGCATTTTAGGGTTTTTTTTTAGGGGTGGGTAAACTCTATCACCTTCACTTAGATACAATGATTTTCTTGAGTGGTATTTCCATTTTCCCATAATTTTGTCAAAAAAGGCATCAGCAGACATTTTGCCAAATGCTTGATCATTGGTATTTTCCAGTTGTGAAAGTTGGCATAGAGGAATTTGTTTATTTGGTTGTGAGCATGGCACTGCCTTTCAAGTTCACATGTCTCATAAAATCCAGTTTGAATGCATTGAGCATACAGTACATTAAGGCAGCCAAACCCAGCATCAATAGATATATTTTGGGGTTGCAAACCAAGACTCATTGCTACTACTGTCACCCACTTTTTTTTTGTCCTTTCTGATATTTGTTAGAATTGGGTATGTCTAGTTTAACGAAGAGAAGGACAAGGGGGGACATGATAGCAGTATTCCAATATCTCAGGGGCTGCCATAAAGAAGAGGGAATTAAGCTATTTTCCAAAGCACCTGAAGGCAGGACAAGAAGCAACGGGTGGAAATAATCAAGGAGAGAAGCAACCTAGAACTAAGGAGAAACTTCCTGACAGTGAGAACAATTAATCAGTGGAATAGCTTGCCTCCAGAAGCAGTAAATGCTCCAACACTGGAAGTTTTTAAGAAGAGACTAGACAGCCATTTGTCCAAAATGGTGTAGGGTTTCCTGCCTGAGCAGGGGGTTGGACTAGATGACCTCCAAGGTCCCTTCCAACTTTACTATTATTATTACTATATTTTAAAGAATGCTGAGTCCATCATTGCAATCGCCCATCATGGTAGGGTGACTATCAAATTCCAACTCAAGTTCATCAAAACAATCATTGCTGCCCCAATTTCTTTTTTCTTCCCATAGTCGAAAATAGGTACCCTGCATCTCTAAAATAAATAACAGGAGGAGGAAGAAGAAGAGTTACCCAACCTCGAGGAAGAGTTCTATGGAGATTCATGCTAAAGGCCCTTTCAAAAATAGAGCCAAAAATGAATATTGTAGATAGTACATTAATATGCTTCTGATTTTGAATACCACAATCTGTATTTTCATGAAATAGAAGAGAGAAAAAATATCAGCAAGAAAATACATGAAGAAAAAGTAATGAAACAAAGATATCTAGGATGTGTTTTAGATGAGAGACTAATTTGTTTAGAGTTGGTATAGAATTTAAAATAGAATATGGTCAAGTTGAAGTGCCTTACTAGTTCTACCATGAAATCATTCAACTTGGGATCTTTCATAGAATTAACCTCAGGTCCAAATAATCCCATATGGTGTGATGGTTACCTGATTACAATCTATGCGTTGTTCAAATTATAGATTATTGCAAGAAGACAAATTGTGTCTTGCCCAATAAACATGAAAAGTGAAGGCAAATAAATCTTAATCGATGAAAGGTTCCTTATTGATACCAATATTAACCCCAATCCTGTTTTACTATTTTCTAGTAGACAGCTAAAAAAGTCAGTGTATTCAGAGTTCAGGATCAATCTCCCTCTATACATAGGCAGACTTAGAGATACGTAATCGGTGAACTTACCCTAAGATACTAAGAATTCTTCACTACAATACTTGAAGTAGTTTCCTCGTTCTTGAAAATACTTTGTAAGTAAAAGATAGTCTAATATTTTTTTGAATGCAAAGTAAGACACCAGCACATACTCTTTCCAACTTTAATTATATTTTTGTGTGGTTGGCTCATAGTTACCATATCTCAGGTTTCTTATTAGCAATTTCCCTCCTTATTTTGATATTACTTACAAACATAACTGTAGCAGTGTGTTTCTTGTTCTTTCTTCTACTCCCTCTCCTTCTACCTTCTTTGGGGAGACATCTGAAAATGTTGGCTGATGTCATATACCATATGGACTGTTACATTTACCATAGCGACACAGTGGGACAGAGTATGAAAGGCAAGGCTTTTGTTAGCAAGTGCTACTGCACAACTCAGAACCACAAAACACATATCAGGTACACAGAGCCAATTTTTAAAACTGACTTTCCAAGTTGAGGCTGCAAAAATATGTGCATTCCTATTTGGTATAATTGGAAATCTTTTGTATACAAAAGTACCTCTTTTACATGCATAAATATATGTTACAAATTAATTGGGAATTGGCACATGGTTTAAAAAAGGGAGGAGGGCTGGAAAATTACTCTTGTTAGGAAGTGAAACTGTTAATCTGATGACCTAAGTTTTGTAAAGAGACTTTGAATGCAATCCCATGAATCCCCACTGAACACAGTAGATTTTTCCCCCTAAGTGTATTTCTCTAGGATTATATTGTAATTGACTGCTGAATTTTAGGATGTTTACATGTGTTCTGAACTTATCAATGCTATTTTTTTTTACTGCATAGAGGGTTTAAACTCTGTCATCTAGAATTAATTTTTTTAAAGAAGAATACCAATAATCAACACATACATGAGTTTAGAGCCGGTTCATCTCTCTCTCTCTCTCTCTCTCTCTCTCTCTCTCTCTCTCTCTCTCTCTCTCTCTCTCTCTTTCTCTTTCTCTCCCCCCGCAATTGGATATTTGCTATACAGGTAGCCTTCATTTAGCAACTGCCTTATTTAATGACTATTTGTGGTTACAATGGTGATGAAAAATAAATTTACAACCAGTTTTTGCATTTACAATAAGGTCTGCAAAGTAAAGGGAATCTGAAGCTCATAAGTGTAGCTGTAGTTTCATTTAGCGACTGCTTTAGTTACCGATTGTTGAACAACAACTACTTACACTGTACAACCTGGCAAGTAGTACACACATCACGTACAATTTGTGGCTAGCCTGGTTAGTATTGTAAGGTACTGAAAGATAAAAAAAGGTGAGAACTAATTTTGCTTGCCATCTGCCTTGTGAAAGTGGAAGAAAAAAATTGTACCCAGGCCTGACAGCTAAAATACATCTGTATAGGGGAACAGGTGCTAATGAAAATATTAAATTCAAATTATCTTCTATTTTGTTATAGAGCCTTGTTTGTTCATTCAGTTGTGATGCTTTGCCTTGGTTTTTTTGTCCAATGAGAGGCAAAGAGCAACTGGAAAGGGCTGTGACTGATAGGGCTTAATCCAATCACCATTTGCTCAGCCCAAATATCATCTGTTAATTCCAGGGTGGTGATGGTTCTTGGCCCTCTAAAATATAGGCAGTTTTCTATCAATTATACTTCCGCCCAGCTTAACATGTTAAATTTCTGGACAAGTTAACATTTACCTACATCAATAGACCATTTGCAAACTTATTAAAAAAACCTGAAAAACCTGCTTTTAGTTGTTTCTTTTTTGTATCCTCTCTTGAAAATCTTTGCCTGTGTTGTTTGTAGCTGGCATGGGCAATGTAGCAGTGAAATCAACCCTATAACTCTGCCACGCGCCAGTACTATAACATCATAACATTTTGAATGTGGAACATTTTTGTTTGCACTATATCAGAGGGAAGTTATTGCCAGCCACAGAGTCTTCAAAAGGCAGCAGTTGCAACTGCTGCAGGCTTCTCACACAAAACCTCGAACATCTACAAATGTCTTCATATTTACAATAGGAAAGGGAATAATATTTTTGTTTGCTAAGCCTTTCAACTGGATTGATCCTCTTTTAATGTGGGAGCAAAGATTTGAAGAGCAACATTTTTGTTGTCGATTTCTGAGAAGGTACTATCTAAGAAAGAGTTTCTTTCTAAAGAGCTTCTGTACTAGAATTCAGTTTATCATGGACATTGAAGGGAACAAAATTTCCTCTGGTCTCAATGCTTTGCCCCCTGTTAGCCTCTTAATTTGCTTTCTCCTTTATGCGCTTCTATTCCCAAAATAAAAATGAAGTAGACTAAGGCAGACAAATTTTAATAAATTGATTTGTTTTTCATAATAGCTTTTCTGGCTATGTAGAATTTGCAAACTTATTTTTATAGTAAGTATTGTAGTTGAGTGGCAGGGAATCTGCTTTGTCCTTTCCTCTTTTGTGATCAATGTTTTGTTTTGCTTTTAACATTATATTCCCAACAGTGATTCAATCAAATAAATATTTTAATTTTACCTTTGATTGTACAAAACTGCTGCTAAAAATTGTTCATTTCATTGCCTAATGTGCTACAAAGCACTTTTAAAAAACAAAAATCCAAGTATCTGGAAAAATTTGAAACAAAGCTGTTCAGAAATACATTTCAAGTTCATATTTTTCCTTTTAAACTTTTTTTTAAGCATCCCTTAGAAGCAATGTTGTGACTACATCATAATTCTTTTGCTTAAGTGGTGGCTTCATTTAAATAAATATACAAACCCAGTTTTAGTTCAAACAGCTTTAGTGGGTGCTGCTTTAATTTAGGATCACAGTGAAGAAAGGAAAGTAGAATTGTGTTCTGTTATATTTAGAGGTTCAGTTTACCCCTGGACTTTCTTTTCATTCAATTCAAGCATTCTCTAATAGCACAGAACCCTTGAAAAACATTTTTTAAACAAACAACAACAACATTCTTTTCATGTTGTGAGAGGCACTTATGTGTGCTTTGTGTCTTTTTGTTATTTTGTTTATTAAATACAGTTTTACTGTGGAAGAATGGCAAAGTATCCTTTGAGCTATGCCTCTGGTTTCCACTAATGTCAGTGCTATTCTAGAGGGCTTTCATTTTGCAAATTTCCTTCCCAACAGTGTGACAATCTTTTACTGCAGCGACATGCGATTTGTTCAGGGGTAGCAGCCAAAAATGCATTAATGGCATAGAATACAAATTTATTTTTCTTCAGAATCATAGGGATAAAATTCACACAAAGAACCAGGAATAAAAGAAAAATCAGACCTAAATATTGATTTTTGTTTTTAAACAGGATAAATGAATATAGTAATGCAAACACTGACAATTGCCTTAAATGGTTCCTTCTATCTCCCTCCCTCCCTCCCTCCCTCCCTCCCTCCCTCCCTCTCTCCTTCCCTCCCTCCCTCCCAAAAAGTACATTTGGCTAAAATAAGCTAGCCAGATTTGCAGTCTTAGCATCCTGGAAGATTTTTGTGGCTAGGGCAGCAGGATATGGGGGCACGGCCAAGAAATAAAGTAGAGTTTGTGACTACTGGGCTACCTGCCCACCTTTTGGGTGTATTGCTGCAGATGTCAGGAACGAGGGAAGTGCAAACCAGTGCTGGAACGCAGGCTGTCTGTAAGGAACGGGAAACGGCTGTGAAAAACCAGGAACAGCTCGGCACCCAGACAATTTGTAACAAACAACAGGAAGGTCCATTAAAAAAATGGGACTGGCCTGATGAATCTGGGGCATCTGGTTGCCTTAGGCTAAAAGTACTTTCAGTATTTTTTACTGCCACTATAAAGTAAACAATTGTTTAATTAGTAAAAAATAAAATCACTACTTACAGGATGAATGAACAGGGGCTTGTTTTCTGCTTAAGTAATGCTGGCTTTTTTTTTTCTTTGAAAAGGACTCTTACATTTAGTTAACTGATAGGAATGAAAAAAAAAACATCAACAATACAAGTCTTTTGTGGTTTAAATTTTGAAGTCCAAGTATATTGTGATTTAAATGAATAAGAATGGGTAAGCCCTGCAGTGAGCTATGGGCTGCTGCTGCATCTCAGGATTCCCTCAGGCAAAGTAATCATGAGAGACTGTAGTATGAAGTATGTTGGCTCATCTTTGGAATACTGTAAGGTCGTATTAGTTGTTTTGCCATTCCTTCTCTTTCAAGCATAAAGCATTGCTGAAGGAGAACATCACAACTCCACTCTTTGCAGAGTTGTAGCATTTCCTCTTTATCATTTGCCACAAAAGTAGGACTGACAACTGCAGGAATGACCTTATTACAGCATAAGATAGAATACTGAGGAAACTGAGTATCAATAGAACCTGAAGGTATTTTGTCTTCATACTGTGTTAACCTGAGAAGCACGTTTGCTCTTACTATACTTTGGTTTGTATCATCTATGGAAGTCATTCCCAGGCTCATATCTTCCTCAAATTCCTATCAACCACATTATTCAAAGAAATTCTGGAACCTGTAGTACCTAGGGATCCAGAGGATGCCAATATATGGAAATGCTAATATAGGGATAAAAAAATTACTTGCTACACAATTTGTACTTTTGGAAAGATACAAGACTTTCTTCTTGACTATTTGTAGATTATATAGATATACATATACAAAGATATATATTGATGTACAAAAGCATGGTTTTCAGAAATTGACTGTTTATTCATGTGAAATTTCAGCCTTA